>NC_056744.1:245937625-246065125 GCF_019279795.1 Protopterus annectens
CTCAGGCTTTGTGCCCACTGAATGGTGGACAGCAATGGTTATCCCACTCCACAAAGGATGCGCCACCACTGACCCAGGAACTACTGCCCCATTAGCCTGGTCTGCAAGGCTTTGGAGCGTATCATCATGGAACATATAAACAATGACATTGGTAATCTCCAAACTCTGGACCCTACCCAGTTCGGGTTTGTAAAAGGCAGATCATGTCTCCTAAACCTGATAGACTTCTTTAAAGCTTACAGGGCTGGTCATTGTCCAAAGGGGTATTTCAAGGTGATTAACATCAGCAGGCTTGCTAAAGTAGGGCAATGGGAGGTGTAGTAACTGTGAATGGCCTCAAAATCATTAATCTCTGCATACACATGCACATGATTTCACAGTTGCCACCTCTGTGATTAGAACTTCTACCTAACTAATATGTTACTCTATAGCATTACATAGTTATCGCACGCACCACAGAGCTTACAGGACTGGCCTTTGTACAAAGGGGTATTTCAAAGTGACTGACATCAGCAGGCTTACTAAAATAGGGCAATGGGAGGTGTTGTGACTGTGAATGGCCTCAAAATCATTAATCTTCACACACACACACACACACACACACACACACACACACACACACACACACACACACACATACACACACAAAGTTTCACAGTTGCCATATCTGGAATTAGAACTCCTATCTAACTAGTATGTTACACTATAGCATTACGCAGTTATCACAATAGCCACAGAGCTTATGGGGCTGAGACTTGACCAGAGGGTTATTTCAAGGTGACCGACATCAGCATGAGTGCTAACCTGGGCAATGGGAAGTGCAGTGTGTGTGAATGGCCCATAAACCATTCCTCTGGAAACACACACACAACACTGAGTCACACACAACTATACATTTGACAGGACTGGGTATATAAATGCTAGATGAATACTGATTTCTACTATCATGTTACACAGTTATTACAAGTACCACAGACACTATAGGGCTGAGGGCTACCAAAAGCAAATGTCTACAGTGATTGACATCGGCACATCATGTGATATTTGCCAATTGGATGTGTGGTGGGTGGACAGGCCTCATGATGGAAATCTCTTTATCACTGTCTGTCATTCTCTTCCCCACATCTCTGTGTGTGTATGTTTGACCTATTATAGTGTGTTGGCCTTGAATATATGGGAGTATTCCTATTCCATGTGCATGCAAAGCATGAATGGAGTGCAATGTGGTATGTGTGCACAGACTTCTGTGACTGACAGATATGTATAGTCTGCTGTTGTTTTCAGATATGGGCTTTATTTCTCTAAGTGTAGGAGCATGCCCAGTATAACCTTCTAGATTGAGTGTGTGAATCCATTACAGGTAGGTTGTATTCCAGTGCAGGATTTTGTGTTCTGCACCTACAGATAGCAACCTGTTTCTGCAGGATATCTGTATAAGAGTCACAATGGGCGAAAGATAGTGGGATACTGTAACTATTGTGTCTGTGCTGCTTGTGTTACATGGTTGGTGTTAGCAGAGATATTCAAGCATATGTACTGTTTTACACTGTGATGTATTATGTCATCAACTACTGACAGATATACTTATTTGCTCACAGTTATTTCCTGGGAAATACAAGATCAATGAAGCTGTGCCCAGTATTGTGGTCTTCAGCTTACATATTCTTGCACACTCTTGCCATTTTGGAGGGGTAGCTGCAGACACTTGCTGATGGGTCTGTATAAATGTCAAAAGCATTTGTCTACAGTGATCAACATTGGCACAGCATGTGATATTGGCCAATTGGATGTATGGTGGGTGAGACAGGCCTCATGTACTGTGGTGGCTTTATATCCCCTGCTTGTACATCTATCGACATAACATAATGGCCATATCCTGCTGTGGCCATACCTCTCAGCTGTACAGATTCACCCAGGTTACCCAGAGGCAGGGCTCATATATCTGGTCAGTTCCCCTTCACATTGTGGTTTATGAGCAGGTTTATAGCCACCCATTACTGGGTTTGCAGGCAGTGGTAGTAGGGGCACACATCAGAGTTTCCGACTTCACACACTCCATGGCGTGCATGCTTCTACACCCCCCCACTCTGTTATTCTATCCTCTTCCTAACATTATGCGAGTGATACCTGAGAAGTATCCCTATAGTTGTCCCTTCTTCCCAGTGGTATTTAGGGGTTGGTCCACAGTTCATGCAGTAGGACATGGTGGGCATGCTAATGGGATTTGTTAACATGGTCTTGCATTTGTGTTCTGTGCACTGTGTTATGTTGTTAGCTGGGACCCCATGAGATAACATACATTGGCAGTACTGGTGAGGCACAGGCCTTTGCCAGAGGACTGTAGAGCATTTGGTAGTGATGCAGGACATCTGTAGCAAGCCAGTGCATTCTGTCACTCCTATAGTCCCAGGCTGCGAGCCACTGGATTCCCCTGGTGTGACAGGGTAAATGTGCAAGGTGTTAATGGCAATAGTTCCTGTCCATATTAATCCATTGTTCTGGATGCTGGCAGGGTGCTGCTTACAGCTAGGGGCACACCTGCATGGGACACCTCTTCAGCATGGTGCATTCTGTGGGTATTCCCATACAGAAATGGGGTCATACTGTACTCATTCCCAACAGCAGCGATATGACCTGTGATATACCTGTGGCTGATAGTGGGGTGAGCTGAGTGCATGTGTGATATGGAAGTTTATTGCAGCTGACTCACAGATATACCTGGGGCATTCCCCTTATGCTGCCTTGTGCAGGGATATAGGCACTCTCTCATTACTTCATAACTGTGCCTTTTGTGGTCTGCCAGTGATTGGCCAGACCACATCAGTATTCCATACTACACAGACAACTAATGTGCTGCTAACCTGTATGTACAATTCCAAAGGTGTGTGCAGTTGACAGTTACATTTGATGTACTTTGTCTAGGGTACTTCCACCTATGTACTGTTTGTATGTCTGGGCCCACATTCATGGCATGTCCATCTTTCATATGGTGACAGATATTGACATCTAAACAGTGAGCATGGATGACTGCTGAATTGGGTCTTGCTGGGATGCATTGTGGTTGGCACTGCAGTTGTCAGAACATGGCCATGTCATCGACAGTACTGGCCATAGGCCACAGAGACAAAACCCTCCATGCCTATATGCTGACCACTTCCACACAATATAGAACCCACAGCAACTTAACACATGGACCACTGCATATTGTACACATGTAACAATCTATCCTGTAAATTGGGTCAGTTGAGGTAATCTGTGCTCCACTGTTATTAAACCCACATGTACATGTTACTGCATTTCTACATAGGATTGTGGAGGAGGCAAACCTGACAACTGTAAACATTTTCTATGACTGTACTGGTATTTCAGGTACTCCGCTGGCTTCCATTTCATTTTGTATCCTGACCTATCATGCAGACTAGAGGCATATCAGTAGAGTACAGATCTTAGGTTTTATTTACCTTCATTTCTGTTTCATTCAGACTTCTTACCATTCAGAACTAACATACAACTGCCTGACCTGTTGTAGTCTGTCTGTGTAGGTCTGGAGGGGGGGGGGTTGTTCTCCATTGCCATCATTTGGAGGCCTTAGCACAGCCTTTCTTTATGGTCATCTACACCTGTCCTGTTGGCTGAGGCTGTTGTTGGGTATGTGAGCCTTACTGACATGCATGTGTGTGTCCTATGGATAGATTTGGGCCACCACATGTACTGCAGTGGGATTTGTTACCTTGACTTGTACTGCCTACTTTGTTGACACCAGTATTTGTTATGGATTTCATGCTGTCCATATAGGTGTCCACTATCTGCTGCAATCCCATTCAGCCACCTGATTCCCTTGCATTCTCGCATCCATACTATAGATACAACTAGCAGTACATATTACTTCATTCAACAATTGATTGGAAGAGTGACTTACCTTATGGCTGTGCCAGTATTGAGGATGGTGCTGGAGGGCTGACTATGTCGGATGCACATAGTATGCTCCCTATACATGGTAAAGCACAGGTAGTGTCATGTTTGTCACCCCTTTTACTGTATGTGCGAGTCAGAGAGAGGTATCATTCCCTGGGTTCCTACTGTGTCACTGTATGTGCTATGTGTTGCTTCTTTGCCAACGCCTGGGCATACTGGGCATGCCTCCTTCTGCCTACATGGCCAGGCTCAGGTTGTTCCTCCTCCGAGTCACTCTGTGCCTGTGCTGGCTTTGGCAATGGTGAGGAGCTGTGTGGCCCTGCTCTGTGCTGTTCCTGCTGCAGCTGTTTCCACAGGATCATATTGTGTAGCATGGCACATACAATGAATATTTGTGTACATGTAGTTGGAGAGTACTGCCAGCCTCCATTGGATATGTACAGGCACCAGAACCGTGACTTGAGCATCTCAAACACACGCTATGCTATGAGTTTGTGCATGTGCCTCATTATGGAGTTCTTGTTAGGGTGTGTGTGCATTTCTGATGGGTGTCATCAGCCAAGGTTCCAGTGCGTAACCAGCATCCCCCACTAGGTGGCCATATGGGATGTCCCCACTGGCAAATCACTGGTACAGCTGTGTCATATGCCAGATGTGGGAGTCATGATACCTTCCAGGGCTGCCAGCAGACACATTCATGATAATGCCCTGGGCATCGCACACAACCCGGCACTTGATGGAGAGGAAGCCCTTGCAGTTTATGTAGACCCTACCCTGCTCACCAGGAGGTGCTTTGATGTGTATGTGCATGCAGTCTATAGCACCACTATCTCAGGGTATTCTGCTGTTTGGTGGAAGAGGCACATATTGCTGGTCAATGCCTCACGGGTGTTGAGGAAATATATGTGCTCACCGGCATGTGCTGACATGGCATCCAGGAACTGGTGGAGTAGCCTGTATGCTGATGCCCGTGAGATCCCTATGATATCCCCAGTTGGCCTTTGGAAGGTACCTGTGGCTAGTATTCTTAAGCCTACACATACCTTGGTATCCACTGGGATGAGTTCCTCTCTGTTAGTTCTGTGTGAGAGTCGTGGCTGACACAGCTCAACAATTTGCTGTAGGATATCCCTGTCCACCCTATAGCACTCCACTATCACCAGCTCATGTAGCCCCTGGTAGGTTACCCTGGGTCTGTACACTCTTCTCCTTCTCCTCACTGTGGGTTAGTCGACAGCATTCTCATCCTCACCACCCTCAGCCTCTTCCACATATTGATGTATGAGAGCAACAGCAGCCCCTATCATTTTGTTAGTTTTGTCAGGTAAAATTTCCCCGTCTGTGTACACCGGTGGTGTAGAGTTTGTGGGAAAAAAACAGAGCGCATGGTGTTTGTATAGTTTATAGTAGTGTGCTGGGCTGGGCTTCTGCCTGTGTAATTGGCTGATTCTGATACATTTCACCTGCCAGCTATGCTAGTTCTCCTTGATTGCCTTCCTACTGCTGTTTTCCCTTCCCATTGCCTTCCTGTTTAAGCCCTGAGGTGCGCCACACATACCCAGTGCTCAGATGTGAACAGAGCTGCTATTTCCTGTGTTTTTTTTAAACCCATTGTGCAGTGCACACACCCGTTTTGGCAATCTAAACAGTGTTAGGCAGCCTCAAACAGATTGCCCTTCCTTAGCTGTGCTTAGCTAAGGGCAAACACAGGCCACAGAGCTCCAATAAGCTTACAGCATGAATGACACTCCCCCTTATGAGGTAATCTACCTCTTATGCTTATACCATGGTGTTGCTGCACTTACACAGTTGGATGCAAGCTAAAACTGAGGGGAAATTTGTAATTCAGTATCAATCTCCTAATCTGCATAAAACTGATTGCTAATGCATGGTTACAAAACTGACACTCAGCCTTCCCCCTTAGCAACCACTATTCCATGGTATTGATATTGTTGTCTTATGCATGCCATTGCCTATTATGGCAGAATGCTGATTTTGGTATGAAAGCTTATTTCCAACTTTTTTCATTATTTTCGGGCCAATCCAATTTCTACACCACTGCCCTATACTTAAACGGATGAAATCAGCCAAAAAAAAAAGTTATTTTTTATAATTTTGCAACTATTTCCCATGCCAGTGGCCATATATTTGGCCATTGGCATGCCTACTACATTGCATACATGCTTTCTTTGGAGCTGTCATGCCTCCATTTTGTAATTTGCAGAAATGTATTCAGTTAGTAGCCAAATACATTTCTGCAGGTTACACTATTCCTGCACAGACACCTGCTTGCTTCTAGGACCAACAAATGGGGTAATTATCAAAGAGGAGCTGTGTCCATGCAGGAATAGAGTAGGACCACTCGTGCATGTCCCGGGACCTCATTCCTGGATCGCTCGTCATCCATATTGCATGCAGCAGCTCTTGCACTATTCCTGTACGCCGTTCAGAGCTTGCTGAATCCCAGGAATAGCTTGTGAAGATATACCGTTCAGCAATAATTCTATTGAGACAAAACAAAGGATAAGTGCCTAAATGTAAAATGTTAGAATTACAAAGCTGAGCGGATATACTCTACTTTCTCTTCCTCATAATGTCAATGTTGATATGGTAAATGCTGTTAATCTTGTCAATGTTTCATGGGGATTCCATTGTTGTTTAAATCTAGATGTTGTAATGTTTTTGTGAAGGTAGGGATCCTTCATGTAAACATTTCAATGGTATAAGACCACAGAATTGAGAAATCATCACACTGATTCGCATTTTATTTTTTATTTTTTTGGCTTCAACCTTTGCACAATGCTTGGCTGTGCATGTCATTGATTCTCAGAGGTGATTATAATGAAAGTACAGTTAAATTACCAAGGCAAAAACTCAAAACTTTAATTTGGCATGCTGTCAGTAGCATGGATGGAACTGGAGGTGTTGAACTTCAGCCAAGACTCTGGACAATATCGAGTGCAGAAAATATACCTGTTACATAACTTTATCTGTGGCTCACTGTGTTAATGCAATAAGTTCTGAATAACAGTACAACTAATGTAGGGTTTAAATTCATCTTTGGATATTTTGAAGTTAATATTCACAGTTAAACATATTTTTGTGTACTTGAACTGAAGTACAGTTGCAATTTCCAGTGTTTGAATTGTAACAGCAGAAGTGTATGTAGTGGATAATAAAGAAGACAACTTTGATCTATGTCGCCTGCATTCTTCTTAATATTGATTGTAGTAGTAGCACATTATATATATGCATGATATAACAAATGTGCCATGGCCTTAAATCTGAAGAAGTAAAATCAGAAACATAATGAATTGGAAAATATGGATCCTTAATCAAAACATTGATAAATATGTCTGATCACTTATTAATGACAGCAATACATTTCATTAACACAGGTGTGCAACATGATCACATGTAAAATCCTGTGTGGCCCCTTCCGCAATAACTTTTATAACATGATTTCATGATGAAGTGCAGCAGAAATCCAAGTTATCATTTGGCAAATACTGTTAACTCACTCAAGTCTAAAACATTTTATTTGAATACTTCTAGTTCACACCTATACCTCCTTATGGCATCCAGAATGTTTTTGGCTCTGGCTTCTTTATCTACTGACATACCAGATAATGATAGGCAGTATTAGCAAGGGAAATGCACTATTAAAAATGTCTGTAAGATTTTTAGTCCAGTGAATCCTGTAGTGGAGAAATTAATCTTTATTTTAACACATATTATTCATATTTTTATATTTATGTTAATATTTTTCATAACTGAGAGACCAACATTTTATTGAGTTATATGGTGTGAAACACCAGTGTGAGAAACAGAAAAATCATTGAAAATACTGTTTTGTATCACAGTATTCTGGAAATATTCCTAGTTGTGTGTTAGTAACTATGAAAGCAAACAATATTTCTGTATGTAGTTAATATTTCAGAAACCCACTGACTTACAAACTGTTGCATGACAGGTGAAACCTTACATGCTATTGAAGAAAAATGTCTTTAATATGTATACTATAAGTTGGCCATCTTGAAAGATATCCAGTAATATTTGTATTAATTATACAATTAAATATATGTTTTCTTATTTCTGTAAATATCTCAATAAACATTCACTTATAGAGGAATTTATTTTTTATGTAAAAGCTTATGTCTAGTTAACAAAAATGTTCTAACAATTGATGTCTAGATTTTATAGTTTTCAAGATATGATATGGAAATATGATTCTGAAAAAATTTAGAAAAAAATAATTTGGGAGTTGTGTGCATTATAATATATTACATTATTTATGGAAAAGACTATGGATACACTGATTATTAACACTGTAAAGAATACCTCTTACTGATAACAATGGTATTTATACAGTTTTAATAGCTTTTACTGTTCACAAAATACTTAAATTAGTTTATCCTATACTTTTTAAGTTTATTTTTCAGAAAATAATCTGGAATGCAAGATGTGAGCAATTTGTTAGAGTTGTGACATTTCACACCACATAGGCATTAATGAGATACATTAGTCAATGTGTCTGGGTAATGCCATATTTGCTGGATTCAAATCTCAGTATTTTTATATATCATTGAAATTAGAAGTCCTTACTATCAACATTACACTTGTAGAAAGCCACCACTTTGGATACATCAGCACAAAGTTTTTATTTATTTATTTATTTTTTGGCTTCATTCTTTGCACAAAACTTGGTATTGCACATTCTTGACTGTTGGCAGTGACTAGCAGTGAAAAACAGTTAAGATCACAAGTCAAAAATTACAAAATTTTATTTGGCATGCACAGACACTTATCGGTTACTTGAAAAATAAGACTGGTGCCAGTGCACTTCAGTCAGCACTCTGGATAGTACCAAGTGCAGAAAATATGCCTGTAATGTTAACTTCTCTGTGTCTCAATGTGTTAATGAAGTAAGTTTTGAGTAACAGGAGAAATAAAGCATGGTTCAAATCTAAATTACAGATTGTTTTGCTAGGGGACTCGGAATAAAGTCTTGTTAGTGACTTTTTTAGGAATTGAACATGAAGTACAGTTAACAGATTGCAAACTGAAACCTGCAACAGAAGTCTACCTAATGAATGCTAAATAAGAAGTGTGTTAAGCATAGCAATTTTCCTAGGTAATTGAAAGTATACTTGCATTTGCATGTTGTTATTAATATTTATTAGTATAAAGTATACTTCATCACTCATTACTCATTACAATTGAAATCATTAACCATGTAGGACAATGTGTCATGCAAGGTATGCATGGCTCTTTTCTCTGCATGTGTTACTGAGATCACTGAAATCAATGCAATGCAATTTGTTTACAGAAATAAATAATTGCTTCAAAATATAAGTCCAACAACATAAAGGTTTATCAGAATTTGGTCTCTCTCCAGTCATGTTCAGATTGCTACACCTTAACTTATAACCTGAAAATGTTATTTCACCTGTGCCATTCAAAATTCATATGCAAAATACAGCAGCTCTGCTTCTTTTTGTCACTGGTTTGATTCCCAGGTGCTATCAGCCACAGTCTATAAAATGTATGCCCCAACAATCCATTATACTCCAATTTACATAACGTTATCTAATAGCAACACTGAATGACACCAACATAATTGAAAATGTCATGTCTTAATTGCTTTTCACAAAAGCATATGTATGAATACCATCCACTATAGCAAAGAGCATGGCTAGAAGTGCCAAGTTATCATTTCAAATGTAACTCAGATCTCAGCATTAAAAGGTATTTAATGATGTTACTGTAGAACTTGTGTAAATTCACTGAGCATCACACATGGCCAGTTCTCCCTACCATATTTCACACCTGAAGTGTACTTTGAAGAAATCATAACCAAATTCTCCCCAAGCCATTTGTGTGCTTCCTATCATTCAAATACAGTTGGCAAGGTCATTCATCATGTGCACAGGCTGGTGCTCATACGACCTTAATTTGGCACCAACTCCCTATAATTTTCCTGATATCCTTGAGAAGATATGGCAGGAAATATTGAGTGTGTTGCTCCACTTAGAGACAAAAGGTGGTGCCAGGAAGAGTCCAAGATGTTTGTTGGACTTCTTGTAAAGTGCTACAACTGTAGGCTTTTAGAACAGGACTATACTTGGTTTAAGTACAAGACTGAGGCTTTGAATAGCTTGACCAATTCCACTCACTGGTAAACAATGCCATCACCCTTACAGTGATATGAAAGGGAGCCAATGGGAGGACTATTTTAAAACCAATAACACACCTGAGCTGTGTAATTATAGTGACCCATCACTACATAATATAAAAGACAATGGCTTGCCAACACATACAGGTTGTCACTAACAATCTTTTCTCTGTCTTCTTTTCTCTACAGCCTCAGAGACGTACAAGATAAGTAAACCTCAGGTATAAATGCTAGCAATATCATCATACACCAGAATTGCCATTCATTTTATCAATGTGTAGTATCACACAACTGAGTCAGCATACCTTAGTCACACACACAAACACACACACACACACACACACACACACACATATATATATATATATATATATATATATATATATATATGGGTATATATATATATATATATATATATATATATATATATATATATATATATATATATATATATATATATATACACATATCAAGTATACAAGTAGATGTCAGCACTGCCCTAGGTGTCTGTGACAGGATACAGTTATGATATTTCTGAGAGTGAGGACTAGATTCTCGCAATACTCATGCTGGATGCAGGTGTGCATCTGATGCCCCCTACCTATCCCTGATCATGGTGTCCCCTGACCTTTTGTGTCCATCACCATCCCTGTCTGTCTTGTACATCATGCATTCTGCACCTGCTACCTAACCTTCACTACCTACTTAAACTTCTCATTCCTAAGTACATTCCACAACATTTCTCTCTCTCTAATAAAAAATTAAAGAGGTACCTGTTCCATAATAAAAATAAAAATAAAAATATACACCCCATACATAGCTCTCCTCTTCACTTTTGTATGTGTCTGAAACACTTGATTTGCTCTAATTGGCCACAAAACATTATCAAGATGTTGTCATACAAACTTGATTTGGTGACTAAGCAAATTCCCTACATTATTTGTATAAGTACACTGTTATCATATAAAGAAGTGGATAGTTATGGTACTTTCCCACCACTATCCTGCACATTCTTTTATTCTTCCTCCTGTGTCCTACCCTGTGCTGCCCCCCCACCCCATTTTCAGCACTGTCCTATTGACCCTCTTTTCGCATGTTCAATCTGGTCAAAAAACAAATCACACACAACACAAATGGCCAGAGATATCCCATAAAACAAATATTCAATTTTAGTCCTCAGCATATGCACCAATGGTAAATGATGGCAAATGGTGTTTAACTTCCTATGGCAAAAACAGAAGATTTTATCTTTGACCGTATTAGTATGGTTATTGCCACACAACTGTGCTTAGCTCCACTCCACTGTAGAAAGAAAGACTGATAGCACTGTGAGGATATCAGATATTGTTATATGTGCTAGAATAACTGGCTGAAGTTTTGCAGATGCTTGTAAATGATTGTAAATTGCCTTTTGTTGTATATGCCAGCATGACTAGCTATGATATTGTAAATGGGTTTGTGTTTTTTTGATTATCACTTTAATTTATGTGGGATGTTTGAATCAGACAGTATTCTTCTGGCTGACCAAATGTGCATGTATTTTAAAAATAATTCTAAATGTAGGGTATGCCAGTCAGCTGACCTAGATGTGATGTCACCATGTGCCAGAGATGAAAGGAATAGACTCTCCACAGCATCTGTTTTGTTTACTTTTTAAACTGACATAAGAGAGTAGAATTCAGCTTTCTATGAATTTTAAAAAATTCTGCAATAAAAGCAGGTTCTGAGTCAATTGAGTTGAGCTGACACTTGTTTACAGAGTAGTCAAGATCAGCAGTTACCACTTGGTGAGCTTTCCAGAGCTATTCTGCAGAAATAGTAGGAGTTACTATTCCAGTCTATGAGGACCAGACAACAGTCTAAACTACAATGTGAAACTTGTCCTTCGGTGTTAGTTTCATAATTCCTGTGTCTGAAACTCTGTGGTTTATTGGAATCAGTTATTCGGTGTATATATGTTTTAATTAATTTTATTTATTAAATATTTTACTACCTTTTATTGTAGCTGGTTATTTAGAAAGTGCTTTTAGTAATCTGAGAGTGTTTATGCTTATTGTGATAATACCAGTGCCACTCCAAAAAGCCTTACTGCTTGGATTACTTGCTTAAATCAATATTTATTTTACCCAATATAATTGAGTACCCCTTTTTAAGGGTATTGCGGTATTTGATTGGTGGCAACCATTGCCTTGTGATTTGGGAAAGAGGGCATAGGTAAATCTGTGCCAGTCTTTCCCAAGAGTATTTCTATGTGTGAATATCAAATATTTAAGAGTGTATGTCAAATACCTAAAACTGGGGCACAGTGCTCCCATGTCTGGAACCTGTTCCCTATGTACTCTTAGGGGAAATTGTGTATTTCTATCCCTGCTTTCAGTGATGCTCCCTTACTGGAGACAGTGGAGAAGATTGAGGCTCCTTAGTTACGGTCCCGGAGTTTATGTGGAGTCATCACAAGCACTATGAGGAGACAGTTAACCATATATGTTTAATAGACTGCATGATGTAATGTACACCTTAAGTGATGTATATTTTTCATTACTATGATGAAGTATGATGCCTTCTTTCTCCTTTGCTTCAATCCTTTGACACTGTCCCTTCAAATGTGTAATTATTACTATATGAAGTATGAGTTCTTGTGTGGTGTGCTCAGATAATGCTCAAACTGGTAGAATGGTTATGCATAGTGCCAAGGCTGAAATCCAGAAGTATGTCAAACATTGGTTAATGTTTTTTTGTTTTTTTTTTTCGTATTAATATTGTATGTGGGGAAGGGGTCTATATTACTTCATCGAAGTTTTATTTCCACAAATACCTATCCATTGACCCCTATACATTGAGCATCCATTCATCAAAAGCTCATATCAGTGAACAATAAAACTTTGATGAAGTAATATACATCCGGTAGTAGTACTGGTTACATATGTTATTAACCCATTACTATCATGCTTATGTCTTAATCATTCTTCTACTAACCTACACCATGTGTGTTCCCTATTTGAAATGCTTTATTGTACACAGCATGACAAAATCATTAGGATGGCAAACCTAAGATTAACATACCACAAAGATGGATAGAAATTGCCCAAAAACAAATATCTTATTAACTGTCTCCCCCCCCATCTATCTCATTAATCTTAGGTGATTGGGAAAGGATTCCCATATTTTATGAGCAAGTAAGAAGAAGAAGAAAGAGTGGATGGTTGGTGCAGTGTTGGTTAGTTGGTGCAATGTTGCCTGGTTTGTGGATACTGGAGTGGGTGGGTTATCTGAAAGAAGCATCTGAGGTTACGGTGTGTGTGTGTGTGTGTGTGTGTGTGTGTGTGTGTGTGTGTGTGTGTGTGTGTGTGTGTGTGTTTAGTACAGAGTTTGAGAGCATTGAGAATGAGTTAGGTTGGAGAAGTTTGAAGATGAGCTAGCCTAGTAGAAGGTCTATACTGTACTGTACTGGAGGCATTTGCCTTTTTTGAGGATGCGGCAGTGGTATTCATTAGAAGGTGAGTTAGTGATGAAGCAATAGATTTTGTTTTCGACAGTCTATAGTGTGGCTATAATGGATGAATGGATAATCAATATTCAAATTGGGGCAGAAGAACTCCTTTGCCTATAGCTGACCTGCCTGGTTTGAATAGGTAGGGTTAGACATTCCTGGCTAAGAAAATAAATGATTCCCAGAGATATCCTTAAGTACTCAATTAATTCATGCTTCCACAAGTAACCATTCTTCTTCTCCAAATGTTCTGACAAAATATAATTGCTACTTTCTGAATTTTATTTTATTCACCATATAACCACAATATACTACCAGACTTTACCCAACATCTGAAATAACTCATCTATATTCTTCTCAGGACAAATTACATAAATCATTACACTCCTTTTATTTTTCAACTTTCCAAATCAGATAACTTCACTAGTACAACTAAGGACTCCAAATATAATGCAATCAACAGTGTTAATAATTGGTGTATTTTAATAGCAATGGTATACCAATATGCACTGACCTTCACATAAAACAATCAAAACTTTCACAAATTCTGTAGTAAATCCAGAGTCCAGCTACTCTTGCATTAAATAATACCATTTGACCCTTCAAGTCCTTTCTATTTTTTACTACTCAATACCTCGAAAGGGACATTCTCCATTTGCACCATTTTTGACAGCAACAGTCACCAAATTTTATGAAGGGTCTACTTGTCCAGTAAACAACCCATACCGATCACTATGTCTGAATGGAGAGATGATAAGTCAGCAAGCAAATGAGATTAGTATTGCTGAAAATGAATTTATTAAGCCATGACAAAGGACAAATTATTATTCCAGGAATAAAAATTCAAATGGGTATATTCCAGGGAGACTCTCTGTCACCACTGCTATTCTGCTTTGCCCTTAACCAGTTAAGCTGTCTACTTAACAGCTTAGACCATGGCTATAATTTGACTCCTAGAAAACAATAAAGTGTAAAGAATTCTCATCTTCACTTTGTCGATGATTTAAAACTGTATAGCTCATTAGATGAGGAACTGAAAGCACAACTGCAAGTTGTCAAAACTTATTCAGATAATATAAGAATATCATTTGGTCTTGATAAATGTACAAAAGCAACCTTTAAATCAGGAAAACTGCAGCACCAAGAAAACATCAGTTTGGGACAAGAATGTGATATAAAAGAACTTCAGCAAGAGGGAGTGTATAAATATTTGGAAATTAATGAAAGATCAACAATAAAACTTGAACAAATGTGAAGAAAACTTAGTAAGGACTACTTTAGAAGACTTAAATTAATCCCGAAAACAGCGTTGACATCTAGGAACAAAATCCAAACTATAAACCAATTTGCTTTCCTGTCCTAACTTAAAGCTTTGGAGTGACTGACTGGCCCCAAAATGTGTTGGATAGATTAAACAGGAAAACAAGAAGGATGCTTCATGCTCACCAAATGATTTATAAAAATCAGTGCATACCAAGATTATATATTCCCCGTTCTGAAGAAGGGATGGGCCTCCTTGACACTGATTACTTATACAAATCTACAATAGTGGGACTCCACACATACCTGCTGTCCTCACAAGACCCAAATGTAATGAATGTTTTGAAGCATGAGGAGAATAAATCTAAGATGGCTTCCCTGCTTAGTCTAGCAGAAGCATGTTGGTGTCAAGCAGGAATGGAAATCAAACCAGAATTAGATAAAAATCAGGCAGCAACTGAATGTGCTTAAAAAAAGAAGAAATAATATAAGATGAAGGACCAGATGAGAAGGCAAGAAATGTGGAAAATGCATAAATATACTTGCAAGTATAGAACATTTCTGGAAGAACCTCGTGTTGATCAGGAATGAACACAGGAATGGTTAAGGAGAGGTGAATTCAAACCAAGAGATGAAAGGTTAATATTGGTGGCAGAAGATGGTGGGCTACATACACGCTGGTTTACAAAGTCCATTGAACATGTGGCAGAAACAGATAGATGTAGGTTTTATAAAACAGAATTGGAAACAGTTGCACACCTCCTTGCTGGTTGTGACATACTAATGGTGGAAGGACTGTATACTGAAAAGCATAATGATGTGGCAAGACTGTTGCACTGGGGACTGTGCAAACATTATGGTATTGAAGTGCTGAAAAAGACTGGAAACGTGAGCCACAAAGCATCATAGAAAATGTTGAAGTCTACATTACATGGGATTATCCTTTAACAACAGTTCAAAAGATAGATGGTAGAAAACTAGATATAGTGGTTCATGAAAAGAAGATAAAAGTAGCATGGATCATTGAAATCACCGCACCCAGTGACTACAGTATCTTCTGTACAGAGAGGCACAAAGTCATAAAATATCAGGATTTTCAAGCAGAAATGAGAGCAATGTGGAAAAAAGATATCCAGACAGTTCCAATAGAAGTAGGAGCAATGGGTCTTGTAGAAAAGAATCTACAGTCTTATTTAGATATGTTACCAACACATGTAACTCCGTACGAATTGTAGAAGGAGTCATTACTGGGCACATTGCAGGAGCTGCAAAGAGCACTTCTGGCTGACATCAAAGATTGGAACAATACTGATTTCATAAGCTTTAATCGTACTTTGGCTTGGGAATGGGGTCCATTCTCATCATGGTATTAGAAACCCAAAAGATTTGGAGAAATAAAAAGTGTAAAATCACTATGTATTTGATTTGGTATTAACCTTACTACCATCATTGACATTAATTATAATAATGATTTAAAACAGATAGTGGTCTCAACATTCTGATCAGTCCATTCTTTAAATATCACAGTACACGTGGCTTCCTTCCTTATCTCAGTCATCTGATTAATCTCCAATACCAAAAAAAATAACAGCAATAACTTAAACCTCACTTTTTCTGTCTGTAATCTCCATACTTCAGTTTATAGCAAATCACTGCTACCTGTATTTTTCCCGGTCTGAACAACTCTTCTGATAGGACTAAATGCATCAAGCTACCAGCTTCCTCTTGTATAAGCTCTGTCAAGTTTAAAGTTTACAAAAAAAATTAATATTTGGAATTCATATTCCTGTCACTTTTGAGCTTCATGCAGACTTTCATAAGCTATATATCTTTTGGAAACATTTTATGCTCCCCATGTTTTATATTTTTGTCTACCACAGTATCCCTATCCATCACCAGTCTATGAACCTCCACTTTCACCCCTGGCTATAACTGATCCAGACTGGGTCCATCTAAGAACATGAGAGCATACTGAAGGGTTATGCCATTAACATCATCTGGTGGGGGTCATTTATGGTCTAACCTGTTTCCTGCATTTCCTTATATTATCTGAAAGGTGGCTGTGCAATGGTGATGTGCAGTGTACTGTCCCATCTCTGTGGAAACTTAGTCAATGTCTACCTCCCCTAGTCCTCTCTTTTGCCAATGCCCTTCCCTGCATCCTCCTAATAAGATACTAGGATGATAGATAGGCTAGTGAGTGTGTCCATAAAATACATTTGCAGTCAGCTCTTTAAACTACATGGTATATATGATTCATTTCCAGACAGAGTTTGGGTAGAAAGCATCTGAAACAACTGACAGCCAGGGAACCCCAATTTCAAGTGAAGACCCATGTAGCCACAATGAGTACCATATGTTTTCTGTCAATGAATTTACTTCATAAACCAATGAACTGGGCAGGATCAGGTCTCACTATTAGGAGATAGGCCTAGTTGCAACTAACTGACTTTCTGTGCCACTTCAAAGTGGCTTTTGCTAGCACCCTTTTTGATACAATACACTGTCTGGGCAATAAGTTAAAGAGAGGCTGTCCATTTGTGAGCAGGAAGTGAACATGCTAACTATTGTAGGAGTTAACTTTTTCACCCCCACGAAGCACCTTTCAATGGAACCAAAAAGGGATAACAAACTTGTGGTTTCATAAATCCCAACAGCCCCAGTACAAACAGCAGGAGGACAGCAGTTCTCAGGGCAGAGGGTAATCTCCATTCAGACACCACCCCAGAGGTAGAACTGGTTCCAGTAACCATGGTGGTAGGGGAACCTTTTAAGGTTTTCACCCCTGCAACCCCTGAAGGTCTGCCTGACTGTTGCCCTCTGGAAACAGATGGGGGTTGTCTCCCCTTACATACTCCAGTGTGGATGGCCATCATGACAGAAATTTTGGTAAGAAAAATCACACCCAGCCCTTGATTCAGACTTCCTATTCTCCATCTGTGCCACCAAGTCAAAAGGAAGCAGCTTTGAGATAGGTTAATCTCCTTCTCCAGAAAATAGCAAATCCAGAGGTGCCACCATATCAAAGAGTATCCATATTTACTTCAGATTCTTTTTAGTACCCAAGAAGACCAAAGACCTCAGCCAATCCTCTATTTGAGTCAAATCAATTGTTTTGTAAAGAAGGAAGCTTTCCAGATGGTCATTGTACAATACATACTGCCGTGTCTCCAAGTAGAGGACTGGGTATGCTCTCTGGATGTTCAAAATGCTTACCTATAGACAAAATGGACAAAGCATCAAGAAGATTCTTTCATTTCCAGGTCAGAACTGATAGCTTTCAGTTTGAGGCTTTGTCATTTGGTCTCACCACAGTCAACCCCCCTCCGGTGTTCACCAAATGATCGGCCCTAGTTGTATCTCAGAAGTGACATTTCTAGGAGTATGAATCTTTCTCTGCTTCAATGATTAGCTCCTAGAAGCTCCATCAGTGGAGCGGCTTGTGTTAACAAGACAATTTACTCCAAGTCTGCCCGTGTTTGGGAATAACAGTGAATGTAGGCAAGTCTCAGCCAGACTTCTAACAGGCCCTTAACTTCATAGGCTGCTGCCTCAACAATCAAATATAGCCTGCAATTCTACCACAGGAAAGAAATTCATAATTAATAGCAGAGGTAGTGCATCTATTTCAGCAAAAACAGCAATCAGCAGTTCACATTCCCAAGGTTCTGGGTCTTTTGGAAGAGTTGATACAGATGACTTCCATTACAATATTCAATATGAGGATTTCAGTCTGGATACTTTGTGTACAATGGGACCAGAATATCAATCATTCCACTCACAAGATCAGAGTTTCTCAGATGGTTATATGGAGCTTAACCTGGTGGACAAACCCAAGCAACCTTTTCAGCAGATATCCCTTCTCCAAACCTATACTGCTTGTAATGGTTGTCACTGTTGCATTTGCTCCAGATTGGGGGTGGGGTGTCACTGTTCAGGAAAGATGATACAAGGCTCATGTACAGTGGAAGAGACCTCTGTGCACATAAACATTACCAAGATGCAAGCAGTTCACCTAGCATTGCTGACATTTTAGGAGGAGCTCTTCTGATGTATATTTGCCATACAATCAGACAATATAGTGGTTGTGTAGTACCTGAGCAAGCAAACAGGAACCTCATCTTATCTCTTGTGCAAAAGAAACAATGAGGTTATGGGAAATGAGTCTTACCTCACAATGTCTCCCAATTGAATGCACATACCTGGGTCTTTCAACATGATTGCATACAAATGGAGCAGGCAGTTCTTGTTGCTCCACAAGAGGCCCCTGGACATCAAAATAGCATATAGCATATTCAAGAATTAGGGAGGACCTTGCTGTGACCTGTCTGCTTTGCCATTCAACACCAAATGCCCTCACTTCTTCAGTGTAGTTCCAAAGGAAGGAAAGTCACTCAGGGATGGATTCTCCTGCAACTGGCCCCTGGGTCTCCTATATGCCTATCCACACCTTTCTCTGATATAAAGACTATTACAAAAAGTCAAGGTTTGCCGTGCTCAGCTCATTCTTATAGCATTCCTAAGGCCCTGACAGTTTTGGTGGCCTTGCTATGGCTCATTTGAAGAAGAAACCCCTTCTTCTACCACAGAGTTCCACCCTGTGAACTCACCCATCAGGAATGCCTGATCAGGACATCCAGTCCCTTCATCTAACTGCTTGGTTTCTCCAATTCTAATAATGGTCAGGAACTCCCAGTTCCTTCCTGATATTCCACCAAGAAAAGCACTGGAGAAGCTAAGAAAGTTCTTTTTAGCGTAGTTAAAATTTAACGTTCGCACAAATAGCGAACATTAAATTTTAACTACGCTAAAAAAGAACCTTCTTAGCTTCTCCAGTGCTTTTCTTGGTGGATTTTGTGGGTTTTTTTGTACTGTGGACACCTTGGCCTGCTTGTGTGCTGCTTTTCTTCTTTTATTCCTTCCTGATATTATTGAGCTGATTACAGCTTAGCAGAAACCCTAAATGAGAAGGATGTGTAAGGGCAAATGGAAGAAAATCTTGGCATGGACTTCAGACAGGCCTGTTTCACCTATTTCTGCACCTTTGTAGGTGGGGATGGCATTTCTAACAGGGATGCATGAGAAAGGAGCCAGTTGTTCTTCAATTAAGGTATGTTTTGCAGCAATTGTATATATATCATGAGAGTTTTCCAGATCATTCATTAATCATTCACCTTTCTTGTAAGGCTTTCACCAAAGGGATCTTCCATTCTCAGCCTCCATTAACCAAACCATCTTGCGTGGGATTTTAATTTTGTGCTTGGGTGTCTAAGTAGATCTGTCTATGAACAGGCTGCATTAGCCATCCTTAATTTTTTGTTGCAGAAAACAGTATTTTTAGTAGCCATTAATAGAGTTTCCAAGCTTCAGACTTTTTCTACTCAATATTCTAACATCATCTTTTACCCAGATTGCATGCCTCTTGGGACAAAATCTTCCTTCATGCCTACAATAGATACTCAGAATAACTTGAAATGCCATCCACCTACCAGTCTTTTTTTCTAAGTGCTCTAACAAGGACAATACCTGTTGCATTGTAAAGATGTTACAGAAAAGTGCTTTTACTTGGACAGCACTAAGAGCTCCAGGAAAGATGAACAACTCTTTGTTAGTTTTCATTTCCTAGGTTTGGTTAAAAGACTGCTAAAGTTACACTGGCAAAATGGATTTCAAACTGTGTTGCTTTTTCCTATTCTTCAGGGGCAGACAGCTTTCTGTCCCACCTAAAGTTCACTCAGTTAGGGTTCCATAGCTTTTCTTTTTAACCTTCAATTTGATGAGATTGCCACAGCAGCTGCTTGCTTTTTCACATATACCTTTGCTAAACAGTAGATTCTCAATTTTACTTCTGCAATGACAACATCTTTCAGAGTGACCATTCATAGAGGTTTACTGGGATAGGTCATCCTAGTTAACTGGGGACTCTGTCCCACAGTTTCAGTGTCCAGATAGGCCCTAAGAAATATGTAAGTTATGTACTCACCAGAACATTAAATTTCTCTGGTCTATGTCTGGACACTGGAGCAACCAGCCCTTTTTCCCCTACTTTCACTTATGATGGATCTGTGTGGGACTGTAGTTGGATGTTTTTTCAATTGTTAACTTGTATATATCCTTGTTGTTTAATGCTGGCAGTTTTCATCTGGAAAAGGTAGTAGGAGTGAGGGATTATGGGTGGATAGGAGCTCGGGTTGTGTGTAGTTTGTTGCAGTCATTAGAGGGTGTCAAAGACAGCAGTCTTGTTCCAGTGTCCAGACTGTGATCAGAGAAATCTAACACTTTGGTAAATACAACATAACTTATCTTTTTATACTTTGGAGCTGTCTTAGTTACCATTCCGATATTTTATGTTATGAAAA
This sequence comes from Protopterus annectens, assembly GCF_019279795.1. NCBI lineage: Eukaryota > Metazoa > Chordata > Ceratodontiformes > Protopteridae > Protopterus > Protopterus annectens. The sequence continues at coordinate 245,958,825 of NC_056744.1, forward strand.
TGTATTGAGGATAAAGCCTAGGATTTAATTGCATTTGCTATCTCCAGTAATGAAGAATGTAAACAAAATTCTATGTACATTGTCATAATTTTTTTAAATGTTAATTATTGATTTAATATAAACATTTTATCTGTATTAGTAAAAAAAAATATATACACAAACGTAAAAGATGACAATTACTGCACCTGATAAAAATAGGAGCACCAGTAATGAAAGCGCCAGTATATGTAAATGCAAAAATAAAACAAGTTACTGGTAAAAGCTCCAAACAAAGAAAGTATGTGGTCTCACTCTGGGAAAGCCAAACAATCCAAAATGCAGTCCAAGTCTGTTCAGACCAAGCACGTTGTTAATTTCCCACAAGAAAAAGGCAATGATATATAAAATCAGGTTTATTTGGATCCTAAATCGGTTAGCGCTTTCGCATACAGCTTTGTCAAACCAAACAATGACCCTACAAAACAGCAGCTTTTTATACACATGCTCATTCATTAGTAGTGTAACTAATTAAACAATCAATCAATTAAAAGTTCTAAAAGATATACACTCACTATACAATATAAAAAGTTCATCAGTGCCAGCAAACTCAACAGCTACATACATAATTAACTAAAGAGATAGCCCAAAACTATGGCTGAGAAAAAAACTAATTAATAAACAAAAAACACATGTACAACTTAAATACAAGAAAAATGCATGAAATACAAAATGTAGACATTTCATTTCAGCCTATTTCTCCTCTTTTGTAACACTGGTTTTAGCGGAACCCTATCATTTAGACCAGGATGAATATGTGCCTTGGTCTTTATAATCCACTGAGCCTCCACTGACTCAGTTAGGTTCCTGATGTCACCTCCTCTAGGGTTAGATTCTATTACTTGTAAGGCTGAAAAAGTACAACAATGATTAACATCTGTACTCAGAATATGTTTCGATAGAGCGTTGACCTTGGATTGAATGCAAATCTGATAGAGGTGTTCTCGTATACGCTCCTTAAACATTCTATCTGTTTTTCCAACATAAAAAGAAGTGCAGATGGAACACCTAGCTAAATAAACTAAATGTCTAGTTGCACAATGTGCATTAACCCTGATGTTAAAAAATTCCCCTGTGATAGGGTGTATAAAACTAGAATCATTGGAAATAAATCTACAAAAATTACAATTATTGCAAGGTACAGTGCCTATATAATCAGTTGAGACTTCACCATTTGTGTTTTCAGAGCAACATAATAACCTATGTAGATTCTTTTTGGTTATATATGCAAAACTAGGATGTTCACCTATATGTTTGAAGACTGTATCATCCAGTCTAAGAATATCCCAATGCTTAGAAACAGAATGTTTTATAGAGCGAGTGTCTTGCGTATAATGTAGTGCGTACCTAACTATTTCAGTGTTGACAGGTACAGACTCATTAGCTCTAACCCTATATTCATTAAAACCAGTATCTGAAAATATAGGGGTAGCTCGTCCAAGTCTGAGTTCCTTCACTTCATTAAAAGCTTCACTAATCTCCCTATAACAATACTTCCTTTCATTAAGCATGTCTCCCAGGTTTGTCAGTTCTTGTTCAAAAAGCCTGGGACACGAGTTCAACCTCGACATTCTCATTCCTTGCCCTTTCAAGATGTTCCTAAAAACATGAGGGAGGGGGGGGTGCATGCTATCTCTGCTCAACAAGCTATTCCTATAACAACTTTTACAATGAACCCCTGTATTAAAGTCGCCATTCGGCAGGCGCCAAATGTTGACATCTAAAAAAGAAATGTTACTAGTAGAGTAAGTCAGAGTGAAATCCAAAAAAATTAGTTAGTCCATTCATCTCCTGGTGGAAATCTAACAGTTCCTGGACATTGCAACACCACAAGAAAAAAAGATCATCCACAAAACGTTTGCAGAAGATCACATGTTCTTTATAGCGGTCCAAAGAGAACAACATGTCCTCCTCCCAAGATGCCATTACCAGATTGGCGTAGCTATTGGCACATGGAGTGCCCATAACCACGCCATTCTTTTGTAAGAAAAAAATGTCATTAAACATAAAGACATTACTCTCCAGTACCATTTCCAATAAAGTACAAATAAAATCTAATCTAGTAGGGTACAAATCTGAATGTACAGATAAATAATTATATAAAAACCTTAAACCTGCCTCATTGGGAATACCCATAAATAGGGATTTTACATCCATTGTAACCAAAATCAAATCCATGGTACTATCAATTGAACTAATAATCTGATAGAAGTCTAAAAGAAACTCCTTAGAGTCTTTCAAAATGACACTGCGCTTGTTTAAGTAAGGTTTTAACATTTTTTCTATATAACATGAGATATTTTCAGTAACCCAACCCCGCCCTGAAACAATAGGTCTCATGGGTGGGTTGGATTCATCCTTGTGGATCTTGGGTAGGCCCCCGATAATAGGAGTGGTTGGTTCATCTAAAAGCAAGAAATTAAATAACTGATGGTCCATGAGACCTAACTTATACATGTCATCAAGATTGTCATAAACACTAAATATAATACTGACAACTTCTTCATATGTAATGATTTTATAATATTTCCTGTCATTCAGCATCTCAAACATTCTTCTCTCATAATCTATTCTATTAAAAATTACTATCGGGCCCCCCTTATCAGCTGGCTTTTACCAGTAACTTGTTTTATTTTTGCATTTACAAAAAAATATATATGCCACATTTTAACTCGGATACCACTGGTATTTCCACATGTGTATTAATCTATGCAGGTTAATGGTATCATCCTTTTTGATTTGTCTAACACAACATCCAGCAATTTGATCTGTCTAATCAATGTGTGTGTGTGTGTGTGTGTGTGTGTGTGTGTGTGTGTGTCTGTACTTCTTTGAATGTTTTATTATTAGATATGTTTATTAGTTGTATATTATCTCCATATGCTAAAATTGAAACAATCCTATATTATGGTTCTTATGCCAGTATTTGTTTGATATTTTATATAAAACAGAGTTTATAAAGGGAATTCCTGCTTATCTACAGAATTAGAGTCTTCTTCTTCTTCTTTCGGCTTTTCCCGGTTAGGGGTCGCCACAGCGGATCACCTTGTCCGCACATTGAATGGCAGTGGAGTTTTATGGTGTCGAGTTGCCAGCCCGGCGCCCAACCTTCCACAGAAGGCACACTCACACGCACACCTAGGGCCAATTTAGAGTGTCCAATCCACCTGCAGCATGTCTTTGGGATGTGGGAGGAAACCGGAGCACCCGGAGGAAACCCACGCGACCACAGGGAGGACATGCAGACTCCGCACAGAAGGCACCCCAGCCGAGGATCGAACCGGAGAACCTCTTGCTGTGAGGCGGCAATGCTAACCACTGCACCACCGTGGCCGCCCATCTACAGAATTAGAGTAAAAGCAAATAATAAGAAAAGTACCTCAGGCTGCTGCTAACTACCGCATGCCTAAAAGTTAAATTCCTGTCAGCTTGAGGATAAAAATCTTTTTTCCTTTGAACTGAATCTGCCTAATCTTCCTAATCAGCCTTTCTACATTTGCAATATAATGTAATTTGCTCTATACAGCCAAGTTAACGATAAAGAAATGAAGCATACACTTTTCTCAAAATGCAGGCTTCCAGGCTTCTAATGATTGCCCTGCAAGTAGACTATGATGATAAAGCCTCTAAATCAATCTGCTATTCTGTATTCTTCTGTTTGCCTTCTCTCCCTTCTTGCCTTGTTTTCACTTCTTCATATTCTTACCTTATACTCTCCTCCCATTCTTTACTTCTCTTTCTTACTTGACTATTCCTTTGCTTCTGACATTTCCCTGTCTTCCATCTTCAGCCACGTCATCTTCTTACTTTTCTTAATCTATTTCTCTTTTTGAATAGTTTACCTATTCTTATTATTGTTCCATTTGTGCTTTTTTTTTGTCTAGATGCCATCCACTCCACCTTTTGTGCACCAGTTCTCCATCACAGATGTCATCTATTCCACCTTTTTTGCACCATTTCTCCATCACTAGTTCTGTCAAGCCTCTTACTTTCCATGAACTATTTCCTATAATGCCTAGGTTTTTGTGATAGGATGTGTTCTTTCTCTGCTTAAACTTATCCTTACTGTATTGTAGTCACACTTCTGTTCTACATGGACTCCATCTTCTTTGCCTAATACTATATTTAGTAACCTGGTTAAAACAATTGATTGCTTCAAATTAGAACTGTGCCAGTGATGAAAATAAAATATAAACAGACACATCAGAATACTACTGACATTTAATCAACAAAAGCTTCAGTATTAGGCAATACCAAAACCAGTTATTGCTTTTGTTCTTGGAAGTTTCAGAATTTCTTCAAACTGGTAACCACTACAAAATCCATGCAAATGTTCAATATGATGCCAGACTATCAATGTACAATATCCATTAAATGAGCTTCCAATGAGTTGTTTTCTCATATTGATGGTAAATAAAATGCAAAAATACTTCAACAGCACTTGGTCAACTATTGAAGGTATAAGTAACAATGAGAACACAACTGATAATGTTTTAATGCTTTATGAGTCTAACTTTTACTGTGTATTCTTAAATTTAAAAGCATAATTAAGTCCTAGGTGGCTTGCAGGCTTTCATTAACACCCAAAAATATAAACCCTATTTTAATCATGAAATCCAAATCTCTGCTTCTCAAATCCTAACCAAAGGGTAAAAAGGTCACACAGACAAACCATTCAGTAAAAATCTTCATAGGCATTAGATGGGTTTAAAGACCTTGTATTTCTGAAGTATAGTCAAACTATCAACTTATGCTTTGCTGACGAGGTCATTAAAAAAGTCGAGACATGTATGTCCTCAGCTAGCAGGGTTTGCTTTATTGGCCTGAATGTAACTATAAAAAAACTTAAAAAGTAAAAAAAAAGTCATGAACCCTCAGAAACCATGTGTCTGAAACACTTGATACCCTTAAGGGTAATTTACATATATCCGTTGGGCCTTTATTGCAGTAGGTTTAAGATATCACATGGTAAAAACTCTTGGCTGGATTTTTCTTGCAGTTTTTGCTCCTCAAATCCTGCTGCACCTGCTTAAGCAAGTTGAAGATGCACTTTCTGAAGTTTTTAAAAGTGACTTAGTACCTAGGAAAATTATTTTTTTCTTCACTTCTGCAGTATTAGAGAATGTTGGAGAGATGAAACAAAAACTAAATTTAATATTACAGTCTGTGAGTTTTTGTCTCACACAGGCTAGGCACATCATCTGAAACCTTGCATTTAAAACAACCGCTCTCAAATAATTAAATCACAGCACAAAAAATGTACATACATATTTTTGTAAAATGGTGAAACAATAATAATAGCCACAGTAAAACAAGTTAATACAATTATAATAAAATATTTATGGGGATTCATCAAGATCCACAATATGGACTTTTCCATAATGCAATGATTTGCAGTTCAGAGACACATTACTCACAATGAGAAGAGACCTCATCATGGACTACTTTTCAAGTCTCTGTATCACAATTACCACAATTTGTGCATCTGCACTTGTTGCAGTGTTACAGTCACATCATGTAAGCATAGCCACCCCATTCACTCTTCCCAAAACAATACACAGTTCTACACACACACATATGCACACTCATGACACAGAACCCACACCTGTCCCTGTTATGTCTAAGCATCTCTGATGTCTCTTTTCCCCTGCCCTCGTAGAGCATGGAAGATTTCATAAAGTCATTAATGCCAGACATTAAAGTTGCACACATCATATATGTCTATAGTATCACTGATGTCTAGGTGTTCATCCAATATATGTGCTCTTAAAGTGCAGTTAAGGCATGGAAAGTAAAGATATATTGTATCTAGAGGATTCTTTCTGATCCCAGTGCTGTTAAAGTGTTGTTAGGTCATGCAAAGTAAAAAGTATCTAGTGGTCCCCCAACCAAAGTATTGTTAAATAAGTGTCCCTGGTGTCTGGTAACCCCGCCACCTCCCAATCCCAATTCTGTGTAAGTGTCACTCAGGCATTACTTTTTGAAGCTGTCCCTGGTGTCTTGTATTCCTCCCATCTGATGTTGCAGACTGCAGACTCTGCTCATTAGTCCATGGGTGAGAGGAAGTATTAAAGCCATCACCACCCCAACCCCCCACACACACATACACACCCACCCACAGACCTATACTCTGGGGAAAGAGTGCACAGCTAATTAGCATATGCTCCTCCCTCAGACTGTCTCACTAGTATATAGCAAGGTTGCACAGACAGTTTGATGTGATTTTGCACATCTTTGTGCAAAAGCACTGTGTTGGGATGTCTTTGACTAAAAAAGAAATACTGCAAGGTGTAAACTTTGAGTACACCTCAGTGTAAACTACACCAATCTACCCTATTATATCAAACCAGAATCTCCCAATAATTCATTGAAATACAAAGGACTGGAAACCAGCTAGAAATTCTGACAACTAAAAAGAGATGGAACACTCCATCAAAAAGGGATTTACCACTGCTGTATATAATTGTGGTGTATGTCAATTTTGCCTATTTAGATAAAACTTTAAGAATTCATGCCCCTAAATTCATTAAACTCCATGCAGGAATAGTGCTATTCCTGCATGTAGCCGATTGTGGCAGTGTAGAGCAGCAGCGCACCTTGCATATTAATGAAGGTGCGCTGCTGAATGCTCTACACAGACATGATCCATGTATGAGCACAGGGGGTGTGTTCGTGCAGTGCACGGCCACTAAACATGCCCCCTGCACTCAGAAAGTGCCATACAGCACTTTCTAAACCATACTGGCATAATATTAGAGCATAGCTCTAATAATATACCAGTATTCAGTGTCCGCAGACACTGAAATTTAAAATGAATCATTTCAGTGTTCGCAGACACTGAAATATAACCAGCAAAGAGGAAAGCAATACAGGGAGCCCCCTGTATCTCTAAAGTGCCGTCGGCACTTTGGCATTCTGCAGAAGCAGGAAATGTGTGCAAATGCAAACTGTACCTTTCAATCGTACAGATTTTCGCAGAATGTCCAGATCTGCATACCTGTCAACCAATGCCAAAAATCCAGACAAAGCTCGACAAAATGGGTGGACAAATAGGGACATATTTTAAATATTGTTCTTATAAACAAAGTTGCTAGAAAGTAACAGGGTTTGTTTTAACATTCTGAAGGCTTTGAAGCCTGAAACTCAAATGTTATGTCATTATTTAGTGACTTCAGTCCTGAGATCATCCCAGTGATTTGCCAGGAAAAAAGAGGAACAGGCCAAAAATGTGAGCCAAAAATCTGGACATTCTGTGAAGATCTGTACAGTTGAGAGGTATGTACCATGGAGCTTACCTCACAACTATATTTGAAATGTGTACAGATAGTTGACGCATATATTTTGGTGTGTTCCTCCTAAAATGTGTACCTCCCTGACTCTGCTGGACCAAAACATTAAGCTAATGCAAAACTTATGTATTCTATCAACTTTCTAAGTTTGTAAAAGCAATACACAGATAATGGTGAAGAAAGCAATGTGCAAACCCCGACAGTAAATAAAAATACAACACATGTATTTTTTTTTCTGTCCGCAATAAAGTTTAAGTGTAGCTGAGCGGGAATGTGCGTTGCACAGCTATGTTCAGCCTAGCTTACACATCCCAATGAGGTAAATACAAATATATGGCCAAAGCAGAGTAAAGTGAAATAGCATAGTGGTTACAGCTTTCAATTAACAAGCAGGCATTTGCAGTTCAAGTCCCCCTTCAGTCCTTACATTTTTATCTCTTAAAAAAGCACAAAAATATATTTTGTTATCAGTAGGTAGTGAATAATATATATATTTTTCAACCAGGGTAGTGTAACAGGTCCAAATGTGAGGTGTCAGTGTAGTACAGATGTGAAACCCCCTTATAAACACAAGTGTCCCGTACAGCATTGCCACAAAAGAATGTATTGCAATGAAAGCACATAGGGGGATGTTCTGGAAGGTAGAAATACATATCATGATATGTCATTTATGAGGAATCAACCCCACAATGCTGATAGTCTGTAAAAGGAAAGCTGAACAATGCTAACGTGTGCTCAGCTATGCTTAGCCAGTATAAGCATTGCTTAAATGTAAATTCTAAGCAAGAATTAGCATAGCTAAGTGGATTTGCACACTGGTAAGCAGTACTTAGCATCTACTCCTTTAAGCAATGTATATACCAGCTAAGCAGGTTTGCCCAGCACTTACCTTAGCTTGGCATATTTAAAACCATCCAATTGCAGCAAGGGGCAGGAAATCGGCTGTATTTAAACCTCACAGGTGGAAATACAGCTCATAATCAGTTGTAGCTCCTCACTGTAGGCACTATAGCTGGTGTTGGAGAGGGTGTGTGCTTTCGGGTGCAGCGCTGGAGCATACAGAAGTCCAGGGTCATGGTTCAACTCCTTGTAAAAAAACATAATCTGAGACTGCTGTAGGACCAGTACCAGGGCTCCCAATATAACTTGGAGGCCAGAGAAAGTCTCACCCCCAATCTCACTAGTGCCACTGGCATCCCTCAGACTGGTGAGCAGGTCCGGTATCACTTTGCTGACTTGAAGTGGAGGAAGAGGGAGCTCTTGGACCAGTGAGAACAAGATGCATGGCAGAGGGATGTCCCAGGTGTCTGTAAGTATTAATATCAATAACTGTTTACCAAAGTCCAGTCTGTGTATGTGATAGATAGGTATTCATAAATGTTTCTCTACCTCTTTTACAGATCCAGGTGAGTGGGCTGTGAACCAATAAGCCCCTGGAAGCATGCTGCTAAGGCTGTATCGCGAGGTTGGTGAGTAACAATCTAGCTTGTAGTATTCATACCAAATAAATATAAAGGAGTAGAATGTCACCTTGCAGTATTAAAATGGGTGTGGTTTGTACTGAATAAACCAGGCAATATTACAGTAATAGTGTCATATAGGTTATATAGAAATAAAACTGTAACTGCCTTTCAATAAAATTCAACACCCTGGACTGGTTGTGTTTACTTTGGTATTGTATGAATTGAAATGTGTACAGGTTATGCACAGCAACTATAGCTCTGAAAGCATTAAACAAATCAAGTCACATTTGACAAAGTAAGTGCCTTTGTAAGACACAAAATTAACTGATAGGAAATGTTTCATGCACCAAGATCTGATATCTGAATAGTATTAACCGCTGTTTTCCACACTGTGCTATGTCAAAAGATATGTATAGGAATGTATGTATAAGAATGTCACAATTACAAGGTCAGATTGTACAACCAAGACAGTATTAGATAGAAAACATTCAAGGAAGAGACAGCATTTTCTCATTAGCTTGCTCTGATGAAACACAAAACCTTTTGTTGTATTTTATGCACAAACAGGCACCATTTGAATCCCAGGAGTGGGAATAAGCTGTATGCTTAATTTCACCTAGGATTTTGTGAATATGTGTAGAAATAGTCAGGTAGTGTTGACAGAAATTTCTTCCACAGGGCTGCCAGGTAGGAAAAGGTATAAAGTAGCTATATGAAGGCTGCAGTTATACTATGTCCAACACCCATGGTCCAACCCCAAGGCTGCAAATGACAGCAAGATAAGTACATACATCAAGTAGACTCCCCCAAGAAATGTTCAAGTATCATGGTGTCACAGCTAATGGTCCCTTCTGCCAACAACCAGTGTGACTGATAGAAATCAAGGCAGAGTATGATAGCACACACACACACACACACACACACACACACACACACACACACACACACACACACACACACACACACACACACACACACACACACACACACACACACACACACACACACACACACACACACACACACACACATGCACACACAATATGAGTGCACATATGTAACCATGACTATGTGAATATGGGTAGAAACAGTCAGGTAGTGTTAACAAAAATCACCTCCATAGGTCTGCCAGTAAGAAAAGGTATAAAGTAGCTATAAGAAGGCTGTAATTATGCACTATATACAAACATACCACTGCCCATCCCAAGGCCATAGGTTGTTATAATGATACTTGTAGAGTAATGATTAGAGCAATGATCATTAAAGCTGTGAGCACTGCAAGAATCTACATTTGTTAATTGACATCTGTCTCTTTCCCCCACCTTATCTTCACCAATAATCTAAAGACATAAATGAATGGGTATGTTTTTCACCAAACCTACACCATTGGGACATGTGTCCTATTGTTCTAGAAATATTGAAATGTTTTCCAATTAATGTTCCCTGTTCAAATACTACCATTGGTGGCCTGTTGCTATCAATGTAACCTGCATGCTGGTGCAATGCCCACTGTGGTTTTATATATGCATGTGGTCTGTTTGCTATGCAAATGTTCCAAATCTGTTGTTTTGGGTTAATGGGAATACTCATGCATGCTGTTATAACTAATCCTGGAATGTGTTTTTATGACTAACCAACATATGTTCTAAAACTGCAACACCATAGCACATCTGGGAAGGCTGATCCCAGCAGATCCGCCTCTCCCACCTCATCTGGCCATGGCAGCAGACCCCAGCATGTCTGGCCCCACTCCAGGACCTCCTTGTCTGCTGCTTCTGCACTACCTTTGGGTGGAACTGCCTTAGGGGATGGGGCTTGTCCCTCCCTGGGCACGGGCATGGACAGGATCCTGTCACCCAAAGCCAGGTCCGGGTTATGGTGCATTAGAAAGCTCTGCAAATAATTGGGAGATCTGCTATGCCAGCTTGAGGGCCATGTGGTGCATTTAGAGGGTCAGTCTACCTCTCCTACTCAGCCCCCAGCAAAGCCACCTTTAGGGCCGTGAAGGTGCAGTGATGACTGCCCATGGGTGGGGACCTCAGTCCCACTGTATCCATTTGGGGGCTTATGGGCTTCCGATTACTAAACACCCCTCCTCATCAAAGGTCTTTACCCCCACATGTGTCATATGCCACTTCTGTATGCTGTCTTGTCTCTCTTGTCTCTTTTCCTACCTAACCTACCTCCCCAAATATACCTACTGTCCTTCCCTAACATTCCACTCTCACCTTAAAAAAAAATGGCAATCTGTTCCCAAATAAAGATGTTGCCCCATACGTAGCTGTCCATTTTGCACACATGTCCCCTGGACACATGTAATCTGGTCTAATTGTCTTTACAACACATTATTCCTGTCCTCACCCCTTTCTCAGGGCTTTGAGTGACCAAATCTACCTCCAAATTCAGTATATATGCACAGCTATTGCTGTAGAAGAAATGGACATCTATGGAGCTTCCCTACACCCATCCTGGACATCCCTAGCTATCTTTCATATTGTTTTTCCGTCTTTGTGCCCCCTTTTTCACCACTTTTCTATCACCCTTTTTTCTTTTCTTTTAAAGAAACTAGCATGGGGGTAAGTGGGAGTAAGCAGTAGTAAGCAGGAGTACATCTGTTTGAGTGGTGCTAAGCGATGCCTACACAGATTAAGCACATTTAAGGCTAACTGTCTGTAAGCATAGTTAACCAGAAGTTAGCATTGCTTACTACTGCGCAAACCCACACAAACTTGCTTACAACTGCTTAAAAGTGTCTTAATCACTTTGTATCCAACAGCCCTTATTCTTCCAGCAACAAAACAATCAGCCACTGCAAGACTTGAACTCAGGACCCTGCATACCATAGCCACAGCAGTTTACCACTAAGCCATTTGAGCTGCAAATATGTCTGATGTTTTTTGAAACATATCATTCAGTAGAGTCATTCAACAGTAGGGAAAAGGTTTGTTAAAATTAGTCAAGTTTTGTACATATATATAAATGTATATGTGTATCGAGATGCACACTCACACACACACATATATATATATATATGCACATCGAAACATCAATACGTAATATATGTAGAGATATACATATAAATTATACACATATATGATATTATATATATATATATATATATATATATATATATATATATATATATATATATATATATATATATATATGTGTGTGTGTGTGTGTGTGTGCGTGTGTGTGTGTAGATATATATATATATATATATATATATATATATATATATATATATCTAGATAGAGAGAGAGAGAGAAGTAAATGCATACATATATATGAATATCTCTGTATGCACCTAATATATATACATATATATATATATATATATATATATATATATATATATATATATATATATATATATATATATATATATATATATATATATATATATATATATATATATATATATATATATATACATAGTTCTGTCAGACATCAGATCCATACTCTGTGCCTCTTAATGCAACAAATCTGTCCAAAGCCTGTCAAAATGAGCCCAAATTAGGGACCTCTTTTAAATACTGCCCTTATCCCTTCCTCCCCAGTAGCAACTGTTCTGCCTTGCAACAAGGCCTGCCAACTCTTGAACTCAGGACCCTGTAAACTACAATCAAAGCAATGCACAATTACACCATCTGAGCTCAACAAAATAGTGATAATTTTCCAAACATATCAGTTAGTACAGTCATTCAACAATAGAGAAAGGAGGCTGTAGAATCAGCCAGGTTCTCTATATACATGTATATATGTATGGAGATGCATATATGTGGACAAATATATACATAATATATATACATAATATATATATATATATATATATATATATATATATATATATATATATATAGAGCTATACATCTAAATTTATATCTACATATATGCATACACACAAATGTATAGAAAGGTGAATAAACACACACACACACACACACACACACATATATATATATATATATATATATATATATATATATATATATACATAAATATATAATAGCTGCAAACACATGCAATTTGAGGGTCATGCTGCTGCACCCTAAAAGTCTAAATCTGAAAATGCACTCACTGGAAGTATTCCTTAAAATGGGGAACAATGACATATGTGCTGTAATAGAGTCCTGTTTAAAGGCAGTAGGAAGCACCCCTGCACTACCAGCCTATAACTCATCCCACACCTCTTAGCTGCAGAACTTGGACTAAAGCTCCAAAGGTTGTAGTATTTCCATATTCATAAAAGGATTCACACACCTCCAGAGTGGTAGACCAACATTATGCATCACAGATTCTGCAGGTGTAGCTAACATTGGGTAAAACAGTGGTTCAGGTTGTAGCCTGCTATAGGTCCCCAAACATGTCCCAAGACTACACTCCATGTCCCTAAACACCCTGGAGAATATTAATGTCCAACCTAACACTCTCATACTGGTTGACTTCAACTATCCCACCATTAACTGGGAAAGCTACTCATGTACTGATGCAATTGCCCATCACATCAAATTCATCCTTACTAACATGGGCAACTGTTGCTGTACACCAATAGTCAACTTTTCCCTTGTTATATCTGACCACAAAAGTAATCACCTTTGGAAATCCACAGCCCTCCCACCTCCCCTGCACTGGTAACCACCATGAAAAGCCTTTCCAAAGCTAACTATGGCCTCCTAAAAATAGAGGTGGCTAACCTCATGGTAGCCATGCAAATGGAGACTAGTTGCATGACTGCTGAATCAAAAACAATGCACTATGAACACATACAGAAATGCATGGATACCACCATACCCAACAGAATCAAGACCCTCACCCTCAAAAAAAGGAAGCCAATCTGGTGGCCCCTGGTCATAAAGAAATTGTACAACAGAAGGAGGAACTGATATGGAATAAAGTGAAGTCCCAAGACTGGAAAAAAAAACCCTTATCAGCCTCAATTAAAAGTTGAGATTCCTAATCAAGTACTACAAAGTTAGCTGTGAAAACAGAATTGGAGCACAAGGTAAAGACAACCACAATGCCTCATACAGTTATGTAAAGAATCTCCATGGCAATACCAGGATTTGCTCTGAGCTACTAGACAATGGTACCTCCTAGATTGAGCCAACAAATATTTCCAATATACTGGCTGACATATTGAGTGAAAACTTTACCCCTCTCTCCCCCTGAAAGGACCAATCACAATACCAGTACACTGCCAGGTACCCAGTATTACTGCTGCACAGGTTAAAACACCACTGTCTAAGGCCAAGAATGCAGCTTCTATGGGACTTGACAATATCTCTGGCTGTGTTCTACATGAACTACAGAGTGACCTGGCACCTCACCTGTGTGCCCTGTTCAAGCACAGCCTCACCTCAGGCTTTATCCCTACTGAATTGTGCAATGCTACAGGTACCCCTCTCCACAAAGGAAGCATGATTACATACCCTGGGAACTACCACCCCAATTGCCTGAGAAGTCTGTTATGCAAAGCTATGAAATGCATCATCATGCACCTAATAAACAGGGATATGGGAATCTGCAGACGCAGGATCCCACACAGTTTACTTTTGTGATGGGTAGGTCATACCTGCTCAATCAACCTGGTCATCTTCTTGGAGTCAGTCACCTGAGCTGTGGATGAAGGCAAGGTGGCACATACAGCCTACACTGATCTACCAAAGCCTTTGATAACATTCCCCACTCAGGAATCATGCAAAAACTCACTAAGCTAGTCATCAACCCCTATATCACTAGGTGGGTTGCAAACTGGGTCACAGATAGAACTCACAGTGTGAAAATAGCTGACGCCAAGTCAGACTGCTGAGCAGTCATAAGTGCAGTCCATCAGGGTTCAGTCCTGGGTCCTCTCATATTTGGTATCAACTTCTCTGAAGTCAATGCCAACATGAAGGGACTCTAGCTAAGTTAGCCAAAGTTTGCAGACAATTGCAAGTTGTGAGCTATTATTAACTACCCAAGTGATGTTGGCATCCTACTGAAAGGCCTAACTGAGACCAATGACTCGTGTCAGACCCATGGCCTCAAGGTCAATGCCAGAAAATGTGTTGTCATCCCCTTTGCGGAAAATCTGTTGCCATGAATTACCACATCGATGGTAGTCCCCTGAACAAAGAAGGTGTTATAAGAGATCTGGGCACACAGGTGTACAGCAATGTCTCTTTTAACCACCACATTGCCACTGTGGTCAGAATGTCCTTCCATGTGACATATCTCAGTCCTAATGCATTAGCATCCAGGAAGGAAGAGGTCATTGTCCCCCTGTACTCTTCTTGACAGAGTGACACAGTTTGTTTCAGCATACATATTCTGATAGATGTGAGGTAGGTAAATGAAATGTATGTCCTCATTTTCTGACAACAATCATATCATCACAGTGATTTACTAGAGAAATGAGAATAATTTATAAAACAGACCAGAAATATTAGCAATAAACCTGGACATCCTGAAACAATCCAACCAGTTGACAGGTATGCTCAGAACCCCTTACTGCAATGAATCTGGACCACGGCTAGCAAAGTGGTGGGTGGAAGCCATGAAAATGGGCATGTATCTGAAGTACTGGTGTAGATAAGCTAACACGGTTGCTGTAGTTACACCCTCCTGTGTGCTCTAACATATATTTACTAAAATAGCACAAGTAATTAAATTAGGAAATCTGCTATGGGTAATATTTGCAAATATATCAGGCACTACAGGGATGTAACTGCACTAACAAACAGACACCAGTGTGAAAGTGCATACCCACAACCAATACCACCACAGTCACAGTCAAATACTGGTAAGTCAGATGAACAGTAGAGTATACGGATTGTGTGAACAAATACATCATTGTTTACCCTCACACACTAGACCTACATATACAGTCCCAATTCTCAGTGTAGTCTGAATCCTGACCTTGGTACAGGACAGGTCTCAATCTGCCCCTACAAACACATACATCCAGGCTTAAAATTTGAGCTTTGGCCGGCTAAGATCCAGTTGTATTCAACTGGACATATAAGAGAATTTAAGTACCTTTTATCTGCACTTTTTTCAAATAATACAGCATTTTAATTGATTTATTTGTGTTGCACTGAATATTAACTGAACTGCAAGTTTTGACTCTGTTTTTTCAGTTAGTGCTTGCTAGATTGTATTGCCTGTTAGAATCCTGCATAGACAATAATTGCAGTCGGGGTAGTCTCATTCATTGATATCCTATTACTGCCTATTTAAGTGGTACATTTTGGAATATTTTTGCTCAAAATTTGAGCTTTGGCCGGCTAAGATCTATCTGTATTCAACTGGATATATAAGAGAATTTAAGTACCTTTTATCTGCACTTTTTTCAAATAATACAGCATTTTAATTGATTTATTTGTGTTGCATTGAATTTTAACTGAACTGAAAGTTTTAACTCTGTTTTTTCAGTTAGTGCTTGCTAGATTGTATTGCCTGTTAGAATCCTGCATAGACAGTAATTGTAGTCAGGGTTAGTCTCATTCATTGATATGCTGTTACTGCCTATTTAAGTGGTACATTTTGGAATATTTTCTGCTTAAAATTTGAGCTTTGGCCGGCTAAGATCTAGCTGCATTCAACTGCACGTATAAGAGAATTTAAGTACCTTTTATCTGCTCTTTTTTCAAATAATACAGCATTTAATTGATTTATTTTGGGATGCATTGAATATTAACTAAACTGTAAGTTTTGACTCTATTTTTTCAGTTAGTTCCCCACCCACCTTCCCTGGTTTTGTTTTGGTGTTATTCTTGGTGGCTTTGAAATTGCCCGCCCCTCTTGGAAATTTGTGTATGGATACTCCTTCTGGGCCCATCTCATTTTTTCACTCAACTGAGTGCAGTGAGATCATATTCTGATTTCAGGCACTCCTACTGTGTACAAAGAGAGCATCTGGGAAAGAAAAAAAAATAAGATTGTTTCCTGCCTTTCCTGTAAGTGGTCTAGACTGTTTCTGAGCCCCCAAGCCTTTCTGTGTTGGAGGGAAGCTTTCTAGCTTAATTTTGTTTCTTAGAACTAGCCAGTTTTCTAGTTTCTGCACTCAAATCTGTTTCTTTGAACTCAGCACTTGTTCAGAACTCATTGTAAGCACTAAATAAGCTGAAAATTACTACAATGCTCAACTTTCCTCACTTGTCTAGAGGAAAGCAATTTTTAGTACTTAATAAATAAGCAGCTATTCAGGCATGTCTAAGGGTCAGCTCCCGATGATTTCTCCTGTCTACCTGATGAATCTGGGCATCTTGAGGCGATGCAGCAATTACCTCTTGTACACAGACAACCCTCTCCTCCTACCATCCAACACTACAACCTGTGAGAGATGCACTTATATAGCCAAACTGGAAGCAAAGCTCTCTTCACCCAAGACTGGACTAGACAGTCAAGAGAAGAAGGTAAACACTTGCACCACATCACACTCATCACATAGTCCCTCAAAACCTACACCACCAAAACACACACATAGAAACACAAAACACACACCTACATTTGCGGAGGCTCTCAATAAAAACCTGCCCAAGCATCAGAGACCTCCAAAGCAGAAACACAAGCAAACTCCACCCCCCAACACAACCTAAATGACACATAGACCACAAACTCAGTGTGCCACTCAACCACAGCCTATAAGGCATAACAATGTACACAACACTCTAGTCATAGGTGACTCTATAGTCAGGCACAATGATGTTCCACTCACCAGGCTAAACAAGGAGAAAGTTACTGTCAGCTGCCTGTCAGGTGCCAGGATCTGCCACATAATGCACACACTCAGGTCACTCCACAACAAGTACAAATATGACACTGTCATTGTCCATGTTGGTGTGAAAGACCTGAGATGTACCTCCCTGGACTACATGAAAAGAGACATGGAGGAGCTCTCCTATCTTGTAGCCCAGGCAGGTATGACCCTAGCCCTGAGTAGTATCCTGCCACCACCCAGAATGATACCACAGTACAAGGGCAAAATGATTGACTTCAACAATTAGCTAAGCTTCTGGTGTCAATCTAAAGGGATCCAGTATTTGTTTGCCTGGGGCGACATGATCAACAGACCACGATGCTTTGCCGGAGATGGCCTGTACCTGTTGCCCTTGGGATTCTGGATACTGGCAAAGGCTCTTGCCACCCCTATAGTGCCTTTTTTAGGCAAGGTTCAAATGACAAATTCACTACCGTAACAGGTACAAGCAAGCAAAATCTGAGGGTAATGCTACTCAATGCTAGAAGTTTAAACTTCAAAATGCACTCACTCGAGGCACTCCTTTAAATGGAGAACATCAACATCTGTGCAGTGACAGAGACCTGGTTCAAAGCTCCAGAGAGCACCCCTGCATTACCAGGCTATAATTCATACCACACCATTCAGCCACCTAACCCAGAACGAAGCACAAAAGGTGGAGGTGTGTCCTTATTCATTAAGGATATCCACACCTCCAGGCTAGTTACACAGCATAATACATCCGAGATTATCCAAGTGCAACTAACTCTGGGCAAGACCACAATCCAAATTGTAGCTTGCTACAGACCCCCCATCATGCTCCAGAATTCCCACTCCTCATTTCTTGATACACTGGAAAGTATTAGGGTACAACCCAACACCCTAATAATAGATGATTTCAACTACCCCACCATTAACTGGGAAAACTACTCATGTACCAACACTTTTGCTCAACATTTTCTGGAATTCATAAATTCCAACGCCTTGGATCAACTTATTCACACCCCCACCAGGGGCAGCAATATCCTAGACCTGGTCATTACCAACATGGGCAACTGGTGTTCCACACCAGAGGTCAATTCCTCATTGGTCAGATCCGACCACAAGCTAATCACCCTGGACATGCACATCCCGCCCCCCCCCACCCCCAATTAGGGAAACCACCGTAAAAAACTTCTCCAAAGCCAACTTCACACTTCTTAAGACAGAAGTGGCAAACTTTGTGACACCCATGCAGACGGACAATAGAGGTATGTCTGCTGAATCCTACACAAATGCACTTTATAAGCACTTACACAAGTGCATGGATCATGCTATCCCTAATAGAACCAAAATGCTATCCTTCAAAAAAAGGAAGCCAATCTTGTGGTCCACTGCCATAAACAAACTCTACAACAGAAGAAAGAAACTGTTGCAAAAAAGAGTAAAATCCCATGACTGGAGGAACTCCCTGGTTAGCCTCAGTAAGAAGCTGAGATCCCTCATAAAATCCTCCAAAGCTAGTTATGAAAACAAAATTGCCACTGACTCTAAAGCCAACCACAAAGCATTCTATAGCTATGTCAAGAATCTCAGTGGTAACACTCAGATCTGCTCTGAGTTACAGCATAATGGCACTAAATATACAGAACCAACTGATATTGCCAACATCCTGGCAGATAGGTTCAGTGCTCACTTTACCCCTATCTCACCCCTAAAGGGCCCATCTCTATACTGGAAGAATGCAAGGTTCCTGTAATCACGGCTGCACAGGTAAAAAACACACACTCCAAAGCCAAGAGCACAGCATCCATGGGACCTGACAATATCCCAGGCTGAGTTCTACACAAACTAAAGAATGAACTCGCCCCCTACCTAAGTACCATGTTCAATCATAGCCTCACCTCAGGCTTTATGCCCACTGAATGGCGCACTGAGATGGTTATCTCACTTCACAAAAGGGGAGCCATGACGGACCCCGGGAACTACTGCCCCATTAGCCTGATGAGCCTGGTCTGTAAGGCCATGGAACGTATCATCATGGAACTCATAAACAAAGACATTGGTAATCTCCAAACTCTGGACTCTACCTAGTTTGGGTTTGTAAAAGGCGGATCATGTCTCCTAAACCTGATTGACTTCTGTAAAGCAGTAACCAAAGCCATAGATGAGGGTAAGGTGGTTCACACAGCTTATCTATATCTCGCCAAGGCTTTCAACACCATCCCCCACTCTGGAATTATAGATAAGCTCACTAAATTAGGTATAAATCCCTATGTCACAAGATGGGTTGCCAACTGTCTCATGGACAGAACCCACACTGTGAATGTAGCAGACTCCAAATCTGACTTCAGACCAGTGACAAGTGGAGTATCACAGGGTTCATTCTTGGGTCCTCTCCTGTTTGGTATCTACTTCTCTGAAGTACAGGCGAACACAGAAGGTCTTTGGCTAACAAATTTTGCAGATGACTGCAAACTAGGAGCCATAATCAAAACTCCTAACGATGTAGACATACTACAAAAGGGCCTCACTGAGACAGACGCCTAGTGTCAAAGCCATAGCCTGAAGCTCAATGCCAAAAAGTGTATTGTCATCCCCTTTGGTAGAAACTCTGTACCCATGAACTACCACATAAGTGGTAGTCTACTTAACGCCAAAAGTGTGATAAGAGACCTTGGGAAACAGGTGGACAGTAATCTCTCCTTTGATAATCACATTGCCACAGTGGTCAAGAAATCCTTCTACGTGGCTCACCTCATCACAAAAGGTTTCTCATCCAGAAAAAAAGAGGTCATTGTTACCCTCTACTCATCACTCATTAGACCCATTATAGAGTACAATGCCCCTTTTGATATGTATCTCACAAGACATCTACAACAACTGGAAAGGCCACAGAAATACCTCACAAAGAGTATTGCTGGCCTCAAACAGATACCCTACGCAGACCGTCTCAATAAACTCCAGCTTTACTATGTCGCATATCGCCTACTCAGAGGCGATCTCTGCCTAACATACAAAGCGATGTCAAACCCACAGCTGTTGGACATGCTCCACTTAAAGAAATCCCAATCCCTCTGAGCTACACACTCTAGGGACCTAAACATTGTCACCACAATAAACAGAACATGCTGGAGGGATAGATTCCTATCCCAGAGACTTTCCATACTCTGGAGCAGACTACCTATCTATGTCAAACAGAGCTCCTCATTAGCACTCTTCAGGAAAAATCTTGATGATTGGATGGGAAATAGGAAATTCTCCCCAGGGATCACTTCTGTGGCTCTGCTCAACAGGGGCACAGGAAAATAATTTTCTTGGGTGGCGAAAGCCAGGGTACCTTTTTGGCTAGGCTTATATAGGCCCTAGGGCTAATAGTCTAGTACATAGCTAAGAACCTATGAACCTATCAGTAGAAACTGAAGCAGCATGCACAGTCAGATAAAGAAGGACCCATAACACTTACATCCACCCCCTCCATACACAGCCCAAATAACATGTACACATGACATGTGTACACAATCCTGACAGTCTGTTAACAATTGCCAGACATACACAGACCTCTCATATGTACAGTTCACCTCAGAATGTACAGGCTCAGGACACATATCTATAGCCTCTTCCCTGACATGTCTGTGGGTCTACTACATCACTGGGATAGTAGCAGGAATAAAGGCAAGAAATAATGATAATAAATATGTCTGAGCCTCATTGACATGTGGACAAAGCCTGTCATCATTTGGGGACAGAGGCACAAACACAGGGGTAGAGTGGGCATATTGCTGTCATACATTGAGACAGTTGTAGATGTTACTGGGTTTGTTGTAACATATCCTTTAGGAGGAATATGATGTCAGTAACACCAATAGATGTGAGTATTTACTGACTGCACTCCCCAGAGTCCATGACTGATTTACCAAGGACACAAACTGACTGGAGAACAGACAAAACATAACAGGCAAACATGTGGCCGGTCTGTGGACAGCGTGCCAGTGGAGAGGTATATCAGAGACATATCACTGTCAGTCGTGAAGTCACTCACTAAATGCAT
Source organism: Protopterus annectens (assembly GCF_019279795.1). NCBI lineage: Eukaryota > Metazoa > Chordata > Ceratodontiformes > Protopteridae > Protopterus > Protopterus annectens. The sequence continues at coordinate 245,980,368 of NC_056744.1, forward strand.
GTCCCCACAAACCCTGTCAATCTACCAATCCACCATGTGTATAACAGCACTGATGACATAGAATGTGTTCACAAATCTGGGGATATGTCCCCCATGTTGTTTGGCTGTCTCCACATGTCCTGTCCTGTGATGTATTCCCATCTACTATATGTGAATCTGTAGCCCACCACTTCTGTAGTGTCCCTCACACAGGCAAGGAAAAGGGGCAAGGCCCACATTAAGGAATATCCCATATGCTGAAACTAACAGCAATGTCCAGGCCCATAGCACAATATTAGGTGGGCATCTACATAGTGGTCTGACCTTAGCAATACCTGACATCTGTACAGAGGACAGACATAAAGTAGATAGCCAACAGGTTATGCATTAGGATGAATGTTTTAAAAGACAGAAGTCTGAAACTGAAAGGTATGCCATTACTACATGATAGCAGTCCTCAATGACATGTCCAAATAACGGTAGTCTACAGTTAATATCATAATATTATACCAATATCCAATAGGAGATACATATAAACATACAGCTCAAATGCCAAGAACAAGATAATCAGTACTCAGAGTCCCAGCTTTGCATGCAGGGGTGTATGGTTCAAGTACTACATTCTGTAATCTACTTTAACTTGGAAAAGCACTATTAAAAATACTAACATATAATACAATGTGTGTTAAACTATTTTTGTCAACCAGTGCACTGTAGCTGGTGTAACATACAAGTATGACTGCATATAACCTGGGATACTACCCATGTATAAAACAAATATAAAAAAAAAAAAAAAAAAGATTGTGGTACTACCCATGTATACCCAGGTGTCCCATACAGTATAGTCACACCCCTTGCTACTGTAATTACAGCACATAGAAGCATATTATGACAGGAAATTAAATATACTCATCGAAGATGTCATTACCCTGCTATTTTATCAGACTGGAATGAGATCAATGGTTACCAGGGCTGAGCTATGCTTAGCAGGTTTAAGCATTGCTTAAATGTAAATGCTAAGCAGATTTGCATACTGATAAGAGAAGTCTACATGATGTAAGTGGCTATTCATTTAACCATACATTAACACCACTTACCGTTATGCAAACCCACGCAAGCACGCTTAAAGCTGCTCAAAACTGCCTTAGTCACTCTGTATCCAACAGTCCTTGTTCTGCCTAGCAACAAAATAAACAGCCCTTGAACCCAGGACCCTGCACACCACAGTCAAAGTAATTTACCAGTATGCCACCTCAGATGCATGACTTTAGGAGACATGTATGCATACACACACACATATATATACATATATATATATATATATATATATATATATATATATATATATATATATATATGCATACATGTCTTAAAATGCCTGTACAAACATATGCTGCTGATAGACCATCCATAACAGGGACAGCATGTACAGTTGGATACAAAAGGACCCATGACACTTACATCTGCCCCTCCACATTCCAAATAAATAAGTAAACAGTACATTTCTACAAAATCATGATAGGCCATACACAATGGCCAGACATACAACAACCTCTTAGCAAAACAACTAAAATGACTGAACATAGCAAAGAGAAATACAACCAGACAGTAACTGACACATGTTTATTATACTCAGATATCTTAGCCAAAGCCATCAAGGAGTAAAACATTACAGGAAATATTTGCCTTAATCACAAGAAGCAATTGACACTTAATTACATAATTAAATACACAACCTCCAATTACACTCATCATTTAACAAGCTAAGGGATAACGTATCACATTTAATATTAATACATTGATTCTGTACATAACAATTGTCCTTCTATGAATGTTTCATCAAACTGAGGAACAGACTTTTTCCAAACCATACCTTGTAACCCACTACTGTCCCCATGGTGAGATTTATTCAAATGTACAGCTATAGAACTGTCTTCTTTCTTATTAGTAATATGTCTCATATGTTCTACCAGCCTAGTTTTAAAACTCACCTTACTCTCCCCCACATAAAATATGTTACAAGAACATCTAAAAGCATTCTCTATACACCAGCCTCTTGAATGTACAGACTCCAACATGTTTTCCAGCCTTTGCCCTCAGCAGGAATGACAGCACTAAATAATGATAGACCATTATACCTATCAACCTCCTGCTGTATGACATCTGGATTAAGCCTGATATAATTGGTGGACAGAGGCCCAAATATATGGCCATACTTGAAATATTGCTTTTATACACTGAGAAAGTTGCTGGTGTTACAGGGTTTGTTGTAACAAATATTTTCTAAGGGCTATAAAGTTAGAAATACAAATGGATGTAAGCATTTACTGATTGCAATCACCAGAGTATGTTACTGATTTCCAAAAGACAACACCTGTCTGGGGAATAGACCAAACATAACAGGCTAACATATGGCCATTATGTGGATAGTCCTACAGTTGAGAGCTATGCAGAGACAGAACTTTGTCAGACTGAAACCCATGCAGAAGCAGCATGTTCAGACAAACCCCATTAAACTAGCACTATTCCAAACATATAACAGCAATACTCACATTCTGCCCTAAGTCTTGAACCTTCTGCACCATTTATTTGGCTTGCCTCCACAAGTCTTGTTGTAAGAGGTATTAGCTCACACACCTCCAGGATGTCTTCCTCACAGTTCAGGGAAAGGGCCAATGCCCACATAGAGTACTCAGTTTTAGGAGAGTGTTACCATGACATTGCCTATTGGAAGAACTACACAGCTGTTCTGCATGCAATTAGCAAGTGGAGAACACCAATTGGTGCAAAGGCCATCATCTGGTCATGAGGATAACCTTCAAAAGCCATGCTGCCACCTATTCAAACCAGCCCTATCCTTGTAGTGGAGAGAGAGAGAGAGAAAGAGAGAGAGAGAGAGAGAGAGAGAGAGAGGGAGAGGGAGAGGGAGAGGGAGAGGGAGAGAGAGAGAGAGAAAACAAATAAAAACAGAAACCAGAAAACAAGAAAGGAGAAGGAAAAAAAGGTATGTGAAACATGTAAGCATGTAATTGAATGTAGTGCTTGGTCTGTAATAATGGGAAATATGATTTGGAAGAATATATGTCCCAGCAAGACTTGCTGTACTAATGTCTTCCTGAACAGCTGCTATGGCCATAGCATCTGGCAATCTCTGCAGTGGGAGAGGTCACAGCCATACCTCTCAACTGCACAGATCTTCACAGAATGTCCAGATTTTCCCATCATAGTTTTTTGTCTGTTCCACCTGAAATCTTACTTTTCTGGCAAATAGCTGAAGATTGAGGTCATTAAGTAATGACAAACACTTGAGTTTAAGACTCCACATCCTTAAGAATATTCATGGTAATGCAAAATGTATTATTCTACAAACTTCCTAAGCTTGTAACAGGAATATTTAAAGTCTGTCCCTATTTATCCCCCATCATTTTAGGCTTTGTCCAGATGTGATGCTCTAAGAGGTTGCGAGTTAGGATCACAGCTCAGGAACCTGACTCCCCATGGGAAAGTACAGCTCACATATGACAACTGCTGGGGTCTCTTTCAAACAGTTGTGACTGTGCCACTGCTAGGCCAGTTAATGGGATGTTGTCCATATCCATATGTTACCTGTGAATATGACTATGATACATGTTTGTCTTGTAAATCTAAGAGACCTATATAGGGCATGTGCATAGTAAAGTACTGTTGCAGACGTGTTTTGAACTGGATGCAATATATTGAATTAATAACATTCAACTGTACAGTGTTCTGCTGGACAATAAGCACATTTGTGACTATATGTAGTCACATACACATATACTTGTGTTATGTCAGCCAAACCATTGGCAAGTCTGTGAGCAATGACTATGTAACATAATAGCCTACTTATGACTGTTGTACATCTTCCAGATTATCACAGTGATGTCAAAGCCTACTGTGCAATCAACTTACTAATGTATTGTGCAGCTATATCACTACAGTATCAATATTGATGTCCCTTTTGTCACCCACTTATGTGTGCCACTGTCCAGACATCCTACTATAACAGGTTGAGAAGTATGATTGAGCAGCAAGACTGTAAATACAGTGTGCCATACTAATATAGAACATAAATGTATACCTGGTATCCCCTGAGCACATGTATGTATGTGTATGTTCAGCTGGAAGGAACAAAACTAGTCACATAGGTTTTAAGCAGTCAGGTACATAGGTTGTGCATGTTGCGCATATGTGTAATATTAGTCTCAGTGCATACAACAGACAAATGTGTACAGCTACTGGTTGTGTATTGCCCTCTCATTGATATGGGTTCTAGAGTAGGCATGCTTATCAGGTAGTAATCAAAGTGTCCAACTGTGTTATGACCCTCTGTCCATGCCTACCACTAACAGCTATATCAACACCTATATACAGTGGATACCACAAGTATACACACCCCTGTTAGAATGCCAGGTTTGTGTGCTGTATGACAATGAGACTACAGAAAATCATTTCAAAATGTTTCTCATCTAGAATGTGACCCCTAACCTGCACAGTTCCATTGAAAAACAAACAGAGCTGTTTCAAGGAAGGTGAGCAACTATTGCCAAGAGAAGATGTGCCATGATTTTAGAGTCTAAACCAAGATGAATGAATGCTGTAACCATCTCAACAGGTGCATACACAATATATCAGTTTGAGGGTGTGCACACTCATTCAACTGACTTATTGTACTGATTATTATTTCCATATGTTTTCACAGACCAGATTGTTATGTTTTCAATTGACTTGTACAGGCTATAGGTCACATTAAAGGTAGGAATTGTTTTGAAATGAGTTATTGTGGTGTCATGTTTCAATTGCACAAATACCAGGAATTGTAACAGGGGTATGTACACTTTATATCCACTTTAGCTATATGGACTCAGCAGTACCTGACCTGTAAAACCAGCCTCCACCAAGGTAGAGTAATCCCCTTTGGTGGACAGCAGCAATACACAAACCACATAATAGGTTGCTATATTGGCTGTACAGCAACACATAGATGCAGGCAACAACTTGGAAGCAAGTCCACATCTATCTGAGCAAGCATGTAAGTTCACAGGTGACTTCCTGTAAGGCTGACTATGACTATAAATCCGACATATCCACACCAGCAAGGACAATAGCAACAGTGTCTCCACATATGTTGTCAGTCTCAGAGTCAACAACACAATTCACCCTGTACTGGGGGTAAAGCACACCTTATACACACATGCCATGGATATAAGCAACCTGCATCAGACAGGTTAAGTGGGAACATCACCACCCTGCCTACCCCAGTTGTATAGGGGGATATGCACATCAACCACACTCCTCCCCTCAGCAGTGGTGAGCATGTACATATTGCCTACTGATGGCAACAACAGCAAGTCTCCATGGGGCATAATAACATCACTGTCTGCCTCTTACATGAACTCAAGCTTATGCTCACAGCTCCATTACACACCACAGTCAAACACAGACTTGCCACCATCCACACACTATCCACATGGAAGATGGCCACTGTCATCCCTCTACACAGAAATGAATGGAGAATAGAGGATTATGCAATCAAGAGTCCAACATTGGAGAGAATAAGATAGCTCAGGGCCAGGACTGTAATGCAAGCTGCTATAGCTGTGATAGATTGAAGGGTTATGGTGTAGTTTGGATTATTTGCAAGTAATATCCACTGTTGATGTGCAATTTAACAACTGTATGAGGTCCTGTAACTTTTTTCCTGTTTATGTCTTCCAGGTAACATGCAGAGTCCTTGCCTCCTGGCATTCTCTGTTGGGAAAAATGACATTGTCACCCAATTTGTGATCAAACATTATGGCCTATTATTTGGCTGGAGAGCACAAGATGTGAGGGAGAGGACCACCCTGTGGAACGATCTTGTCCACAGTGTAAATGATGCTTCCCTGCACAACAGAACTTATGAGCAGGTGTGACATTGGGCCACCAACCTCATCCTCCATGCCCCTCAATGGGCTGCTGCTGTAGCAAGGGTCCGGCTAGCCACAGGTGGGGGCCCAGCCATCCAGTCCCCACTGACACCCACTGAGGAGCTCCTCGCCAACCTTGGGGCACCCACCTAATGCACAACCCATGAAGCTGAGGAAAGAATTGTGGAGGTGGGTTGCACCCGCACACTGGATGAGAAGTGTGCAGATAAGGCCCCAGTGCACATTACTAAAACACTGTTGCTTATCCATTTCTATATGTATAGTATCTACATACATATGTCAGATGAGATAGTAGGTCTTGCTGGTGTTTTGTAATGCATAGACGTGTACATCTATGGTGATGGGCAGCATATTTTTGTAGTACTGGGGGTTGTACTGTTAATGTGCTGAAATACTGCTTGCACCCTGTACCAAGGCTACATCAGTGGCTACTGACATTACCTCTCTCCCGCAACTATTTAGGTCCCTCTGGTATACAACTGGGACAGCAGCCTGTAGCTGGTGAGTATGGAATTGTTTTGTAGAGTTTGCCAATACACCAGACATGTTAAGACCATGCTATTTGCCGTGCACACATTTATCATACCTACCCATAATGCATGATGTACATGTTCAGTTATGTTGGTGTTAACTGCAGTGCATCACAGTGGTCACCATGGTGTCATATCTGAGGGGTATGTAAGATTCCTGCAGTATACCTCACAACCTATCAGTGCAAGATGTGTGGACAGAGACAAACACAATGGTGGGAGAAATGGGCTACAGTAGTGACATGTATGAAACATTACCCTTATTCCGTGGATACAACAGTGTACACACACCTATTAAGATGGCAACTGTTCCTGATATATACAACAATAGACCACAATAATACATTGCACCCCTTTTACAACCTGTAATGTAATCCTAACATGAACAATTAATGTGTAAAATAGAATTCTAAGTTAGTGTAACAAATATGGGGTATACACATCTTACAAAACACTGGATGCATATGTGTGCACACACTCAAAATAACATATTGTGTAGGCAGCTTGTGATGTACTGACATCATTCAGTCTACTTGAGTACACACCTGCCATCAAGTACAGGGTCTCAATGTCACACCAAGTAATGGTCTGCTGTCCGAGAAGTATGTTCATGACATTTCCTCAGTTGCCTGCAACAGAAGCAGCTATGGCTTGCACACATCTTACAAAGCATCAAAGGAATCCCATATCTGAACTGTAGCAGTCAGCAGTAGGGAAAAAAAAACATTACCTCACCATTGCATATACCACGGAAAACAGTGTAGACAGTGATCTAGAAGTGTATTAAATATGGGACAACAGTAATAGTAGTAATACTGATAGGTTTTTTTGAAAAATGGTTTTATATTACTAAAAGCACATTTTCACAATATATAATGAATGTTTTTTTAATTTTAGTACAAACAGTTTTTGTTAAGTATTTATTCGTTTGTTTTTAATTATTTAATTGTTTTTAATTAAGCTCACATGATTTGGTTTGTTTTGTCACTTCCTCTATGAGAGTATTTAAATGTTTTTGTTAGCTGTTTCTATTTGTATTTTCTTCTGATGAAGCTGAGGCAGGAGCCACGGCGAAAACGCTACTTTTTAAGAATAAAAACTTTTGCGTTAAAGAAGTTACTTTGAATTTTCAATTCCTTTGGTTAGAGTTGGCTTTCCGGCTACAAGGTTGCTGTTTTCCAGTTTTTTGCACCAGTTTGTTTGCTTGTTTTTTTACTACCAAATATGGGACAACAGTGATATTGAAAAGTACCAGATGCCCATCCAAAAAAGATGACAAAACATGTAGAAAACTGGTCAGGGAGGCTGCCAGGAGACATGCAGCAACACTGAGACAGTTGCAGGAATGTCTAGTAAGGACTGCCTGTGTAGTACCTGTGGCAACAATTGCCTGGATTCTGCATGTGTGGCCTATGGGGTAGGGAAAGTAGACAGAAGATTTTCCATACAAGAAACACCATCCAGGGCTGTCTACAGGTAGCAAAAGCATAACACCAATTTCCCAAAAGCATGTGTTGCAATGTGTAATGGTGTGATGACACCGAGGTTCAAACTTACAGGCAGTATTCATAGAGATATGTGTGGTGCACAAGCAACACCTCACTTCACCTCAGGGCCACCATCTCCAACTTGAAATTTGCTGGTGCCAGTGTACACCCTTAGGGTTTCTGTTCATTAGCTGGAACTAGGCCTGTAGACATGGTGGACGGGATTTTGAACACTGCAAAATAACACTCACTTGTGGCCCACATTTGTCAAGCATTTGCAATAAGGCTGAGGGTGGGGAGGGGTTTCAGCTTCAAACACAACAGTGAACTGAAGCATAAATCCAAAGCTAGGTAAGAATGGCTGTATCTGAACACATTCAAGGTTACGAATTGGGCCAGACATAAACCAGACTCAACAGGAATAGTAAAGCCGTGTGACCTCCAAGGGCTGTGCACATGAGCTGGCTTTGCAATCTGGCAGAGTTGGGGGACCTTTGTAGGGAAGACAGACCAAATAATGCCAAGTCAAGATGTGTCATGCTAGTATACCCCTTCCCAGGAATAGTGACTGCTGTAGTTCACTTAACAGGTGCTTCAACAAACCATTGGCTTAAGGGTGTTCACACTTATGCAACCCCCATATTGTACACATCTCATTCAGTATCTTCATGAATATCACATTTGTTTGATGCTTAATTGGATTGCACAGGTCATATGTCACATATCAGGTGTGTGTAATGTTTTCAAACGCAGTACTGTGGCCCCATTTCATATTATAGAAGAGGCTGGCATGTCAACACGTGTGTGTACTCTCCTCATATCCACATTAAGCTTTGAAGGTCATTGGTGTAACCGGATTTTGTTGCACATACATGCACTGCTGATGATGAGCTCTGCAAATCAAATGTCAGTCATTAATTAGTGACATCAGTCCTTATATCATCCTAGTTATGTGTCAGACAAACACATAGGGGTTGTGAGGAACAGAGCAAACATAATTGCCAGACATCTACACATTCAGCAATGATTTGTACAGTTGTGAGGTATGGTCTACAGTAGATGCCAGTGTGCTATACAAGTGCACAACAATAATGTAAACATGGGTGCAGTGTGTTTGGGGAAGGTACATCACCTACTAACATGACTCGTGCATCCCAGAGATGTATATTGTTAGTAAAAGGGATTAAGAATGGCTGCAATGCATGATATTGAGTGCCATGTGCCATGCATGTCAACTATCAGGTAAATGTGAGGTCTGTGTAATATCTTTGTACCACCTCACCTGTAAGTAAGTGTGTGTGTGTGTGTGTGTGTGTGTGTGTGTGTGTGTGTGTGTAAGTAAACCATAATGTTCAGGTATTAATTTACATATATTGTCTTCCCCTCACACGTGGCGATGTGGGTTGGGGTCGCTCCTGCAGGGAAACTGATGTCAGTGTCTCTGCAGACTCTGACAATGATGATAGGCATAGTGAGGCACAGGCAAGGTTGTCATGGGATGATTCTGTGCCATTGGTTAGCATCCTACTTTTTTCCACCCCATCCCTGCATATTCACAATGCCCACACATACCCCATCATCAATAGCCATAGATGATGGACAGTTGGCGGGTGGAGGCATGGGACAGGAAAGTGTGGTGACTATGGCAAGTGTGTCTATAGACACCAGCCATAGCTGGATAACAGGCAGATGGACAGCGGTGCTCATAGGAGGACTGCTGTCTGTCATGCCCCTGCCACAGTGCCACTACAGGTGTCACCAGATGCATGTTTTGGACCATCATGGAGACACAGGCACATATTGAACATTACACTAGAGATGATCTGAAGCTCCAGAAGGCTACTCTACTTGCTGTATGTGATAACATCCGTGATCTTGCAGAAGCCCATTGTTATGCGAAGGTCATGGATAGATGGTTGGGTGAGATGGTGGCAATCCTCGACCATAGGATGTTTGTGCTAGAGCATGTGGGGGGAGTAGGGCATCAGCCAAATGGACGTGGGCCAGCACCACAAACAGCTGAAGGTCTACATGGCTGTGCATCATCTCATTCCCTCTCCCATAGTGGCAGTACCAGCAGCTCCACTGCAGGGGAGTGTAGTCCACACCACAATGTAGTAGGCCATGGGCAAGTGGTCCAGGCCAGTTCCAACAGGGATGCAATTCCAGCAGACAATTGTCATCACCAGGGGAGAGTACCATATCTGGGCTTCTGCCTGGTGGTGCCTGTGCAACCCCTAGCAGGCCCAGTTCCCATGTGTGTAGCTGGACACAATGAACTGTACACCCTGCCATGTACAGTCTGCAGCTGACAACATACCCCTGTATAGGGCAGCCACATAGTAGAACTGTGCCACACACACACACACACACACACACACACACACACACACACACACACACACACACACACACACACACACACACACACACATCACCATCACAGCTAGGGAACCTTCATTCTTACACATACCACCTCTACATGGCACATTTAATAAACAACCCCCTAACCCACACACATGATGTCAACCAAATGGCTCAGCCTAGCCCTCTGGCAAATCCACACCACACCCTGTCCATATGATGATACCTGTGCCACATCCCTGTCATCCTTACCATCAATGCAGGGACATAGTAATATGGTTGTGATGCACAGGGGAATGTACTACAGTTTAGCAATATAATGCTGTTTAAAGTGTTGTCAGCTGGCATGTTTAATGCTTACACGTCAGGGTGTGCAGCTGTCCAGCCATTATACATTATTGCTGTTATTAACACTGACTGAACATGATCACCATAATGTATTCTGTTTGTGTTCTAGGTCTCTGTGTGTCAGGAGGATGTTGACCTGCAGTCCTTTCCTACAAGGGGTGTGGCATTGTGGTAACACATTGACTGTGTCATATCCAGGGTACATCTGAACACAAGTAACAGGTCTGTATAACAGTTATTGCATGTGCCACATGGCTGATAGGCCTGAGGGGTGTATACAGGTAAGTGCATGGTGGCTGATTTAAGCGGCACTTGTACAGTAGACAATGGTAAGTGTACTGGGTGGCACACACCAAACGTTTGTGAATAACACACACACAGAGGCTTTTTTGTTGATGAAATACACAGAGAGTACTGTTCACATGGATGTACTTCACCTTGCAGAGAACTCATTTTTGCAAATGTAATTCCACCAAGACTGAATTGCCGAAACCTCAAATCACTAAATAATCTGTCCGCCAAATTTAATTTCACTGAAAATAGTAGTGGCAGGATATATGTCCTTTTCTCCACTGTAGTGCAAAGCTGGAGTTGGTATAAATAGTTGTGGTTGTGTAGGGGGCACAGGGTGTGAGGTAGATTAGACCCACACCTAGTTAGATTAACAACTACTTACCCTCTCAACATAGACTCAACAGTATAACAGCACACTATGAGTGGGGATACTCACAACACTACCCCCAATGTGGGGGTCTGTGCCCCCAATGACCACCACCAACTATATATACTAACTCCACTATTGCTGTACAGCTGTACAGTGGGGAAAATAAAATTTACACTGCCACTACTAGTTTTGGTGAAATGAAATTCCACAAGATGATTCATTTGCAATTTTATCTTTTGCCAATTTGATCTCGGTCAAATGAACTCCTGGGAAATGTTTTTTTCTACAAACTGAAGTAGATCCCTTCACACTCACACACACACACACACACACACACACACACACACACACACACACACACACACACACACACACACACACACACACTTGCCAACACTGAGATTAGAACTCCTACCTATGTAGTTATTGCTACTAGTGTGTTCTGCCTTAATTGCACACACCACAGAGCTTGTAGGGTGAGGGGTGTTCCAAGGTTCCTGTAAAATGAACAATGTCACCAGACCTTGTACAGTATGGCAATGGGGGATGTACTGGGTGTGAATGGACACAATATACTATAACATACTGACATATACACATTGACAAACACATACACATTTGACACACCTGGGTTTAGCAGCCCTGACTATCCTGTCAGTCAGGGCATACTGTTACATAGTTCCTGCACACAGCACAGACCTTATTGGGCTGAAGATTGTTGTCAGATAATTGTAAGGTTGATGGAGACAGCAGACCACATACAGTTGACCTTGGGACATGTAGTGGAAGTGCCACTGTCTAAAATGTGAGAGCCACCCTCCAAGTGGACTCAAACACAGGATACTGTACTGGCACACAAATGTTCACAGATTTGGGCTACCACATATTAAAACTTCTGGCTATGTAGTTGTTGCTACTATAGTGACATGCATTTACTGCATGCAACACAGACTGTAAGGTGATGGCTCCTGTACTGTGGCCAACATCACCAGCCCTTGTACAGTATGGCAATGTACAGTGTGTGTGGAGAATAAGCCCTCAAAATGCTGTCTCATACAAGTATGCTCACTTTCAGAGACTCACACACACACACACATGCACACAGACGTACTTACAATTCCCAGGACTCAGGGTGGAACCCCCACCTATGTAGTCATTGCTAGTATTGTATAATGCAGTTACCACATGCTCAATGAAGTCTATACGGTGAAGAGATGGTCACAAAGTACCCTTACATTGAATAACATCGCCAGCACTGCAAAGTATAGCAATGGTAGGTGGAGTGGGTGGAAGGGCCACAAAGTAATGTCACCTAAGGGTTTACATGCTCACAAACAATTATATACACAGTAATGCACATGCACACATTTGCCAGTATTGAGTGTCATGGGACCATGTGTTCATGTGTGTACCACATTAATGGCCAATGAGTCATTACAAGCCTAGCCCATGGAAGACCCTGGCATCATGCCACCTGACATTTGTCAGTAGTGCATCTATCAAATACTGCCATGTGAGTGATACCCAGGGTGACAGTTATATTCACCATCCACTCATCTGAATTTCCCTTGAAGAGGGCCAGTGAGGTGCTTTGACATGTATGCAACAAATATCGCATAATGTGGCCAGTATCTGGGTTATGGACCTGTCTCCAAGCATGTTCTGTTGAATGTGGTAATGCGGTTGAAGTATCCATGGCACATGGTGCATACAGATTGGGGTTTCCTAGCTGTCGCATGTGTAACACAGCTGTTCAGACATGGCATTGTCAATCAAGCAGGGATTGCCTGTAATTTGCCTAGATGTGAACGGGAATATTTGGAGGTTTTGGCCTCTTTCCATATCAGGCAGTTGTTTCATGCCTCAGGTCCTACATGTGAGGTACACTTGCAGCCTATCCAGTTGTTGAAGGTGTCTAGTGAGTTACATGGCAAATGGGCCATTGTACCTGCTGATTGTCCTAATGACCGGGGAGTGGAGGGAGACATTGGCCTCTTAATTCCTAGATGACACACCCTTAGTTATGCAATGTGCCACATGGAAGGACTTTCTGTCCACAGTGGCAAGGTGGTGGTCAGAAAAGAGGTTGCTGTCAAGCTGTGTTCACAGACCTCCTATAAGGACATCTGTGTCCATTGGACTACAACCGATGTGGTCATTTGTAAACAACACATTGATTCAACAGGGCATTGTGACACTTTTCTTGTCACTGAGACTAAGGCCAGTGGTCTGACAATAGTTGGAGGTGTCAGATGTCATTACCCTGCTATTTTATCTGACTGGAATGTAATCAATGGTTACCAGGGCTGAGCAATACTTAGAGGGCTTCAGCATTGCTTAAATGTAAATGCTAAGCAGATTTGCACACTGGTAAGCAAAGCTTACACGTTGTAAGAGCCTATTCATGTAACCATACATTAGCATCACTTACTGTCATGCAAACTGGTGCAAAAACATTTAATGCTGCTCAAAACTGCCTTAATCACTCTGTATCCAACAATCCTTATTCTGCCTATCAACAAAATAAACAGCTCTTGAACCCAGGACTCTGCACACCATAGCCAAAGCAATTTACCGGTTAGCCATCTCAGATGCATGGTTCTAGGATGCTTTCTCAAACATACTCTACTTTACAGCCAGTTTACAATAAGGAAGAGACACTGTGCAATTAGGACGGATTGGAATTTAGAAATATATATATATATCTGAAAAGAAACATACATAGAGAGAGAGCTAGATATGTATGGATATACATATATGTGTATAACAATATATATATATAGTTATATTACCAATAAATACTGAGGTATAATATATATATATATATATATATATATATATATATATATATATATATATATATATATATATATATATATATATATATATATATATATATATATATATATATATATATATATATATATATATATATATATATATATATATATATATATATATATATATATGTATACAAATATATATGTTTATATATATATATATATATATATATATATATATATATATATATATATATATATATATATATACATATATATATGCATACATGCCTCAGAATGCCCATACAAACATATGCTGCTGATAGACCACAAATAACTGGGGCAATATGCACAACTGGATACAAAAGGACCCATGACACTCACATCTGCTCCCCCAGTCCATATAAATAAGTGAACAGTACACTGCTACAAAATCATGATAGGCCATACACAATGGCCAGACACATACAAAAACCTCTTAGTAAAACAACTAAAATGACTGAACATGAGAAAGAAAAATACAACCAGCCAGTAATTCACAAACTGTCATTCAACTCTTCATATGCCTCATCCTTAGCATTTGCCACATCTCGCTTTGCCATGCACATCATCTCTTCACACTCTTGTCTACTTTCCTCATCTCTCTGACAGACTCACTCCTTCTTCCCCATCCTCTTTCTCTGTACACTGTCTTATACTTCCTCAGTCCACCACCAGGTCTCCTTGTACTACTTCCTCCATCCACATGTCACTCCAAGCACCTTTCTAGCCATCTCCCTTAGTAGCTCTGCTGTACTTCACCAGATATGTGGCAAACTGACAGTGCCACCCAGTGTCTGTCTTAATCCTTCCTTGAACTCCAGCTCATGATCACCCTTTTCCAATTCACTCCATGTGATCCTTGCTGCTGAACTCACACTCCCCCTTTTCTTGATCACCATCATCCTGCAGACCAGCATTCTATGCTGCCTAAATACACTTTCCCCTTCACCACTTTACAGTCTCCAATCTCCTTCAAACTGGCCCTCCTACATTTGGATATATTCCACCTGTGTGCATCTTACTACAGTCTTGTAACTCACCCTATGCTTCTCCCTTGTGTTATAGTACATATTCACCACAGCCACGTCCATCTGTTTTGCAAACTCCACTACTCACTGTCTGCATTCTTTCTAACACTGTGCATACCCATCACTTCCACAAATCCTCTGTTCCCTTTAACATGCCCATTGCAGCTGCTGCAATGACCACTCTGTCACCCTTAGGTACATTCATCACCACATCATACAGATGACTTCACATTTGTCTTTGTCATCCATCACACAACCAAGCTGTGTAGCATATGAGCCCCCGCCAACCTTGGGGCACACACCACAGTACAACACCAGGGTACAGAGGTCAACATGCTGGAGTTGTGTGGCACCCACACAATGGACAGGGAACATGTAGGTAAGGGCCCAGTGGGGATTAGTACACTAATGTATCAGACATACATGCATTTGTATTGTATCTACATCCATGTGGTAGTTCTGATTGCAGTTGTGGATGGGGTTTTCTAATGCACAGAGGTGCAAATCTATGATGAGGACAGAAAATTGTGTATTATTGGGGTTTATACTGTAAATGTGCAGATATGCTGCATCCATCCTGTACCAAGGCCACATGTGAGTCTCCTGACAATACCTTCCTCTAACAACTACCTAGGACTCTCTGGTCTGCATATGGGACAGCAGCCTGAAGCTGGTGAGTATGACATTGTTCTATTGTTGTCTGGCAAAAACCCAGGCATGTGAAGGGTATGCAATTTACTATGCACACAACTATCAGTAATAGGTATATTGCTTTATGTAATAGCTATATTGCTTTATGTGCATGTTCACTTGTGGTGGGATTAACTGATATGCATCACAGTGGTCAACACTGGGGCCTATCTGACATGAATTAAACATTCCTGTAGCATACCTCACAACTTGTCAGTGCCAAGACATCTGGACAGAGGTCAGCAAAATGGGCTGGACAAACGGCCTAAGGTAGGGACATGTGTGAGACATTAGTGGTATACAGTGTATATAAATCATGTACATAGCCCTGTTAAGATGCAAGGTGTTTCTGATACATACAAATTAGAACCACAATATGTCATTCCACACCTCTTCCAACCTTTAATGTGACCCATAACATGAGCAATTCACTTGTAAAACCAAGCATCTGATCTCATATATTGCACCTACAAGACTGGCCACCTATGAGGGTGGCACACATTGTATCAGCATGATGTTTCAGTCAGGTATGATACCTGATGCTGCCATATGTGTCGGTACACTCACTGTGGCCTATTTGGCTACAATATCACATACATGGGCATTGTTAAGGCACACAGACCACTTCCAGCCACATATAGGTTGCAAACATCTGGATATTCCAGAAACATCTGTACAGAAGACTTTACAATGGTTTAACTTGCTGCATGTGAGGCAGATGCTGTCACCACACTATATAAAGTAATGGCAGTGGGAGGTGGTCAACAGCCGTGTATGGTAAATGCATCAAAATGGTATAAGTCACACAAAATATGATCATCACACACACAAACAGTTGCCAGTAGTGAGATTAGAATGCCTGCTGATCTAGCTATTTCTACTATAGTGCTACACAGTTATCAGATGCGTCACAGAGATGATACATTTTCACCTACTCCAAAGGTACTTCTAAGGTGGATGACATCAACAGAACTGCTAAATTGGAATGAGGGGAAGTGTAAAGGGTGGTACACAGGTCAAAAATGGTATAACACACACACTTGCCAGTATTGGGATTAGAACTCCTGCCTATCTAGTTATGTCGACTATGGTATTATGCAGTTACCACACACACTACAGAGCTTACTGAACTTTCAAATGGCCAAAGCTGCTGATAAATACACAGCTGAGGTAAAGTATTATAGTGGCAGAAAGTCTGCCTTCAGCTCCACCCTTACATCATTACTAGTTCTTTCTGTCTTGCACTTCAAATAGCATTATAGCTTGGCACCTCACCAGGTTATTGTATCAAGAAATGTGGCATACCTGGGAGCTGTCAGCAGTACTTGGTCATCACAGAAGTAGCCCCAGTACTTACTAGTTATGTCCACCCCACCTGGCATGATTGAAGGGCAGTTTTCTGTGCTTTCACCCATTAACCTAATGCACTTTTCCATTCTGAGGCACTGTTGCAACTGCCTCATGTACACAGACAACCCTCCCCTCTAAACCCCAAACACTCAGACCTTTGAGAGTTACCTGTATATCACCCAATGTGGACATATGCACTCTCCAGCAAAGACTGTACTAGCAGGTCAAGAAGATAAGTTCAACACCTACACCACACCATGTGGAACACATAGCTCACCATGACACCCACTTTGACAGCCATGGCATACAGTGAAGAACCACACACCAACCATCACAGAGGCACTCAGTGGACATTTACCCAAACAACACAGACCAGCAAGACAGACACCCACTCAGACGCCATGACATGGCACATGCCAAGGGAAACATATTTAATCTACACAGTGTGCCGCTCAACCTAAGTTCCTAAGGCTAACCACCTTGCACAATACAATGATAATGGGTAACTCAATACTGAGGCACACACATATCCCACTCACTAAGTTGAATTTGGAGCAGGTATTTATCACATGCCAGCATCCAATACATGGCACAGCCAGTCATGGCACTCCACAACAACTACAAGTATCACTCTGCATCCATGTGGGTGTGAATGACCTGGGGACACACCTCCCTGGACTACATGACAAGAGACATGGTTGACCTCTCTGATTATGTGGTCCAGGCAGGTGTGACAGTAGCCCTGAGCAGTATACTGCCGTCACTCAGAATGATGCTGCAGTACTAACAACAGATGACTGACTGCAACATTGGCTTACGTGTTTTGTGTCATTCTCAGGGGATCCAGTATCTCTCTGCTTGGGATAACATGATTGACAGCACTCAATGACTTGCCACAGATGTCCTACATCTGTCAGCCCTGGGTTTCCAGGTACTAGCTAAGTGTCTTATCACCCCAATAATGCCTTATTAGACAGTGTTCCAAATGTAATTACCACAATAACAGCTAGAGATGTATGCAATCTGAAGGTCATGCTGCTCAACAGTAGACATCGAACTGTCAGGATGCAGTCACTCAAAGCACTCATTGGAGTGGAGGGCATTAACATTTCTGCTGTAATGGAGAGGTGGTTCACAGCAGCCCTGCAGTATCAGGCTATGATGCATTCCACAGCTGTCAGCCCCCAAATATGGACCACACCACACCTCCACAGGTGGTGTTGTCTCCATATTCATTATGGATAGGAACACCTCCAAACTAGAATCCCAGCATAATGCATTGGAGATACTTCCAGTACAACTACCTTGGGGTAATAGTGCAATCCAGACCATAGCCTGCTATGGGTCCACATCTATGTCCCTAGACTTTCAATGCACATTCCTCAACACCCTGCCATCTATGAAGGTCCAACACAACACTGACATAGTATGAGACTTCAACTACCCATCCATCACCTTGGGAAAGTAGCCAAGTGCCAGTACAGTGGCCCAACACTTCCTGGCATTCATCATTTCCAATGCCCTGGACTGGCTCATACTGACCCCTGGTAGAGGTTGCAACAACCTTGATCTGTGTTAACTACTTAAATATGGGACTGTTGCTCATCCACAGTTATCAATCCCTACCTGGTGAGAGCCACACAGGCTGTAATCAACATGGAACTCAACATGTCATCCACACCCCCACAAAGGTAACCACCTTGCAAAACCTCTCCAAAGCTGAGTTTGCAGCCATAAAAACAGGGGTGGATGACTTCACTGCACCCATGGCAATGGGAAATAGCTGCATGACTGTCAAACCATACACATACGCACTGTACAAACAGGTACATGAATGCATGGTACTAGCCATAGCCAACAGAACTCAGACATTGTCCCCCAAACACTGGGAGACAATGTGATGGTCCCCTGCCATTACTAAAGTGTACAACAGAAGGATGACACTGTTGCAGAAAAAGGTGGTATCCCATGACTGTTGAACTCCCTTATTCACCTCAAACACAACTTGGGATCCTCATGGAATCCCCTACAGGCATCTATGAAGGCAGACATGCAGCAGACACTGATGACAATCACAAAAGCCTTTGATAGTAACATCAACAACTTCCACAGCATTAAACACAAGTGCTGTGAGATACTGCATAATGCTAATTCCTATCCTGAGACAACAGATATTGGCCACAGTCTTGGCAACACATTCTGTGCCAGCTTTACTCCTCTTTCCCTTCACAATTGTACAATCACAATGGCAGATGAATGGCAGGCACTCAGCAGTACTGCAGACCAGGTTAGACCTGCATTGTCCACAGGCAAGAATACAGCTTCCATGGGACACCACCATATCCATTGCTGTGTTCTACATGACATAAAAAGTGACCTTGGATGAAATCTGTGTGCCCTGGTCAGTTATAGCCTCACCTCAGACTTTGTCCCTCAAACATGGCACACAGCTACAGTCATCCCTTTCCATAAAGGAGTAGCATATACAGACTTGGGGGATTATTGACCCCTTAGCCTGACAAGTCTACTATGTACGGGTATGGACCACATCATCAGGGACCTGATTGACCAAGATATAGGTGATCTCCTAACTCTGCACCCACACAGTTTGGCTTTGTGAATGGCAGATTATGCCTGCTCAACCTGGTTAATGTCTTTGACTGAGTCACCAGGGCTGTGTATGACAGTAAGGCACTGCATACAGCCTACATCAATCTGTCCACAGCTTGGGTTACCATCCCTCAGTGAGAGATTATTGATAAACCCCACAAACTATGGATCAACTCATATATCATTGTTTGTTTTGCAAATTGGTTCACAGAATACAAAGTATGACAGTGGCAAACACCAGGTCAGACTGGCAAGCAGTCACAAGTGGAGTCCCACGGGGATCAGTACTGGTTAGTGTCCTGTCCAGCATCTACTTTTCAGGAGTCCAGCCCAACACAAATGAACTCTGGATGACCAAGTTCACAAAGGACTGAAAGCTGGGTGCTATCATTAACTCCACAAGTGATGCACAAATCCCACAGAAAGGCCTCACTGAGACCACTGAGTGGTGTGGAAACCATGCCCAGAAGCTTAACACCACAATATGCATCATCACCCCCTTGGTAAAGCACTCAGTTCTCAGTAAATACCACACCAATGGGAGCTCAATGAACACTGTATGCATTATAATAGATGTGGGGACACAGGTTTGCAGCAACTTCTCCTTTAAGCACCACATTGCCACTGTGGTCAGGACGTTCTTCTATATGACACATTGCATTACCAAGGGTTTTGCATCCAGGAAGACAGACGTAATGATCTCTGTCTACTATTCCCTCATTAGACCACTCCTCAAGTATTATGGCCCATTTGCCATGTACCTCACAGACACCTGCTACAGCTGGGGAAGCCACAGAAGCACCTCAGAAAGGGGTTCCTAGGCATTAAATACACATCTTACACAGACAGACTCAGCAGACTCAAGCTATTATTTGTGTCATATCACCTTATTAGTAGCTATATGTGCTTGACTTACAAAGCCATGTCTGACCCAGCTGGTTTAGGAATGCTACATATAAATCCATCCACACCACGCACTGTAGAGACCTCTACCTCAGTACCACAATCACCACAATATGCTGGTGGAACAGGTCCCTCACCAAGAGGCTGTACATGCCCTGGGAATACACTTCCCATACATGTCATTCAGAGCCCCTAGCTGACCCAGTTCCAGAGAAACTTGATGAGTGGATGGGTAATTGACAGTTCAACCCAAGGATCACTGCAGTGGCTATACCTGATACAGGCATTGGGATGTAACATCATGTGGCACAATGGCACGGCCCTTCTATGTGCTTGGCTTGTTAAGGCTCCTGTGCCATTATCTGCTACACATTTGTGAACCTATAAAGGGAATGGCATCAGCATGACTGATAAAGTAGTGCAGTGGGTGTTAAAACTTATCAAAATACTTTGTCCTACAAACAGGCACACATACACTTGCCAGATGTGAGAGTAGAACCCCTACCTAACTAGCGATTACTCAGCTACCACACATGCTACAGAGCTTGCTGGGGTAAGAGTTGCCAAAGGTGCTGATATGGGCAATGACATTGGCAGGACTAATAAAGTAGGGCAGTGGTTGGGAAACATATCAAAATACTGCTACTTACAAACATACATACCCACACAAACACATTTGCCAGAAGAGTAGAACCCCTGCCAAACTAGTCATTTGTACTATAGTGTTAAGCATTTATCACATGCACTGCTGAGCTTACAGGGCTGACAGCTGGCCAAGGTTGTTGATAAGGGACTGACATCATCTGGACTGATACGTTGGAGCACTGTGAAGTGTCATGGGTGAGAATGGCATAAAACTATTTCACCTATAAACAAGCACACAACTCTCTCAGCCTTGCACACACAACTGTCACACACACAAACACACTTCTACATTTGGAAAGACTGAGATTAGAACTCCTACATAACTAGTTATTTGTACTATTGTGTTATGCAGTTATTGCATGAACCACAGAGCTTATGGAGTTCTGAAGTGTGACGGAAGGCACGTCTAAGATGACTGATATCTGCAGGACTGCTAAAATGGGAAAGGGGAGGTGTACTGGGTTTGAACGGACCCAAAAGCTTTTAGTTGTGAACACATACATACACTCTTACATTTACCAGGACTGAGATTAGAACTCCTACCTAAATAGTTATTTGTACTATCTTGTTATACAGTTATCACATGTGTCACAGAGCTTATGGGGCTGAGGCCTGACAGAAGGCACTTCTAAGATGACTGATATCTGTAGGGCTGCTAAAGTGGGGGAAGGGGAGGTGTACTGGGTTTGAATGGACCCAAAAGCTTTTAGTTGTGAACACACACACACACATACACACACTTTTACATTTGCTAGGACTGAGTTTCAAACTCCTGCCTAACTAGTTATTTGTACTATTGTGCTATGCAGTTATCACATGGGCCATAAAGCTTATGGGGCTGGACTTAACAAAAATGACTGCTATGATGACAGACATCTTCAGGACTGCTAAGGTGGGGCAATGGAAAGTGCACTGGGTGGGAAAGGCTTGTTCATCCCTAGATACTACTGACATTTCTAGATACTAATGATATTTCTCTAAGTGTATTAGCATGCCCAGTGTGTCCTTCTATAGTACATGTAAGACTCCATTTCAGGGATTGTTGTACTCCAGTCCTGTTTGGTTTGTGCTACAGCCATATCTGTCAACCTGTTGGTGCAGGATATTTGGAGATAGCCTATCAAAATATGGGGACAATGGGCCATACGGTGATTGTGACAATTTCTCTCAGTAATGTATAGGTTGCAAGGGTTACAGGGCTGGTTTTAGAAGGCATCTGTCATATATGTCATTTGACTTGTCATGTACTGTTTCAGTGCCTAGTTGCATACCTCCTCAAATCATCACAGTGATTTACTAGAGGAATACAGGATGGATGATGCACACACAAGGTTTATGGGCCAAATGCTATGCATTCTTGCACTATCCAGCCTTTTGAAGGGTGTGCCTACAAGAAGTTGATGGCTGGTGCTGTGGAAATGGTCCAGCACCTTGGTGATATATTACAATGGTGGAATATCTGTGAATTTATGTTCTAGCCTTGTTTGATTTCCAGTCCACAGTTGTGTAATATAAATCAGACAGGATCAGGGTGACAGGCAGACTCCAGATATATTTGTAGGGGATAGGATCTGTGGGGGGGGGTATCCTGGGCAGATATGTTTGGCTATAGCTACCAGTACTTTGCATTGGGCTCTTCTCACTGGTTGACTGCACTTGGAGGGTCTTGTGTGTGTCAGACTATTTGACCAGCCTGGAAGTGTGTGTTTGTCACAAATATATGTATGTCCCACCTCATTTTGTTTGGATGGCCACATGTTGGGGTCAGGATGTTGCATAGGATGAGTGATCACAGAGGGGTGTGTTAGTCCCCATGGCTGTGGACCAGGGTTCTGTGGGTGCAGACATGTCACCATCTTCCAGGGTTAGGCCTGCCTAGGCTTACCATACGTCCGGTTTTCCCCAGACATGTCCTCTTTTTGAGCTCCTGTCCGGGCGTCCGGGCGGTTTTTTAAATTCCCGAGATTTGTCCGGGTTTTACAATCCTGAGGCAGAATTCAAATCTACGCATGCGCGGAAAGTAGAAGAGCTCGCGAGAGTCGCGAGACTGTATTTGCGTGGCGGGAGAAGTGCAGGACTGAGTATGTGTTAGGGAGGAGGCGAGGGAGGACTGACCCATGACCCAGCCACAGCGCACAGCCGATCTCATCATTACAGTGAGTACTGTGAGTCGGAGTCTCCTTTTGCTTTTGCTTTATTACAGACACTTTGCTACGCTACTCAAATTAATTCTGGTGGTATGTTTTTTTTTTTTTTGTGAGTTATTGATGGTGTGTGTGTGTGAGTGTGTAGTTAGAAGCTGCTGCTGCCCTATTTTCAATTTCTGGCCTACACTAGGCCAGAAATTGAAAATAGGGCGGCAGCAGCTTCTAACTACACACTCACACACCATCAATAACTCACAAAAATAAGATGTACTGTAATAAACCAAAACGGAGACTCCGACTCACATGGCGGGGAATAGATTCTGTCATGACTCATGACAGAATCTATTCCCCACCATGTGAGTCGGAGTCTCCGTTTTGGTTTATTACAGTACTTTCGCTACTCAAATTAATTCTGGTATGTTTTTTTTTTTTTTTTGTGAGTTATTGACTAACCCATCAACAAAAAGTAAATAAATACCAACCACCATTTATGTGCAAGCAGGCCTGTTGTTCTCTAGTAGCTTTTATTATTGTATTTATCCATTTGTTGTGTGGATTAGACAACTAGGCAGATGTACTTCTTTTTCGGGGGTCACTCAGGCACACTGTGAACTGCACTCCACTTTACAACCTGTACTGCACATGATCAACCACCATTTATGTGCAAGCAGGCCTGTTGTTCTCTAGTAGCTTTTGTTATTATTGTATTTATCCATTTGTTGTGTGGATTAGACCACTAGGCAGATGTACTTCTTTTTCGGGGGTCACTCAGGCACACTGTCTGCATAAGTGGCGAGTTCCAAGTCACAGAATTTGCAAGCATTAGTTTATGTAGGCAAACTCAAGACTAAGTAATGAAGGTTGTTAGCAGCTTATAAACTTAACTGTCTGTGTTATCCTTCTAGTACAGTAAATCAGATGTAAAGATCAAAGACATATTGTCGACAAAGGTCCACAAAGTCAAAGGTATGATTTTCCAAGTAGAAATGTATGGCTTTGAGAATTATAGTATAAGTACAGCTGTACACCAGAAAATTGAAAGTTTTGACCTGTGTGTTGAAGAAAACTTTTGATAATTCCTTGGGGTACAGGAAGGTCAACTCAGTCAGTATTTAAGGAAGTGAATCCAGACTGTTCGGTGGAAGGCCTGATAGTACTAGTTGCTAACAAATAGTGCAACAAAACTAGCCTAAAATTGTGGGTTCTGAAAGTCTGAAAGATGTATTGTATTTCAGTCTTGCATAGAGTGAATTGCAGAACCTAGTGTTTCACAATTAAAGCATTTTTGCAGGAGAGGGGTTGCTCTTTGCACCCCCAATGTAGGGGTTTTCCCTCCACACCCCTGATACTTATACAGTGTCTTTGAGTATGGTTGGACCGTTCATCTTCTCTGGGGCTGACCATGAGTTGTCTGCTACACCATTTAAGGTCAGTGGAATGCATTTTGTATCTTGAACAGCCATTTTTTTTTTTGTCTATGAGTGCTCAGGATAAGAGGACTGAGTAGATCAGATCCATGGGCTGTGATAGGTCAGAGTGACACATGTTAGCTCACAGAGTGTGTGTGGGGAGTCTACTACATAAGAATTTGATTGAGCAGTACAGTGCTTGCTGTAAGGGAATAGTTATGTCACAGTACTTTTTATTTTGTTTTGATTATTGCTTCATTGATTTTTAGTTTACTGTGCTGCAGTAAATGGTCAGTAGTGGATGAGTGTATTCTCCAGTATTTTCTTGATTAATGTGTTCTTGATTTAACATACAAGACTGTGACCTGTATGGACTTGCTGTTCCTTCTCTAGATCTAGTTGCATATCTTTGGGGGCGTGCTGCCTTCTGACTGCTGTTTGAATATAATTCTTTACTAAAGCTAGTTTTTGAAGTACTTCGTTGAAAATCTTGTTTTCTTCCTTTATGAAACAGTTCTGATCTTTTGTATTAAATACATTCCTTTCTGAACATTTTTGAAATGTTGGCAAGGTATGTTGTTATGGAATTTAGTCAGTCATTTATCCTGGTTCCTAAGACCTAACATGCAATTCATTTAGATGAAATGAGGTAAAACAAATCAGAATGAAGGTTCAATTAGGCAGAACTGTGGTAATTGTTCTGCTGTTCTCATTCTTTATGAGATGAAAATTCCCAGAAATTCCTGCCAGAACAGGCCATGAGGAAGTTGGCTAGTAGCAGTTATTGGTTGCGAGCAGAAACTAGGACCACTGAGTCAGAGATGTGGTTAGGAACCTTAGAATGCAGTGTTGTGCTCCTTAGAATGCAGTCTTATGTGTCATTTAAGTGATGCACATTTACATGTGGAGTACATTGTGCTGATGTAGAATCACAGTTTAGAAGGGCGTCCCTCAATGTTTAGATTACTGTAATGCTGTCATTTTTTTTACAGTAACTGTATATAGTGCATCTGTTGTGGAACTTAATGATATATTTTGGTACACTGGTTTTCTTAGTAAAACATTCTGGAAGCTTTGTGTGTTTACACTATGCATAACTGTGTGGCTTTTAATTTGTATATTTTTTTTTATTTTATTTTTTTTTTAATCCATGGAAGGAAGATGCTAGTACAATGTCTGTGATGTCAATACACAAAAGTTATGCTTAGGTAGAATGAAGCTAGGATTTGAACCTAGGGACTGCTGCTATACTGCTGCTTACTTGAGCTGAAACAGGCAGCACACTGGTTACATACCTGATATACTGGTCATCTTGAGCACTGAGGAAGCTTGACCTGCTGCTCTGAAACAGATGCCCCATCTACATAAAACAAAGTTCATCTCTGTCCATATTCAAATGCAACTTGGATTTATGGATGGGAAACAGAAAATGTACCCCAAGACTGCCCCTGTACTACTAATGGACAAAGCCAGTTCCTAAATGCTTTGTCCCATGCATGGGGCCCTTCAAATTATCAGTGGTATGATCTCATTTATTCTCATTAGAGGTAAATCTACTGCCAATCATTAGCGGACCAGAGTTCCGCTGTGGCGACCCCTAACCGGGAAAAGCCGAATGACACAACAAGAGGTAATATATAATTATTGACCATGGGGTGGGTAAGGCCAATCTCTAACAAAATGGGACAGGGTAATCTGAGCACAAAAAGGAAATTGCCTAGGCTTAAAATGTCCCACAAGGGCAGCTACCCTAATACTTGCGTATGAACCTTGCTTCTATTGCTCAGAAAATGGCATGCAGAGAATATTGTTTTACATAACTAGATAACGTATAAGCCTTAGGTATTGAAATGCATATGACAGTATTTATTTGTAACAAAGGATAGGATTACAGTATTTTCAGAAGCTCATTACATTTGTTATACACGGTAAACTGCACAGAATGTCAACCTGTCACTTGTGGTACATAACTTGTGCAGTAATCCTTTAAGCTTGAGATTGTTTCTTGTTTGCTTTTCATTTTTTTTTTTACTTTGATCATGTTTTTCCCATGAAAGTAGTTGTTGTCAGGCAGCAGGTCTTGTTTAGATAAGAAACTTTTTTTTCCAGGTAGGATAACAGTGTAGCTATTTTTCATAATAAGTTAAAATGGTGGATTGAGTTGACAGTTTTTTTGTTGGCATCTGATTATCGTTTTCGATAATTTGATACAGCCGCAGTAGCCGCACAAGTACATTGTTATTATAATTCTTGGTTATTTTTGTACCTGTCACTAATTTCGAAGTAGTGTAGCATAGCACATTGTCTCAACTTCACAAAATTTCTTAGAATGTCCATTTTTTCTCATTTGTGGTTTGTTCCTCATAAAGTTTCTTATTTTCTGGCAAAACTTTGAGGATTGAAGTCCCTAAATAATGCTAGAGACTTGTTATATGCTTCATCATCTCCTTCAGAACTTTTATGCTAATAGAAAATTGCTAGAATGACATGTTTTATAAGTTTACACAAGCATTATTTAATATCTGAGCTGATTTTGAGCCTTTGTCTCCCCTTTCTTTTTTTTCTGTTATTAGTGAAAGTGAATGGCATAGTCAGCTTGAAGACTTGGAATTTAACAAAGTAGTTTAGCTCATGAAAATGCCGAAACGTCGTTGTTCATTTACGGACGCAATGAAGGCCAAGTACCCGTGTTTTCGTGCAGGCAGATATGAATGGGAAGCAGAATGCATGACATGTGGTGGCGGAACTTTCATTTCTGTTGCAAATAAGGGTGCACTTGATTTGAATGCACACATAAGTACCCCGAAGCATGTTAAAAATGTTCGAGGAGAAAGTTCATCCTCAAAAATCACCAATTTTTTTGTAACACCTGGTTCGAAAATTGATGAATCAGTGTCAGCGGCTGAAGGAACTCTGTCATTTCATGCCGTTAAGCATCATCACAGTTTTAGGTCGATGGACTGCAGTTGTGGCATGTTGAAAACAATATTACCCGACTCTGACATTGCACGAAGAGTTTTGTGCGCCCGGACTAAAACAGAAGCAATTGTCAAACTCTGTCCTGGCTCCACATTCTGTCGACTTGGTGGAGAAAGCACTTAGCCATATATGTTACTGTGGAGTCGCAACGGATGGTAGCAATCATGGTTCTGTGAAGTTATTTCCAATCCTCTTGCAGTATTTTGACTGGAAAAAAGGTGGCATACAGTCTAAACTTGTTGATGTTCACAGCACCCCTAATGAAACTGCAGATACAATTTCCAGATGCATTAAGGACTTAGACAAGCACCACTTATTTCAGAAATGTATTGCCTTCGCGGGAGATAACTGCAATACTAATTTTGGTGGTGTCAGGCGTGGAGCTGATGGCTGTAACGTCTTTGCTAATTTGAAGAGGATGAAAAAGAGTGGAACGTTAGTTGGAGTTGGCTGTCCAGCACATGTACTAAACAACTGCGTACAGCATGGCACTGACACACTAAATGTTGACATTGAGTCGATACTTCTCAAAATTTACAACTACTTTTCAATTTACACCATTCGAACTGAACAACTGAAAGACTATTGTGAATTTGTTGAGGTGGAGTATCGTCAGCTGCTTTACCACAGCAAAACTAGATGGTTATCATTATTTCCAGGCATTCAGCGGCTGTTGCAGATGTTTCCGCTTTAAAGTCTTTTTCTTGTCTCAAAAAAATCCGCCTATTCTAATACGAAAGTTCTTTGAAAATGATATGAGTGAAGTTTACCTTTGGCACGTGCATTCACTGATGAGTGTATTTCATTCACACATTGAAGAAATTGAACGTGAAAACAACTCGTTGCTGGAGGTTATACACTGCCTGAAATCTGTTCACACTGTTCTCGCATGCCGTGCGCAAGAGGGGTTCATGTCAATTAAGGTGAAAGAACTGTTAATGAAGTTGCGTAAAGATGGACTAGAAGACTGTTGTGATGCTTTCTGTACACAAGTGGCCACAATGTATAGAACTTGTCTAGAGTATCTGGAAATGTGGACAGAACCAGTGGAGGAGTTCAGTAGATTTGCATGGATGACGTTAATTGAAATTCCAAGTTGGAATGAAGTTGAACAAACCGTGTTATATCTCAGAGAAAAGGGCGTGCATGTTGACAATTCCAAATGTTTTAATCAGTTTTGCAATTTGAAGAAATTTGTTGAGGCTAATCTTAACGAGGAAGACTTCAAAGAGATTCTGAGTCACGAGAGATGGGTGAAATACTTCAACAGTTGCAAGAACGAGGAATGTTTCTCAGAAATTATTGTGATCACAGAGTTTTTCTTTGCAATTCCGGCACATAATGCAAACGCTGAATGGGTATTTTCACTGATGCAAAGCCAGTGGACAAAGGAAAGGAACAAGTTGTCGGTTGAATCGATAAAAGGAGTTCTGTTTGTGCAGCATAATTTTAAGCATATGTCGTGCAGAGACTTTCACGCATACCTCTGCACCCAGCCGAATTTACTGAAAGCAATTGGTTCTTCCGAAAAATATGCTTGGGCTAAAGCACAGGCTCAGTCAGACTTGTCAGATTTTTCAGGGAACCAAGAAGCATGAGGTAAGGATCTTGGTTTCTGCAACATTAACTGTTAATTAAATATTAAAGTTATATATTATAAGTTGTTTGATTTTAATGAATAAATAATTGACGTTAAGTGGCAACAGTTAATTATTTTGATTGTTAATTATGTTAGGATTGTTATTTAAACTTAATGCTTCATTCTTGTAATTGAGATCTGAGGAAGTATGGTTTTCATCTGTCTGTTTTACTGTCTGTTATTAAATTGGATTTTACAATTTTTACCATCGTGGTGGTCCTTCCTTGCTTGCTTTGTGGTACTGTTAATTACATATAAAATAATGCATTATACCTTCTCTATTTTTCACACTGAATTTTAATTTTTTATGATTGAAAGACCAAACACGGAGCTACCTTTTTTTTTTTTTTTGGTCTTCACCTAGTGTGAAAGACCTTTTGCCCCAACAAAGAATCTATCATCCTCTTTTTCGTATAACCAAATATGGTAACCCTAGGCCTGCCTGCAGTGGGTGCATTCCCATGTTTAAACTCCGAGCCCTGCCTGTTGACTGTATGAAGTATCACAGACTGTCCACATCCATGACTCATATATCTTGTTGGTTACCCATACAAGTGTGGTTTTCCAGCAAAAGTGTTTTGCAAGTCACTCGGTTGAAGTCAGATATTACAGACAGTTGACATTGCAGTTTCAGACTTCATATCCATCAGACATTCCATGCTATTACAAATCATTCTATCAACTTTATAACATTATTAGAGCAGTATTTCACAGGTGTCCTTCTCTTTGGACCTTTATCACACCATTATTAATGACTTTGTCCCAATTTCTGGCTCCCTGAGGCAGGCAGGTTTGCTCCTTGCAGTTTTCAGCATGGCCTTTCTTTGCATTTTTGGACTATGTTATGTTGGTGTTGTGGACCCCAAGACACCCCCTAAAGGACACAGTGGGTGAGGCATTTTCCAGAGGTCTGTAGGCCAGGTGTGACAGATGCAGGCCATGTGTAGCAGGGCAGTGCATTCTGATAATCCTATGTTCCCAGACTGCTGGCAGGAGACACGCCTGGAATGGCACCAGTAAGTTGACTGTGGGTGTTATTGACAATTACTTTCTGTTACTATTGTGCCATCAGCCTGGGTGACAGCTATATGCTTTTTAAGTCTAGGAACATGTTACTGCATTTCTATGGGACTATGGGGGGTGGGTGACAAGTCTGTACATGTTACACATCTGCACAGACTGTGCTGATATTTGCTTAACATTTTGGTCCGATGTAACAAAGTGGTGTGCCCTATCTTTCAGACTACAGGCATAACAGTATCAACCACAGGTCAGATTGTCCTGGCATAGACATTTGTAGTTTCAGAGTTGTTACCTTTCAAGGCCATGCTGCCACTGCCAGACTACTGTGATATCACTGTGTAAAAGTCTGTGGGTGGGGATTTCATGGGTGTCACCATGTGGGGGCCTTTGCCAGACATTTCTGTATGTTTGTCTGCAGCTGATCTGCTGTGTGTGGATGGTGGTGGGTATGGGACCCCCACTTTGACATCCATGCATGTGACCTTTGACCCTCCCAGTTATTTGGCTCTCCACAGCTACTGTAGTGGTATTTATCGACTAGGGTGGTACTACATGGTGTGGGTAGGGCAGTACTGGGGATACACATCCTACTGCCCCACAGAGCTGTCTGCTGCTATCCCAGTTAGCCACCCCATTCCCTTACATGATTGGTCAATACCATAGATATGCTATCAGAAAAGTCCACCCCATTACTTTATTTTGCTACAGAGACTGGCTTACCTTGTGCCTGCAGCTGTTGTGAGGGTGGTGCTTGAGTGCTGACTATGTCAGATGCATACAATACACTGCCTATACATGGTCAGGTATAGGTGGTGTGATGTTTGGCATCCATTTTACTGTATACTGTATGTGCAAGTCAGAGAGAGAGAGAGAGAGAGAGAGAGAGAGATCAGTCCCTGGGGCCCTACAGTGTCAGTGTATGTGCTATGTGTTGCCTCTTTGCCAAGACCAGGGTATACTGGGAATGCCTCTGTCTGCCTACAGGGGCAGGCTCAGGATGTTCCTCCTCTGAGTCACTCTGTGCCTGTGGAGGCCTTTGCAATGGTGAAGAGCTGTGTGGCCCTTCCCCATTCTATTTTTGCTGCAGCTATTTCTGCAGGATCATGTTGTGTAACATGGCACATACTATGACCATGTGTGCACATGGGACTGGAGAGTACTGCAAGGGTCCACTGGATATGTCAAGGCAGTGGAACCGTGACTTGAATATCCCAAACACATGCGCTATAATGATCCTGGTTTGTTCATGTGCCTCATTATGGTGTTCTTGTGTGGGTGTGTGTGCATTTCTGATGGGTGTCGTCATCCACGGCTCCAGTGCATAGATAGTATCCCCCACTAAATGGCCATACCGGATGTCCCCCTTGGCAAACCACTGATACAGCTGTGAGGAATGCCAGATCTGGGAGTCATGATAGCATCCAGGGCAGCCAGCACACACATTCATGATAATGCCCTGGGCATCACACAGGACCTGGCAGTTGATGGAGTGGTACTCCTTGCGGTTTATGTAGACCCTACCATGGGATGTGGATGTGCATGCAGTCTATGGCACCCAGTACCTCCAGGTAGTCTGCTACATGGTGGAAGAGACACATATTGCCAGTCAGCTCCTCATGGGTACTGGGGAATTTAATGTGCTCTGCGTCATGTGTTCGCATGGAATCCAGAAACTGGTGGAGTATCCTGGATGCAGATGCCTGTGATACCTCCATGATATCCCCATTTGCTCTTTGGAAAGTACCTGTAGCTAGTATTCTTATAGCTACACATACATTGGTATCCACTGGGATGAGTTCCCCTCTGTTTGTTCTGGATGTGAGGCGAGGCCGACACAGCTCCACAATTTGCTGCAGTATGTCCCTGTCCACCCTCTAGTGCTCTACTATCTCCAGATCATGTAGCCCCTGGTAGGTTACCCTGGGCCTGAACACTATTCTCCTCCTCCTCATAAGTCTGGGCCGGTTGTCAGCATTGTCCTCTTCACCACCCTCGGCCTCTTGCACATACTGGTGTATGAGAACGACAGTAGCCCCTAACATTTTGGTAGTTTGTCAGGAAAATTTACCCATCTGTGTACACCGGTGGTGTAGAGTTTGTGGGAAAAAAAACAGACTAAAAGGTGTTTTCATAGTTTATAATGGTGTGTCGCAGATGCTGCCTATGTGATTGGCTGAGTATGATAAATTCCAGCTGCCAGCTCTATTACTTCTATTTGAGTGCCTCTAGTTTGCTATTTCCCTTTTTTTCTTGTTCTACTAGCCATTTCCTGTATTTTTTTATTTTTGTGGTTTAAATCCCGGTGTGTGCCACGCGCACCCATTTAGGCAAGGTAAACAAGGCTATACAGCCTTGGACACACCCCCTTGCTTACATATACACAGTGCTGCCGTTTTTTTTTTCCTGGTTTGTTTAAGTCCCAGTGCATGCCATGCAAACCTGTTCAGTGAGTGTAAACACTGCTGAAAAAGAAATGGCCTGCCCTGGCCGAGAACCCGCATAGCTAAGCACAGCTAAGCTAAGTAGGACACCCCCTGCTTATCTCTGCTTAACTATGCACAAACCCAGGCAACAGAGCTCCAATGTGCTTACATCAAGCATGACACACCCCCTTTTGATGTAATTTACTTCTTCTGCTTATATGGCCATATTAGAGCACCTACACGGTTAGGTGCAGTCTGGAGCTTAGAAATAATTTGTGATTCAGTAAGATTCCCCTCATTTGCATTCTCTACTGCCTTACTCCATAGTTACTGTACTCTCACTGAGCCTTTCCCCTTAGCAACCACTGTTCCTTGGTATTGTTTTCATTCTGAATGCCATTGACTATAATGGCAAAATGCAGATTTCCTTGAAAACTGCTTTTTCACAATTCTTTTATTTTGGGCATAATCCCGTTTGGGCGCTGCTGCCCTATGCTTAAATGGCTGAGATTGGCCAAAAAAAACCCAAAAGTTTTATTTTATAAAATGTAAGCTATTTTTCATGCCAGTGGCCATATATTTGGCCATTGGCATGCTTACTAGATATAATACATGCTTTCTTTCGAGCTGTCATGCCTCTATTTTTCAGTTTGTAGAAATGTATTCAGTTAGTAACTGAATACATTTCTGCGGGTTACACTATTCCTGCACAGGCACCTACCTGCTTCCTGGATTGCTATTTTAGCTCATTTGCATGGTTTTCACCAGAAAGTGAGGTAGTTAGCATATAACAGTGGTGTCCATGCAGGAATAGTGTAAGATCACTCATGCACATCCCGGGAGCTCGATCCTGGATTGCTCATCTGTCATATTGCGTGCAGCAGCTCTTGCATTATTCCTGCACTCCATGCAGACTTTTCTGAATCCGGAGGATGGACATTACACCTATAAATGCACTAGCATACTTTATATTGCAAAATACTATAGTAATGAGACATTTTTATGTGGGCAAAGCAAGCTGTAATCTGGCACAATTCATTTTTTGAACAATGCTATGCTGCACACAGTTTGAAACTAAAAACAATGTCTTATTTGGACATAGCTTGGAATGCATATCCTGAAGAAGTTCTTACTCTTTGTAATATTTAATACTGAATTTGATGGCAGAGGTGGATTTGGGGGTGGTATTTTGGAAAATAAAGAATTATATTGGTATCTTCTGTTAAGCGTTAACCATTAATCTGGCTTAAATGAACATTTGTACATTAGTTTTTTCAAAAATGAGGGCTTTAAAATAACTCTAATATAAGAAGTGGCACTTAAAGTCATGGTACTTTTGTCCATAATTTTGTAGTCACCAGAGATTCTGGATGTTTCATTGTTCTTTCAGCTCACCTAAGTTATTGGACACATTTGCATTTGTATAATATTTTTATTAAAATCTTTTGCACTTAATTTTATTATTGTTTCATCATTTTACAAAAATTAATTATGTTCATTTTGGTTATATGAATTTTTAATGTTTATGTATTATTCTTGTAGCATCTCCTTAACTCTATTCAAGTATTCTTCCTTAAATCATTATCATTAGGTAATTGGTTTCAATTATATGATGTGTTTAAGTAAATGTTGTTGGTTTAAATGCAAGGTTTCTGATAAAGTCTGTATTCACTATGTGAATGAAGGCACTCAAACTGTTATGTTAAAATTAGTTCTCAGTTTTACATTATTTTCTTATAGCTGTTTTGTTTAGGTTTTCTTAAAAGAATATAGTCAATGGCCATTTGAATAGTTTCTAAACATATTACCTGTGATCCTGGGTTATTTGATGAGATCTCTGATCTCACTAATAAAGCGACTAGACCCACTGTTCTTATTTAAGACATTATTATAGAAATTGTCATACATAGAAATGACCTTTAGTCACCTACAAGCAGCTCCACAGATACAGTATAGCTAAATGGTCCTACAGATGTGATTTCTCAGGCCTCAGTTGGCCACAGCATGGATAGACTATATCATGTTCCTAACCTAAAGTACAGATGGTATTAATATTAGGCAGATAATTGAAAACCAAAAAAAAAAATTATAACAAATAAAGTTTTCTGTAAGTAGATTTTTTGACCAAGGAACCAGGAAGTAAAAGCCTTGTTTGTGCTTTGAGATTAATGGGTTAAATTTTTTTTTAATATACTTAATGTACTTAAACTTAATTTAAGGAACTTAACAGTACGTGTAGTGAAGCATGAGGAACACGGCCCTCCTAGCCCTGCACTGAAAAACAATAAGGTTGCTCCCCTGGTAACAGCACCTAACAAGCTCCCTGAGTATAAGGAACTTAACAGTACGTGTAGTGAAGCACGCAGAACGCGGAACTCCCAGCCCTGCACTGAAAAACTATAAGGTTAATAACCCTAATTCTTAATGGATGGTTTTGTAAGCGAACTATAGCTGGGTCCAGCACTGGAAGTACCCTCAAAAAGCCCCATTAGAAAACTTCTGCAATATAGCTAACCTTAACAATAAAAATAAAAAAACCTCAGTCGCTAGTGTTTTAAGTTCATCTAGTGACTACCTCACAGCTAACCCTCCTGAAAAACCATAAATTAAAGCAAATTTAAAACTTGCCTAAAAGGCCTATTGGAAGTAATAGTACACATACCTTGCAACCTCCAATCACTGGCAAATTGGAAAACTGGTTAAGCCCCAACTTGCCTAAAAGGCCTATTGGGAGTAATAGTATACCTACCTTGCAACCTCCAATCACTGGCAAATTGGAAAACTGGTTAAGCCCCGCTCCACTTGCCCTTGCTTCACTCAGGCTCGCTTCATGCCCCACCATGCTCCCAAATCTCCCCCGCCCCTACTATTGCTTAATTTATATCTATCTACAACCAATCAGCAGCAACCAATACTACAACCTCAACCAACCCCACCTGCCACCACTTGTCCCCCTCCCCTCCACTACTCCCATACTAGTACCAAATCTCCACCTAACTACTATGTCTATCCCTACACTTTTATTGCGAACCTTTCTGCTATCCCTGCTACTTACTCATCCCATATTTACTCTCCTCCTATGAGATCACAGGATACCTTGGCTTTCACTACCCTAGATTTCGAACCTCAACTCCTTCACTTACACACAATAGCCCTCAACTTCTCCCTTCCCATATTCCTAACTCACCAACCCCATCCAATTATGTCCCTATCAGGCCTAAATACATCCGCCCCAAACCAAGATACTATTACTGTACTCTACTCAGGTTCTGGAAACTCATAACAAGGATAAAAAAAAACCTCACCATAGATGGTGACATCCACCCAAACCCTGGTCCAACTGCTACCACTGCCCCTAATCTCTCCACCAGTTCCCCGACCAATAAAGACCCCTCACATAGACCCCCAGCCTCCTTGATGGCCTGCCATCTAAACATCAGGAGCATTAATAACAAAATCCAGCACCTACATGCCCTTCTGGCAGTATATTCACCTGATATACTCTGCCTCATAGAAACATGGCTAAAACCTGCCACTAAGGACAATAAAGTCCTTCCACCTGGGTACAACATGCATAGACTTGATCATACCCAAAAAAAGGGTGGAGGGTAGCAATACTCTATAAGTCCACCTTATCTGTCACCATAAATACCTTACAACCCCCCCTATTCAATAACGCCAAAATTATTATCACAAAGTTACATATTAACAACCAAAAAAGCATAAACATTGTCTGTGTCTACATTCCCCCAGGGAAGAACACAGACACCCTTGAGGAGTTCCTAACCTGGCTCAATAACAGCCAGCCACAGGAAACCATAATCCTTGGGGACTTCAACATTGACTGGAATGCCTGTTCCTCTCAATCCCTGACAACCCATGTAAACCTCCATGGATTTACCCAAACCATAACCTCACCCACTAGGCTAGGTAAATCACAAAACAAAGCCAGTACCCTGGATTGGATACTCATCAACAACTCCCCACATCTCTATACGGCAGGCACCTTACCAGATGATCTAAGTGATCACTGCCTCACATATATACTCAAGCTTAAGATTAACTACTGTCACCAACCCACCTATAGAACTATAAGAAGCAACAAATACTTTGATCTCCAAAAATTTAACAATGAACTAAAGGCATGCAACTGGTCTGCCCTAAAAAAACTCCCCCTAGATGAAGCTGTCACTTACTTCAATGCCAAATTCCTGGCTATTCTTGACCTTCATGACCCTAGTCGGACTAGTAGAACCATGGTCAATGCTGCACCTTGTCTCACTAAGAATACTAGGGCCAAAATTGCATTAAGAAATAAAGCATGGGCCACCAAAAATCCAACCTGACCACCTCTTATTTAGACAACTAAGAAATGATGTGAAAAAATCCATAACTATAGATAAAAAGAACTACTACTACCACCTACAACAAGTACACAAATATAAACCTCAGAAATTCTGGACAGGAATAAACTGACTCCTCCACCCAGGAAAAAACACCACCCCAAACCCCTCTGCCACTAATCAAAACCCCCCAGAAGACATTTCCAACTCCTTTAACACCTTCTTCACTGAAACCATCCAAACTTTAGCAAGCCAGCTCACACCGACTGGTTCTAATCCAAACGTAACCAATTCCAAAGCCATAACTCCCTTCAGTCTCCAACCAGTCTCCACTCAACTCATTAAGACCCTACTTAGGAAACTAAGACCCACCACCATGGCTGCAGACCTCCTCCCAGCTGACTACTTACAAAAGGCTGCAGATGCAATTGCATACCCCATCTCTGTCCTTATCAAATGAACCATATCAGAAGCCATCATCCCCGACATATGGAAAATCTCACATGTCATACCTCTTCATAAGGGGGCAGTTCCACTGAACTGTCTAACTACAGGCCCATAGCTATTTTGTCACCACTAGCTAAGATCATGGAGAAATGTGTTCATATTCAACTCATGAAATATCTCACACAGAACAAACTATTATCCAACTCGCAACATGGCTTTAGGCCTAATCACAGCACCACAACAGCCCTCCTCTCTTTCACAAACACTATAAACCACAACCGTAACAATAACATACTGACCTCTGCTCTCATCCTAGACCTATCCAAGGCCTTTGACATGGTGGATCACAAAATGCTAATGAACAGCTTGGAGGCCTTAAACAAACAGGCCCTCCAATGGTTTGATTCCTACCTACAAGGCAGGCAACAGGCAGTACTATGGCAGGGTAAACTCTCCCCACACCTCCCCATCAGACTTGGAGTCCCCCAGGGCCCAATACTAGGTCCCCTTCTTTTCTCCATCTTTATAAATTAACTTAGCAGAGTCATTCCAGAGGCTACCTGCAGTCAATATGCAGATGACTCAACCTTGATCTGCTCTGCCACGACCCCAGCAAATCTTACCAAAATAAGCCAAAGCACCTTCAACAAGGTTGAAAAATGGCTATTAAACCAAAGTCTAATACTAAATCCCAACAAAATTAAGTTACTTCTCTTCACCACAACGTATAGGACCACCTCACCACTGTTCAACATAACAGCTAATAATGGTACCATCATCTCCACAGCAACCTAAACTAAACTGTTGGGTGTCACGATCGACAACAACCTCAGGTTTGATGTTCACATCAATCAAACTATAAAAACTATCAATAAAAAATTTGGTAGTCTCTACAGGATCAAATCATTCCTCACCCCACAGGCTAGAATTGCAATCACCCACTCCCATCTTCTATCTACCCTTTTTTATGCCTTCCTTCTCTTCTCCCATCTGAGCAAAACCAATCTTAATAAATTGCCATCATATTACAACCACATTGCCAGATTTGCAACTAGCACACCCTACCGTTCCCACCACTGCTGGAACCTGAATCTCCTGGGCTGGCTGGAACTACCCCTCCTCCTACAGCTCAACCAGCTCAAAGTTGCCCGTAAAATGCTCCACCATCCAGACACTACTACAGCGCTAAGAAACATAATCTGCCCCTACAGCAACAATCGAACACTCTACTCATCCACCAAACTCCTAGTACTTACAATCAAATCCAACCATACTGTGGGCGACTCCCTCTTCACCAACTCTATCGGTAAAAACTGGAACTCACTACCAGCTGACCTTACCATAGAGTCTTCACCAAGGATATTTAAATACAAACTTAAAAGCCACCTCAAATCACACTGGATATGTCCCTGTACCAACCCCGACTTGTACCCCACACATCCCTCCACCTTGCTTTTAATAAATGTTCTTACCCGTTCATCCCTCTTCATCTAACCAGGGAAATCCTTCATGAAAGCTACTCAAGGTATTGATTATGTAAATAAAATATCTTAAACTCAAGGTAATATGTTATCAATACCAATTACTTGAATTGAAATGTATGCCACAGGCCTTATGGATGGTTGTATTTACTATGTCTACAATCAGCTTTTATGTCTGTAACCTCATTTATTGGACAATGTATTTTTGTAATGCCTATAACCTAAGTGCAATATTCCTAGTATTTATAATATGTATATGTAACTTGGAGCTTTTCTCCCCGGGACTCCGCTGAAAATGGACATGTATCCAGTCGGACCATCCCGTTTAACAAATGTAAAATAAATAAATAAAATAAATAAATAATATTATACATACCGAGTCATGTATTCATTATTAGATAATGTTAAACATCTGGAGAATCCTGATGGCCATTCAAACAATCAAAGAAGCAGTAGATCAATGTCCCTCATTCTGTAATATAAAAGAAAGTGATAAACTAAAAAGCGTATTGGACACAATGTTAAGGCAGCACAAATCATTCACAAGAAAAACGAGGCACTCACAGTGGTGGGTATAGAAGTATTTTAGCAATTCACAAATTTTTTCAGTCTCCTTGGATTTCCTGCTTGAAATTACATTCATTGCAGGCGTTCTGGGCTTAATTAAACTGTTAATATAAAACACTACAGAAGCATTAAAATGCTATTAGTTGTGGTGTAAATGATTTTTTGGTACTTCATCTTTTCCCCAAGTCATTACTAGGTATTTTTATAAACTCTTTACTTAGTATTGGCATGCATGCATGTGTGTTTAATAAATAATACAGTGGAAATTAATTTACTGCATATTTTATATTGATCATGTGATATTATACTGCAATCAGGTGTGAATTTTCAATAGGCAACCAGTCTGAAATGGTTTTGAAACTTACAAGAAAAACATGACTAATTAGATATATACTTTCTAAAATAAATGGTCTTGCTGCTTGCATGGTAGAAGTGCTCTAATCTTTTTTTTTTTTTTTTGTTTTTAGATACAGTAACCTTTTTTTCCAGTAGATTCCCGGGCATGTTACTTAAATTTCTCCTGGTTTAATATTTCCATAATCTTGCATTTATTTTCTACAGCAGATGCCAGAGTGCTCCATTCCACTGCTGGAAGGGTTCATTCTCCCATTAGCTTCCACTATGAGTGGACGAAAGTGAATGTATCAAAGACTGGAATCCTGGAACTGCATTCACCAAAAACATCTTGCCAAAAAACACTTTTTAAAGTGTTTTTGTAGGTGTGTAAGCCCCACTGTACCCCCTATGTGGGGTACAAGCCCCCTGAACTTACATATACCAACTCCAGGGTCAAACTTATTTGAAAGAAGGGGAAATTCCCTCAAAAAAGGAAGTCACTTCTGACACAATTCACAAGAAGTGATTTCCTAAGTAGGAACTCCTATTATCAGTGAGCCAATGCTTGGACGGTTGAAGATCAAGAGTTCAGCAGGGTAATGCTTCCAGGAATAAAATCCTTTTCTTATCTCCCCACACGTTTAACTGTTTCTATTTCAGGTTCTTGTCATCCTGTTTAGTAGTATCTAGTGGTCTATAGATAATTTTGGTCCACCAGGCCTTTATTTCTCCCCTGTATTGTGACTGGTAGTATAACTGTTTTTGTTGGCTTCCTATTTGCACCTGCATTACTCATTCAAATGCTACCTTACATTTAGTGGGATTTTTACCATAGACTGCCATTTTCTAGCCTGAACTGTCTTCTTTATCTCTGTTGTGAAATTTGTAGCTGGACTGTGTTATATCTCATTCTTAGTTTTCATTTATTTATGCTTTCTTATGCCTGACAGGTGTTCCTCTTCATTTTCCAACATCATCAGTAACTCTTCAATTTCTCTTCCTTGTCTTTGTGCTTGATAGGAATACTGTCCAATCTTCTGTCTTTTCAGAATGCTGTTTGTATTCTGCTACTGTTCCTACTTCTTGTTCTCTTCTTAGTTTCCCCTCTTCAGTCCTACTGTCCCTGTCAGCCCTCCTTTCTCTTTCACCTTAGCTTAAACATTTCAGCTTAGTTTCTCTTCCAGCTCATACTAAGTAGAAGTCTGTTTATGGTGCATAAGTCTGTCTGTCTCTCTCTGTGCCATATTTCTTCATTGTCTCTTATTAGGTAAGGGAATTGATTAGTACCAATTCCTAGCCAGTAACTAAACTTCTTGATCCATGGCTTCATAACTGTAATAACTATGAATACCAATTACACTTTAATAATGTATCTAAGTTTGTTACCTTCCTGGATATCTTCTTTGCCTGTTCTACTTTCCCCATTATTTATTTATTTATTTTTGATGTTGTGCGGTTTGAAATGTTTGAAACAAGTTGAATCAATCATTCAGCATCTAGATAATGTTAATATATTGATTTCTTGATTAAGGACAGTGAAGGACTATAATTGATATCTGATCTCTTGCATGCTGATTGGTATGCATTGGGGCTGCACATTTCCTGTAAGTTTAAATAAACTAGTTATTCTCAACAGACAAAGAGAAAAATAACATGTTGACATTTTCTAAAACTTTGCAGGTGAAACTTTAGTAAAGCAAGCAGTACACAAACACAGATGTTATCAATATGTGAAAGCAAAACATAAGCAATGCTCTGTTTTGCTAAACAGTGTAATATGGGGCACTGACTGTCATGCAAGTAAGCTGTGAAGATGCAGAATGAAGCTGCAGAGCAGTTTTGGTGTGAAACCACCGAATGATGCTTGCCAGCTCACTTTGCAAGTTATTTTCACATGCCATTATAAAATCACACCAACGCAGTTTTGTTTTCACTATAATTTTATTTCATTGCTGCCTCTGCCCCCAACATGTGTATATCTGCTCAATTTGCATACAGTATAAAGTACAGCATTGCAATTCCAAATTCTTATTTAACTGGCTATACTTGTAATCTAAGCTATGGTATATCTGTTCTAGAGAAGCAAGTCTAAAATATAAGCAGAGTGGGCACTGTTTCTCAGACTATTTTCATTCTTGCTGTATGAATAAACTAATTTTCCCTGTTTCCGATTCCGCACACTCATTCCTGCTTCCTAAGTGCATGTGACATAATGACTAAACCTTTTATTGTAGCATACAGATTCCTAATATTAAGCATTTTTATTAGCGATATTGTTTAAAACATAAAAAGCACTTACTTTATTTTGTCTTTAAGTTGTTTACATAAATGGATTCCATGTCATACATAGTGATAAACCAGTCTATCTATTTTCTTTTTTGACATTTAAAAGGCTTTGGAAGGACTTAATTGGAATGCCCAAGATGTGTTGCAAATACCTTTTAATTTGAAATCTGTAATTATTGGCTATACTCTGATGTAGTGACTTTCAATAAAA
The DNA here is from genome assembly GCF_019279795.1 of Protopterus annectens. Lineage (NCBI taxonomy): Eukaryota > Metazoa > Chordata > Ceratodontiformes > Protopteridae > Protopterus > Protopterus annectens. Next base: position 246,023,027 of record NC_056744.1, read on the forward strand.
ATTGTGAAAGTACTCATTTAGGTATGGTTTGGATGTGATCTACATTTTAAGTCTGAACAGAACAAACCTTGATCAGATAAATAAAAGTAAAACATCAAATGTTGCTTTCTGAGTATATTTTTCTTTTTAAAGAGAGGCAAACACAAGTGCATGACCGATACAGGACTGTTTGGATATGTGTTTTTTTTCCTCCCCCGGCAATTTATACATTCTGATTTCAGGGTCACAATACCTCAGAGTAAAGAATAAATATAATCAAAATGTGTGTTTGAGGTATCTTTGATGTATATTTGGCCAATAATCCCTACAGTCAGAGATTGCAGTACAGCTGCATTATTGCTTTAGGACAGGTTGTCTTATTATCAGAAAATAACCAAAGGGTGCAGCATTGATTTCTTTGACTATGGTATTGTGTAGTAATACTAAAAGCATTTGCCTGTTTCTTACCATATTATCAAGTGCAAAGGCTATAGTATTTCAGTTTACACTACTGTCTCTGCTTAATAATGGAATACAATGCAAATAATAATATGCATATATATGGGAGGTGGTTGGCTATAACGCTAATAATGATATACGTATATATGGGAGGTGGCTGGCTTTAAGTATAACAAATGAATACTGTTGACTTAGGGGAAGACCAGCAAAAGGTGAATAGTAGTCATATAACTATTGACTTTCGAGTAATTTACTCACCAGTTTCACCTTGGTGCCTTGAATTCACACACACACACACACACACACACACACACACACACACACACACACACACACACACACACACACACACACACAAATAATAATTTCTATGCAAGGCTGCTAATATCTTCCTGTGGCATAACTCCTTCCTGCTTTCATGATAAATTGGTGCCACCAGACACCCAAAGCATACCAAGGCTGAAAATTATTGATCACTTTTATAATGAGTTAAATACAATATTTCTCTGATAGCTACAGAGATGTAAACAGTGAAACTATACCAGATTAGAGTAGTTACCCTTAAATATGTCAATAAGCAGCTAGCCACAAGTTTCTGGAAGTTATCAATGAAACTCTTCCCAAAATGAAATGAGATAATGCAGTATTGAAATCAAATATACAGACACATTTTTCTGTTGCACAGAACAAACGAACAATGAAGACTTTGAACAGATAGGAGGCATCGGAAATCTTACCATTACCTTCAATGAATGATAACTGCTTTACAAAAGCACTGCAATTTAGCACCTGGCTTAGATAACTATGTACATAATATTCTCAACAGTTATTGACTTATGAGGAGGAACTGAAAAATTAATACAGGATATTTGGTAAAGATGAAGTCCACCTAAGTCCATATGGTGTACGGTTTGTCTTTTAGTAAATTAAAGGACAGAATTAAGTCTTTTTAGTTAGTAGAAAAAACAATGACGGACTCATTACTTCTTTAAAACTTTATTTTACAATACAAAACGTCTTCAAAATAGAGAAGGCTTATAGATTAACACATATTTTTATTTTATGTATTTAACATTTGTTTACTGGGAAAGTACAACTTGGAACAAAGTCAATTTCAGTGGAGGCCTGGGGAGAAACACTCCAGATGCATGTCTATATAACATGGGAGGAAACCGGAGTACCTGGAAGAAACCCACATGAATGTAAGGAGGACATGCAGACTCCAAACAGAAGGCACCCCAGCTGAGAAACGAACGGGAGAATCTCTTGCTATGAGGTGACAATGCAACCACCATACCACTGTGCCTTATATTAAATATAGAAAATTTTTCTGTTGTTGCAAAATTTGAGGTTTGGGACAGCTGTGAATCAGTGTTCCTAGGCTATAAAAAGCATTGCTTACAGTGTTTAAATAAACATGTAGACAATATATTAACCCTTACATTGTAAATCTATTACTCATTAGTTCCATACAAACACTTGGGGGGAATTTAACAAAGCCTACACAGACTTATTTTCCAGGTAGGCATAGTGGCACACTGCCTACATGAAAATAATCAGGTTTGTGATCCAATAAATAGAGCTGAGGGGTGTGCAAGAGCATGCCAACACTGAAGTGTCTGTGGTGTAAAATCACTTCATAAGCAGGTAAATTGCATGCAGATGAGGGTGGTAGAGAGATCCAGCAAGCAGATAGGCAGTCCTGCAGACCCTGTGTTGGTGTCTAAAATGTACACAGAAACATTCCATGTACAGGATGTTAAAAAGAGAACATGGGCTGTAACAGAGCAGTAAGAAGGACAGAAATAGCACAGCAGACACAGATATGTGCAAAACTATCCACTGTGTGTCCAAAATGTAATGGAAAATAATTTAAAATAATGTATATTTTTTTAATAATCAGAGTATGTTTGCATGGTGTGCCGCAGTGTGCAAACATGCTGTTAAGAAAAACCAATTTAAAAAGTGTAAAAATGAAAATTAGTAGTATGTGACAGTAATGCATAATAGGACCTTGAATGGTGTATGCACAATGACAGACTGCTGTGGTTGCTAATAAGACAGGGCCTGGAACCATGTAGTTCCCAGGTTGTGTGCACTGATATCTATCCAAATGGGCTGCGGTTACTGAATAGCACAGATGGGTATCTGTGTCCGCAGAACCCATCCATGTAGGCAGAGAACTGCGTTTGTGTCCACATAACAGGTAGCTGACATCAAACGGGGATGTGTCTGCATTCTTTTATGCTCAATGGAGCACAGCAGCACCTGTTTGCATAGTGCGCCACTCTGCTGAGCAGAGGGTGTGTAGAGTGTCTGCTAAGCTTTGTTTACCTTCAGGGTGCGTGTTTCAGTGAGTTTGAGTGTGTTTGCATGGTGTGCCACTGTGCTGAGTGTGACTTTTCATGGGGCATCTGCAACGACTGTTGAGCATTATCTACCTTTGCTGCATGTGTTTGCATGGTGCGCCACAGTAGTAAGGAAAATTGTTTAAAAAAATTGGCTGAGAAAGGCAATGGTATCTTAATTATTGATGACTACTGTTCCTCTTGAATGAAGGCCATAATAGTCATTAATGATGTACTTGGCAGGTGGAATGCATCATAGGTAGCCAATCAGAAAGGCTACACCTACAGCAGAGCACTATAAATGTTGCAGAAACCCTACAATCTGATTTCACCCCCATACTATGCACCAGTGAAGTACATATTTAGAACTTTTAACTAAAGAAATGCTAGGGGCTGCTGCAGGTCTGCTACATATGTATGTGTTAGATGCTGAGGTCAATGCTGCTGCTGCTGACCATAGGCCTAGACTGAGAAGAAAAAGCGTGTTCAGGCCCAGGGTAACCTTCCAGGGGCTACATGAGCTAGAGATTGTAGACCACTACAGGGTGAACAGGGACATACTATGAGAACTCACTGAGATCTGCCAACCTCAACTCAGACCCAAAGCCAACAGAGGGGAATCCATCCCAGTAGAAACAAAGGTATGTTAGCTCTTAGGATACTAGCTACAGGTACATTCCAAAGACCAACTAGGGACATGATGGGGTTCTCACACACATCAGCATCCAGGGTATTCTACCAGTTCCTGGATGCCATGCTACCACACGCCAGTGATCACATTTATTTTCCCCTCATCTCTGAAGCAAGGGGCCAGCAGTATGCAACACTTCTACCATATAGCATACTCCCCTGAGGTACTGGGTGCCATAAATTGCACTCATGTACATATCAAGGCACCACCCGGTGAAGAGGGTAGAATCTACATCAACCACAAGGGGTACCACTCCATCAACTGCTAGGTCATGTGCAACGCCCAGGGCATTATCATGAGTGTGTGTGCTGGCAGCCCTGGCAGTTATCACGACTCCCATATCTGACACACATCACAGCTGTACCAGATGTTTGCTAGGGGGGGATATCTCACATGGCCATTTACTGGGGGATGCTGGCTAAGTACTGGAACCATGGATGATGTCACCCATCAGAAATGTACACACACACACACACACACACACACACACACACACACACACACACACACACACACACACACACACACACACACACACACACACACACACACACACACACAAGAATCCCATAATGAGGCACACGCACAAACTAGGAACATCATAGAGCATGTGTTTGGGCTGCTGAAGTCATGGTTCAGGTGGAGCCCTGCAGTATTCTCCAGCCACATGTGCACACATGTTCATAGTATGTGTCATACTACACAATATGATCCTATGGAAACAGCTGCAGCAGGATCAGCAAAGGGAAGGGATACAACCCCCCCCCACCATTGCCTAGGTCACCACAGCTACACCCAGAGGGGGACTCAGAGGAGGAACCCCCTGAGGTTGTCCCTGTAGGCAGACGTAGGTGTACCCAGTATGCCCTGGCCTTGGCCAGGAGACAACGCATAGCACATACACTGACAACCTAGGGTCCTAGGGACTGACACCTTACTCCGACTCACATGCATATTAGTAAAAATGATGCCAGCCAGCTCACACAACCTGCACTTCACCATGTATTTGCAGTGGACTGCATGCATCAGACAGAGTCAGCCTTGAACTACAGGTCTGTCAACTGCTACATTTGCAAGGTAAGTCACACAGCTATTCACCACTTGTAAGGGGTACTAGAATATGGTAGCATACGTATGGACCTGCTGCATGTATGCAAGGGAATATAGTAGGCTACTAGGCTGCTTGCAGAGATCTAACAGCCACTTGGAACAATAGGTACTCTGTCAAATAGTATGTGCCCCATAATATTCACTAGGCCACATGGCTGGGAACACCACTACGTTATTCAAGGGAGATGACAAATAGTGGGGTCACAGAACAGTCACACGACTGTGTATCCCAGCAGAGCATGGGCTGGCCTTTCCCCACCTCCAACATATCAGTGTTCCCATATGACTGCTGTAATAGTACACCTGCAATGATATATCAGCAGACCAAACAATTCCAGGGCTGTAACAGAGATCCTGGCCTCACATTGTATTTTCCACATAATGCAGGGGTGAAAATGTATGTCTGTATGCTGTTGATAGTGTGAGGAATGAAACCTCTCTGTCTGGTGGCTGGTGTGGCTCACTGGGCTAGGGACATTGGCATTGGTGATGGTGCTGATGGTTTGAATCAGGCAGCATCTACATCTTTTGCATGTGAGGTACTCATATGGTGGTATTGCCATAGACTGTCATAACTCCTCAATCTGTTACTGCAAGAAAGCTGGACAAAGCTAGAGAGAATGGGGGGGAAAAGGACCAAAACTACAGACAGACATTACATGTGCTCTGTGTAACCTAGAAGGTGGCTAGTATAACAGCAGGTTGCAACAGGTCAGATTAGCTGCAGGATGTAAAGGCCGTCACCAGTTACTATTCAGTGACCCCATTGTACAGTATATTACCGGAAAACCACAACTGTATAAGGAACAGAGCAGGCATATGGGGCAGAATGCTGGACATTCTGCAAAAACATGTACAGTGAGAGGTAGGCAGACTGTCACCCTGTATGTGGTGTTACATCTTTTACCCCACTCACATCATACCTCTCAACCTCTTAGAGCAAGATATCTGGACAAAGCCATGAATAAATGTGGTACAAAGGCCCAAAAGTAGGGACATGTTTTAAATGTTACTCTTACAAATGTAGACAGTTGATAGAATAATAAGTCTTGCATTAGCATGACTCTCCTGATGTGTATGAAGTCTGAAACTCAAATGTCTGTCATTATATTTTAACTTAAATCTTTAATGATGTGCCACTAATATGCCTGAAAACCACAATGTTATGAAAAACAGACCAAAAAGTATGAGGCAAACATCAAGACATTCTGTGAATATCTGTACAGTTGAGAGGTATCAGTCACATATTAAGTACAGCAAACAGCCGAGGAATGCCTTTGACAATATCAGGGAAGTGCTGTACTGTGGAAACAGGTGCAGCAGTCAATGGCCTGCAGCACACATAATCCCAAACTGGAGTACAGGTATCTCTGGCCTGGAGTCACCTTGTAAGTATTGACAGTCACACTGGGCATGCTCCTACACTTAGCTAACTTGAGCCCAAGTCTGTTGCCTATTCCGCCCAAAGACCTGCTATGTGGAAATATGTCTGTACATACATACAGCTACGTATACATATCTGTCTCTCCCTGTCATCCTCACATTTGATTAGTGTATCTCTCAGTATGTGGCACACACACACACACACACACACACACATATATATATATATATATATATATATATATATATATATATATATTTATACATATATGGGTTCCATACACTAGAGCGAATTTTCACTAATTCGAAATAGTGCATGGAATGCTTACTGCAGCGAAAGTGCACTTACGTGAAGTTCAGTACAACGAACGGGTGTTGTACTGAACTTCCGTGCAGTACTCATGGATCTTAGAGTTAGGGCATGGGTCATGGTAAGGGGATAGCCCGTAGGGCTAGCCCCTTACCATGACCCGTGCCCTAACCCTAAGGTCCGTGACAACTGCAGCACAGTGAAGGATATAGCAATGTCCTCCACTATGGTGCGATAGTCACGAACCTTAGGGTTAGGGCATGGGTTAGGTAGGGATAGCTTTACTAACTATCCCCTTACCCTAACCCATGCCCTAACCCTAAGGTCCATGACTATCACACCATAGTGGAGGACATAGCTTGTTTTTTATGTCCTCCAATGTGCTGTGGTGTTTTCGGTGAAGTGCACTTAACTTTAACGAAGTGAGGCTTCCTATTACATGTTCGAAGTAGTGAACTTTCTTGTAATAGGAATATATATATATATATATAAAATAACAAGATATAGATATATATATATAGCTACTTAAAATACAATGATACATAGACTCTCCACATATATTTAAATAACCCATTTACATAACGTACACACACAACAACAGTTAAGGAGATATTTCTGTTATACACGTTTATATAGATATGTATGAGGATGTATAAATGTCCCCACATACCCCAGAATGCTGGGGTTATCTGCACTTACGCATCACAACAGATGTCCAATGGAACCAGGCCAAGGCCACAACAGTACATAATCCATTAACCCACAGACCCCTGTGCCTGCAGAATGTCACCTTGTAGAAAGACACAAGTGAGAAGTTGGTGTAATGTACAACAGTTGCAGTGCATGCCTTGGACAGGCTATATTGTCCCTGGCCATGTTTCTGCCTATCAAACTGCAAACAGCCATATATGGCCATACTGGTAACTGTACACACATAGCAGGGATATTACCAGTTATCCCACTCCAGTGACACTAGATACAATAATAGTACCAAGCAGTATCACTCTGAATGCCACACATGCTGTCTAACACAAGGCCACTTGTACTGTGCCATCCACATATACAACAGACATAACCTGCAATAAGTACTGTGAGCTGTAGTGTGTGTAATAGTAGATAGGTAGAGGTTCTAATCTCACATCATCTAACTTGTGTGTAAATGTATCCCCTTGTGGCACTGCAGACATGTCCATCTGGCCTATTTCTGTGGAATAGTTATTAATTTTAAGGCCCTGTGACTGGCTGTTGGCCTCTAAATTGCCCTCTTCTACAAGGCCTGTTGAAATCATCCACTTTAAGGGTGCTCTCTGACAGTCTAATATCAGATAAACGCAGTGGCGCATGCAATAGGTACTGTGAACTGTAGTGTGTAATAGTAGATAGGTGTGTGTGTGTGTGTGTGTGTGTGTGTGTGTGTTTGTGTTTGTGTGTATAAATACATCTCCTTACAGCACTATGGACATGCCCTTATGTGCTATCTCTGGGCAATGGTTATGCATTTTATGGGCATGTGACTAGCTGCTGGCTTCTAGATTGCTCTCTTCCACATAAGCATAACTGATGTCCACCACCTTCTAGATTTGTATGTTCAGATATCCCAGGTGACATGTATCGAGGGTAGCAGACCTTGTCACAAAGTATGAATGCATGATTATGTTGACTGCCCCCATTGTCCCTGATACACTGTAATACACATATGCACCTAGGGAGTCAAACACGTATACTGCCTTTCCTTGCTGACATCATATTTCGGCTGTGCTGCCATGCCATCCTATGCTGCTGTTTTGCTGCCATGTGTCCATTGTTTAACCCCACCGCCTCCTGGAAAAGACACATACACAGATCCACAACACACCTGTCATTCTATAACACTACTGCCAGTCTAACATCATGCAACAAAGATACACAAAGTTTATGTGTAGTCATGACACATGCCAGCATACAATGCCTGTATTGGCTCACAAGTGCCATAGCAAAACAATATTGCACTACACAAGTACATGTAAAGTAATATAGTCACCATGTGCATGTGACACATGTTTGAATTTCCCTGCATCAATGGCACAGATGGCAGGGATGTAGCACAGGTATTATCAGATGCACAGGGTGTGGTGTGGAGGTTCCAGAGGCCTAGGCTTGCCAAACAAGTGACAGCATGTGTGTGAGTCAGGAAGGGGTGTGGGTTAGAAGGGCCATGGAAAGGTGCTATGTGTGTATTTTGGTGACCTGAATGCAACAGTAGTGTTTGAGTATGTGTGTGTACACAGTCAAGCCCAAGGTTAGCCCTACATGTGTGTATGTTGGACAGCTGTGGACCAGACATGGTAGAGCGGACAGTTCACCATCTCCAGGTATGAACACGTGAACTGGTTCTGCCAGGAGTAGCACTGGCACCACCATGCCCAAGGTCAGATGCGGTGCTAGTACCTGACGGCAACTGCAAAATGCTGTGGCTGTATCCCCCTCAGGACCACCCAGGACCATGTGCCCATTACCTGCCACATTGTGGTGTGGTCAGCACACTTCTCTCTGTAGTGCTGTAGGTACTGCCACTATGGGAGCGTGACTGCGAAAGGCCACATGGACTCCAAGCAGATGGTCTTGTTGACCTTCATCTACGTGTATGACACCCAACTCCAGTCAGATGTTCCAGCACAGATATTGTGCTGGCAAGGACAGACACTGTCTCAGCCCAATGCCTATCTACTAAAGCAGTGAACCAACTGATCTAGGGTGTGCACAATGTGGTGGAGGCAGTCACAGATGTCAGACTGTGTTGCATCCATAACCCTAAGCATCCATCTAGTTCTGCATTCAGAATATGCCTGTGCCTCCATGATGGACCAAAACATGCAGTGTGTGACCCGTGATGTGACATCTGCAGCAGGTGGTGGATGGACAGCAGTCCTCCTATGAGCAACCCTGTCAATCCACCTGTGTGGGACCTCACCAGCTGTCTGGCTATGGCCAGTGTCTGCACTCACTGATGCCATAGTTGTCACACAGCCCTGTTCAATGTCACCACCCTGTGACTGTCCAATATCTGTGGCCTCTGAGGACTGGGTATATGTGGGCATACTGACTGTGTGTGATGACAATGGGGGCAGAAGAGGGATGTCAACTTCTGGGACAGATTCAGGCACTGACAACCCCACCTGTGCCTCACTATGGTCACCATCATCAGCAGCATCCAATTACACACTTACATCAGGTTGTGAGGTGGACAGACTCCAACCCCCCTGGTCACCTGTGAGAAGCAAAACAACAACAGTACATTACTACCTGCACTATTATATATGGTAATCTACACAGTCTCTTACAGGTGAGGATCTATAACTGCATTACAAGTCCCACATCTCTGCTCCCATACACATCAGACAAACTCACAACAACATACAAAGACAAGTCAGGCCTGTTATAACATGCAATTCAGCTACATCCAGTTAACGTTGCCAGTACAATACACCTATAAGGTATGCAATATGACAGTGTATGTTATAGAACTAAACATAAAACCCAGTACACCTATACTGAGAATGATATGCCAGTAGTAGTATCACTGTCTCAGGTATGTTCTGTCTCCCTGTTGTATTTGAACAGGTATCTTGGAGTACTTGCCTCATGTATAGCAGGTTGTTCATAACTATAAGTGCAAATGTGTTAATGTTTGTACAATTACACATCTGTGATTACCCAGTCAATGCACTGTAGTTAACTCTTCCAGAATGGAACATACAAATATCCTACTCTGACTAAGCACAACAGTTATACATAGGGCAAAATGGCAGCCTTTATCTGTCTTAGGGTATATCTGATTCAGAAAACAACAGCATCAGACTTACAAGGTACAAGACCACAGACTTGGGCCACATGTGATGGAATTATGAAAAGGTGAGGGAGGAGTATTGTCAGCACCACCAACTGTTGCAGCACTACAAAGTAATTTGTGCATATATCCACATGCACAGTAGCTACTGTGATAGTGGCTATATTGGTGACATTCTGAGCATGTATGCACAACTGAGCATAAAACCCAACCCCCCAGTGTGGATAAAAACCCAACCCCCACAGTGTGGATAGACCTGACACCCATGTACTGGCATGTACAGTATTACATTGGTGAACACAGTAAGCTTACCTGGATGCTCCTCTCCTGTGGGTACTGTGGCACCCACCTCCACAATGTATGGTGTGATGGATGCGTGGGAGTGATTGGCTGTTTCTAGGTTCACTAGGAATTCCTCTGTGGCTGAGAGTGGTTGTTCCATCGCAGGCCCTCCACCGGTGGAAGCATGATCCCTGGTAGCAGTAGCTGCCATTTGTCATGCAGCATGCACCATATCTGAGGCCTGATGTTGGACCTGCTCATAGGTCCTGTCCAGATGGCCAACCTGATTGACAGCCTGCACAAGGTCTGCCCACAATGCTGTTCACTTTTCCCAATTGTGCCTACACCTGGACAATAAGATCCAATATAATGTCATTCCCCACAGTTGAGAAGGGTGCATGTCTCCTGTGGTACATGGTTCATGAAAGACAACAAGAGGGTAACACATTACAGGACTGAATATGTGGACACCCACTATGTACAGATCCAACACACCCATAATGGCCTGCACTATCCACTGCTTCCTCACACATCATACCCAACAGTCTGCCAACACACTGCCTGTGTTTTACGTCCAGCTTTCACTCAACAGAGCTATCCCAGGTAACCCAGGCTGGGCAACGAGACACTGGCCAGGGGTGCTGATGATGATGAAAGGCCCAAACACAGCGACAGTGTTTTTGTATTACTCACACAAAGTACGAATGTGAATAGACTAAACTGATGTTACTGTAGCATAACTGTGTTCTGAAGGGTATGACGTGAAATTCAGATGTCTGTTTTTATTTTCTGACATCAGCCATCAATGATTGGTCAACCATTAGTCAGAAATCCACAAGTTTGTGTGGAAATGACCAAGACTATAGGCAAACATCTTGACAGTCTGCAAATATCTGTACAGAGGAGACATAGGATGCCTACAGGGAACATATACTACATCAGGTTTGCATTACTGGCTGTCATTGTGACACACTAGTCATTGTAATAGCACACTGCTATTTATCTGACAATGGCTGCATGACATATTAGTGGGAGTTTGCCCATAGGGGACTCACCACAGTAGACTGTAGGAACATACAGCAGAATTTGTCACAGCACACAGGGACATACCCCAGTATTTCTACAATTTTAATGATAACCACACAGGTAGTGTGTTGCTTTATATGGTTATATTTCTGCACCAGGGTCCCAGTTGTGCATGTACTTCCATTGCTACCTTAGCAGGTGTATTTCCACAAGTTGCAGATAATAGGGCACATCTAGTTGCTATCACAGGCCTCACTTACATCCATTAGTATGTCTTCATTATTATTTAATATTGCACCAGAGTCCAGGGTACACTCCCAGTTTGCACATTAGTTTTTTATTTCAATTACATGCATAATGACCATAAGTAGCAAGCAGTATGTTTTGCTGGAAACACCTGTTTAACCTAAAGCCTGTGTAGTGTGGTGGCATAATGCAGTGTGCTATTGTTGATAGGGGCCCGCGTTTGACAATTGGCCAAGGTGTTTATTTTCTACATGTGAGTAATAATGTAATAGACACATATAGCCATTAATGCTCTTTAAAGCTCATTTAAGCTGAGCTAAGCGAAGTGGTGCACCACACTGAGCAAATCCAGGCAAACCCACACTAAAAATAATAAAGAAAAGAAAAAGGGGTGATAGGAAATGGGGGAAAGCAGGGGAAAGAACAATGTGAAAGGCAGGTAAGGATGTGTAGGATGGGTGTAGGAAAAAAAACATAGCTATCCATTTCTTGTACAGCAACAGCTGTGCATTTTGATAGGTTTTGTAGATGAATTTTGACTCTCAAACCTCAGAGAAAGAGGTGAGGACAGCATAAATGTGTTGCACCAAATTGTGTCCAGAGGAAGTGTGCAAAATGGAGAGCTATGTAATGGGTGATTTTTTTTTTTTTTTGTGGGACAGGTGCCCATTTTTTTTATGGAGAGAGTGGAATGTTGGGGAAGGGACATAAGTATGTGTGGGGAGGTAAGTTGGGTAGGAGAGGATCCAATGGCAGATATACAAGACAGACAAGACATCGGACAGGGGTGGTTTGTGACACTTGAGGGGGTAAACACCTTTGATGGGGAGGGTATTGTGGAATCATAGTCACATGTGCCTCCAGGTGGCAGTGGCATGACTGGCATCTCCACCCATGGGCACTTGACACTGCTCCTTCACTGCCCCAAAGATGTCTGTGCTGGAGGCTGGATGCCATGGCCAGCCTGCCCCACCAGGTTGGCCAATTTGCCCTCAGTCTGATTTAGGTGATGTTCATAGGTCCAATGAATGATCCTGTGCACCATAACTAACAGTTTCTGTTAGGTGACTGCAGCCTGTCCACCATCGCTCCCAGGGGGAGGCTGGGCCCTGTCCCCTGAGGCGGTTCCACCCAGTGCCACAGGTGGTGCAGGGGCAGTGGAGGGGGGCACCACTGGCCTGTGTACCAGACATGCTAGGACCTAGTGCCATGGCCAGTTGAGGCAAGGTAGGCAGATCATCTGGAACCAGCCTACGCTGATGTGCTCTGGTGATGGAGGTGAGGCAATAAGTATAGGTTAGTTATGAACAAAATATTGTTAGTAATAACAGCATGCTAGAACAGTGGAAATAATCCAGTTACATATCAATACATATTATGTGAAACACAACAATAAATGACAGAGCAGTCAGTATGTTAACACTATGCCAGTAAAAGTTACAGCATAAGGCCAACAAAATAGATAATTGAACAAGATATGTTAATATGCAACCATTATAATACATAACAATAATAATACACTTGCCCCAAAATACAGTTAATTTAACAACATATGTTAATAGTAAACCATAACCAATGGATAACAATAATAAATAAATGAAGATAAGTGGTGGAGAGAGAGAGAAAAACAGTGCAGTATCATTATCGGCTACTTACTTGACAACAGTACAACTATCTACTCTATGGGTCTGTCCTTTCTTTATGTGTACAAGTCCTCTATAGTTGCTGCAGCACATACATAACTTTCAAGCTATTTCCATGGGCCAGTATGGGCCAAGCACTAACAACTGTGGGTATACAACTACACAGAACACTTGCACATCAGGCAGACTTATATGACTACCAAGGTGCACTGTGGACAGATGCAGTGATACTTTGCAATTTAGGTAATCATTCCAATGGTAATCCTGTGACAGACAGATTACATACTACTAAGTACATTACGTGACAGCATGACACTTGAAAGACATGTATGTGTACAGTACAGAAACTAAACAACTATCATGCCGTGCTTTGCAGGTATGGAGATAGAATCCAATAGCAATGACTGCAGAGGACATCTGCATTGGATGTATGAATTGACTGCAGCAACTTTGAACAGACATTCCAGGCATACAGCCATACAAAGATTACACATTTTATTTATTTCATTTTATTTTATTATTATATTTATTTCCTTTATGTTATGTTGTACTTTCACATTCTTGCTAATTATTTCAATAGTCTGTAACATCTAAACACACAATTATTTACTCATAATATGGGTTACCTCACCCATTTACCTGTAGTTCCTGTGAAGATAAAATATGTAAACATTACATGACTGATAATGTAATATTTAGTGCTACATAGCACTGGATTTGAACTCTGGTCTGTGTGTGGCAACATGTGCTACAGACAGAGCATTTAACAAACTGAGCTACTGAGTCACTGCTGACTACTGACTGACTGATATTTGCCTAGAGCTCACCTGGAACCAATATATATGACCTGGTAGTAGTACTACAGTTACATACTAGACTGTAGTGACATTAGAACACACATGCATGAAATACAAGCATGACAGAGATAGTAGGTAATCTATACATTAGTGTATAGAATGCAGGTGTACACGATACACTGTTATTGGTTTGAAATATCTGTGAAGTCAACAAACAATATCAGATCATAGAGTGGGCTACCTCACCCATATAAAAAAATCAAAATGAAAAACTGTAGAACAACAAAAGGAAGGCCACCAGTCTTCAAACAGGAAAAAATTATTCACTTCTCTCTCTCTCTCTCTAGCACCTCAGCTAACAAGCCTTCAAGGAGTACAAAATACACAGAAACAAGCCTTACCCAATATATACGCACTCAATTATCCATTAAAACCATTACATTAATTAAATTAAATACTTCCAATTAAGTTCAGTGTTAAGACCCTTAGGAATTAAAGTGTCAAATTTCAGGATGAAAAGTGCTTCTTTATATAATGGCCTTTCTTTTATTGCTGCAGAGTCAGCTAAAACACCTCCATTTTCTAAAATACAACCCTTCAGTAATATAAAATTATTAGAATGACATTCTCTAAAATGCTCAGCTAAAGGGTTATCACAGTTGACCTTTTTGATGTCCCTGATATGTTCCTGAAAACATACTTTAAATTTACATTTACTTTCAGCTATATAAAATTTTTACACGGACAACTCAAAATATACACAATCCCTTCTGTATTGCATGTATAGCAGCCATTCAGAAAAAAATGTACATTATTATTAATAATAGGAAAGTTCTTTACAACATAAGAACACATTGAACATTTCCCACACTTGAAAGTACCATATCTTGGGGTACTCTTATAACTAACCTGTGCTTCAGGCATTAAAAATGTACTATGCACTACTATATCAGAAATATTACAGCCCTTTCTATAAGAAAGTGAAAGATTGTTTGATAAACATTTATCCAGGATACAATCTCTAAACAACATAGGCCAATAATAGTGTAACATTTGTGTAACCTGCTGACTCAATGCATTAAAAATAGTCACAAAATATATTGTTATCATAATTATTATTCTTATTTTTGACATATCCTCTAGCTGCTCTTTGGTCAAAATGTATCAACCCCATAAATAAAAACCCATCTTTTAATACCTTTGCTGACTGTCTTCCTTTATTCAGATCTATTCCTTTAGAGCATTTTGCTCTAACCCTATCTAAAGCTTGGTTCACGTCTGTTGTCCTATCCCCTTTGCACAAACATTTTAACTGAATATTGAATTTCTTCCTCAAAATCTTTATCCATCCATTCTAGTAATTTTAAAATATTGAAGGGCTGTATTTTAAAACCTGTGGGTGTTTTAACTGACTCTGCAGCAATAAAAGAAAGGCTACCAAGAACCACTCTCACCCGACCTTGTAGACAGCTTGCAAACAAAGAAAAACAAACCACCGCACGGTCATTGGAAATGGTATTTTAATAAACTTCACAGTTTAAAAACATTAAAAAATGACTAAGCGCTTTTGCCTACTTTTCTCCTAGGCATCATCAGAGTCTAACAAACACACTAATACAGACAGCATTTATAGGAAGTATTTGCACATGTAACTTCCTGCTCATTCATTGTTTTTCATAAACAAAACAACTGGAACAATACTTAGTGCAAAAAAAACCTAATCCCTTCAAAGAATTAGTCTGTGTAGCCTAATGATAACCACAGTATGTTAAACATGTTAAAAAACATATATGTTCTGCTGCCAAAAAATTAAAAAAATTTTAAAAATGAAAAAAATATAAAAAATGCAAAAAAACTAGTATATAATAACAATAATAAATAATAAATGTTGATAAGAAATAACCCGGCATTTTAAGATGTTTAAATATGTTTTGCCTTTTGTTTTAAAATACTAGAAACTGAAATATTGTCATTAATTCCCAGTTTCTCCTTGGCATTAAGCCTCAATTGCCATTCTGTTTCTTTCACTTGTAAGTCCAAATCTGCCCCCCCCCCTCGCGTCAATAACAACTCTGTCAATAATAAAAATAGCATTTAAATTAATTAAGGTAAGGGTTTTATTGGATAATTGAGTGAATATATATTTAGTAAGGCTTGTTTCTGTGTATTTTGTACTCCTTGATGAATTGTTAGCTGAGGTACTAGAGAGGGAGAAGTGAATAATCTTTTTTCCTGTTTGAAGACTGGTGGTCTTCCTTTTGTGGTTCTACAATATTTTCTTTGGACTGTGGTTGCTTGTTTTCATTGGGGATGGCCTCAGATCCTTCAAATAATGTGCCCAGGATTTTTAGGGAAGAAACATTCTATTGAGCAGTATGTTTTTCATGTAGAAAATAGAATACCATCAGCAGAAAAACTTTGGGATAAGCATTTTGATAAGCGACATTGTCATGTGGAAAACCCATTTTTATCAACTAGGGCCAATTCAGCAGGTAACTTATCAAATGGGTTACAGGAATTGTGTAAAAAACTGGAACACTTGATCTTTGTTGCGACTAATACGCATTTTAACATCTTAAGTCTCAACAGATATTTGGAACTGGACATTACACCAAGAGGGCTCCGAGCCTTCAAAACTCCCAGGACTCCTTTTGATTTGGAGGTGGAGGAAGATCGGATGTTCAGGGATAGATGGGTGGCTGTGGCCCATAAGTGTGCCTCTGAATGGGTCCATATTCTGGTGGAGCGAGACACATGCAAACAGTGGAAATTAAAAGGTGAAATTCATGCTATTTGTTCTAAATTAACTGATAAGATGGAGACAGTGAAGATGGATGCCCTGTTGTGTGAAATAAATGACAAACTGAAGTCTTATGAAAAAGACTTAGTAGTTAAGAAGAAGGGTAAGCTTCGTAGAGATCTCAGGGATTATAGCAATGGGAAGGCATTCCTCTGGAAGTCTAAGGTGCATGCACGGCCAGACAACCATAACAGAACCAGGAAGAAACCACTAACGGTTTTGTTTGCTTCATCGGAAGACTTAGGCTTGCAAACATGGGGTGAAGCGATTTTTCCCCTTTACCACCAGCACAAGATCCAGCTAACTACAGCAAGAGGTTTCGTAATTCCAACAATAGAGCTGGGGACTTTCAGAATGACAGGGAAAGAATTAGAACTAATTACATACAACAACAGTACAATGAAGGACATAATAAACAACTGTATAAAAAAGGTAGATGGCAATAATAGCTTAAATGGCACTGATTCTAGTATTGTGAAGATTTCTGGTCATTCCTTATCTGATGCATTAGAGTCCATTTTAAAGCTTAGACTAAAGTATGTACTAACAGTTTTGCCTTGCCTTCATAATTTAAAAAGTGAAATTTTCCAGTTGATTAGAAAACTGTATTTAATATGCTTTTTTGATAACAAAATGAGCGCACAGAGGAAATCTGTAATGAAAACTCTGAAGATAGTTTCTATTATTGTATCTCTGATGTATTTGGGGGGTGAGGATGTTTCATTAAATGCACAGTGTTTATTAAATACTTCAAGTATTACAGGTAAAATCCTATATATATCACCTTTTTAGAATCAAGCTATCCAGCAATTTTCTGCAGTTTGTAATTTTTCTATTGAATGTTTATATAATTATTGGAAAGCCAATGAAAATATAGATTTTAATTTGTCCGTGGAACAATGGCAGGCCTTGAAAAGTTTAGGTAGTAATGGTCAATTAGTAGTAAAGCCGGAGGATAAAGCCAATAAAGTAGTTATTATGAATTTTAAACAATATGCTAAAATGTGTTAGAAACCTTTGAATGATACAAGAGTATATGATAAATTTGATAGAGTGAAGGATACGTAAGCGATTACTGAATATGAATCTCTTCTTTATAAAGGTTATAGATTAGGCTATTTTTGTAAGAATGATGTTGACAGGAAATTTTCTTCTCAGGGTTGTGAAATAGCAGTTTTCTACTGCTTACCTAAAATACATAACGGTTTGGAAACTCCTGGTGTCTGGCTGGTGTGTGATTCTCAAACAATGTGGAAACATATCACTGACTGAGAAGTATATTTCTTGGCATTTTAACCTTTCAGAGTTCTGCATTGTCTTAATTTTGCCTGACTGAATTGTTTTATATATTTTCTGGCATTGTTTTCTGTTTCTCATCTGTCCTGAAACTGCTTACCCCCTATTTCTGAGGTGGAGTTTATAAAACTGGTCTAACAGCTTCTTTTGTGTTATCTGATTGCTTCAAGTCAAGTCTTGTTGATTTAAAAATAGTTTCTATTTGTAAATTCCTGCATACACTGTTGGAAACTCCTGGTTTCTGGCTGGTGTGTAATTCTCAAACAATCTGGAAATATATCGCTGATTTATAAGTATATTTATTGGTATTTTAACCTTTCGGAGTTCTGCATTGTCTTAATTTTGCCTGACTGAATTGTTTTATATATTTTTGGCATTGTTTTCTGTTTCTCGTCTGTCCTGAAACTTTTCCCCCTCCTCCACCCTATTTTTGTGGTGGTGTTATAGTTGGTGGCTTTGCAGTTGCCCGCCGCTACTTTAAATTTGATCTGAGACACCCCTCCCAGTCTAGTGTTCACTCTGCTTAATATAGAGAGAACATTTCAGAAGGCGAACCCACTTAGGTTCTTAACCTTGAATTTTTCTGAAATTTTCTTCTGCTCCTTCTTCCTCTCTCCTTACCCTTTACTTATAAAAATTGCACTTTATTTTGCTTTTGTATTTTCTTAAAAGTACTCAATTGTATTTATTCTATTCCATTTATTACTGCTTGGTAGTAGCCTGATTAAATTGTAACTGTTATTCTAAGCCTTTTGGTTTAAGCATGTGGGCTCCAGACCAGTTGTTTTACATTAAGGTTTGTGGTCTGCACTGTTGTGGCAGGACAGGTAGCTTACATCCTTCTAAGTTGGGAATTGCTGACTGAAGGCTCAGTGTCTGTTATTCTAAAAGTGTATTAGTTCTGGTTAAAGCACTTGGGCTTCAGGTCACTTATTTTTCATTAAGAAGGTTTGTGATCTGCACTCTTGTGGGAGGAGAGGCTAGATTCTACCCTTCGGAGCTCGGAATTTCTGGTTAAAGGCTTATTGTGGCTGCTTATTTGAACTGTTTCTTTCTGAAATTGGCGGGCCTTGTTTGCTGTAGCATAGACTAGATTCAGACATCCTGAATATAGCTTGGCTTGTATAACTTGAGCACTAATCCAGGCCATCTTTTTTTGGAGAAGGTTCCCCTGCACCCTAGTGGCAGGAGTGCAGTTAGAACTTGTCTGATTGAAGACTGCTGGAACAGGGCTCAGTTTTGAACTTTTACACTGGTTAATTGGGTAATTTGTTTAAATCAGTTTGCTTGTTTTCTATTGTTATATAAAAAAATGCTCTTTATTCATCTGCTTTTACTGTATTTATGTTTTTTCCTACCTTATTACTTTATTTTACTTTTGCTGCTTGTTCTTAAAAGTACTTAATTGCATTTATTCTTCTGCATTTATTACTGCTTGTTAGTAGCCTGATTAAACTGTAACTGTTATTCTACACCTTTGGTTGAAGCACTTGGGCTTCAGGCCAGTTGTTTTACATTAAGAAGGTTTGTGGTCTGCACTGTTGTGGCAGGACAGGTAGCTTACATTCTTCTAAGTTGGGAATTGGTGATTGAAGGCTTAGTGTCTGTTATTCTAAAAGTGTATTAGTTCTGGTGTAAGCACTTGGGCTTTGGGCCAGTTATTTTACATTAAGAAGGTGTGGTCTGCACTCTTGTGGGAGGACAGGGTAGATTCTGCCCTTCTGAGCTGAGAGTTTCTGGTTAAAGGCTTATTGTGCCTGCTTATTTGACCTGTGTCTTTCTGAAATGTATATGCCTTGTTTGCTGTAGCATAGACTAAATTCAGACCTGCTGAATCTAGTTTTGGTTGTATAAGTTGAGCACTAATCCAGACCATCTTTTTTGGAGAAGGTTCCCCTGCACCCTAGTGGCAGGAGTGTGCAGTTAGAACTTGCCTGATTGAAGACTGCTGGAACGGGGCTCAGTTTTTAGCTTTTTATTGGTTAATTGGTTCATTTGTTTAAATCAGTTTGCTCATTTGCTACTGTTATATAAAAAAATGCACTTTATGCATCGCCGCTTAGCTAGGGTTAAACTATTCCAGGCATCATAAAGTCTGCTCTTTAAATTTTCCTTTAAAACTAGCCATTTTTTTAGTTTTTGCACTCGAATCTGTTTCTTTAGCTCAGCACTTGTTCAGAAGTCATTGTAAGCACTAAATAAGCTACAAATTACTACATCATTCAACTTTCCTCATTTGTCTAGAGGAAAATAGTTTTAGTACTTAATAAATAAGCACCTATCCACACATGTCTAAGGGTCAGCTCCCGGTGTTTTCTCCTGTTTACCTGATGAATCTGGGCATCTTGGGGCAATGCAGCAATTGCCTCATGTACACAGACAACCCTCTCCTCCTACCACCCAACACTACAACCTGTGAGAGATGCACTTATATAGCCAAACTAGAAGCAAAGCTCTCTTCACCCAAGACTGGACTAGACAGCCAAGAGGAGAAGGTAAACACTTGCACCACACCACACTCATCACATAGTCCCTCAAAACCTACACCACCAAAACAGACACATAAAAACACAAAACACACACCTACATTTGCAGAGGCTCTCAATAAAAATCTGCTCAAGCAACAGAGTCCTCCAAAGCAGAAACGCAAGCAACCTCCACCCACAACACAACCCAAATGATACATAGCCCACAAACTCAGTGTGCCATTCAACCACAACCCATAAGGCATAACGATGTACCCAACACTCTAGTCATAGGTGACACTATAGTCAAGCACACTGATGTTCCACTCACCAGGCTAAGTAAGGAAAAAGTTACTGTCAGCTGCCTGTCCGGTGCTAGGACACGCCACATAACACATACACTCAGGTCACTCCACAACAAGTATAAATATGACTCTGTCATTGTCCATGTTGATGTGAATGACCTGAGCTGTACCTCCCCGGACTACATGAAAAGAGACATGGAGGAGATCTCTGATCTTGTAGCCGAGGCAGGTATGATCCTAGCCCTGAGTAGCATCCTGCCATCACCCAGAATGATACCACAGTACATGGACAAAATGATTGGCTTCAACAATTGGATAAGTTCTGGTGTCATTCTAAGGGGATCCAGTATCTGGCTGGCTGGGAAGACATGATCAACAGACCATGATGCTTTGCCAGAGATGGCCTGCATCTGTCACCCTTGGGATTCCGGATACTGGCTAAGGCTCTTGCCAACCCTACAGTGCCTTTTTTAAGCAAGGTACAAATGACAAATTCACCACCATAACAGGTACAAGCAAGCAAAATCTGAGGGTAATGCTACTCAATGCTAGAAGTCTAAACCTCAAAATGCATTCACTCGAGGCACTCCTTAAAATGGAGAACATCGACATCTGTGCAGTGACAGAGACCTGGTTCAAGGCTCCAGAAAGCACACCTGCATTACCAGGCTATAATTCATACCACACCTTTTGGCCACCTAACCTGGACCGAAACACTAAAGGTGGAGGTGTGTCCATATTCATTAAGGATAACCACACCTCCAGGCTAGTTGCGCAGCATAATGCATCCAAGATTATCCAAGTGCAACTAATTCTGGGCAAGATCATAATCCAAATTGTAACTTGCAACAGATCCCCCACCATGCCCTAGGATTCCCACTCCTCATTTCTTGATCTACTGGAAAATATTAGGGTACAACCCAACACCCTCATAATGGGCGATTTCAACTACTACACCATTAATTGGGAAAACTACTCATGTACCAACTCTTTTGCTCAATGTTTTCTGGAATTCATAAATTCCAATGTCTTGGATCAACTTATCCACACACCCCATCAAGGGCAGCAATATACTAGACCTGGTCATTACCAACATGGGTGACCAGTGTTCCACAACAGAGGTCAATTCCTTATTGTTCAGATCCGACCACAAGCTAATCACCCAAGACATCCACATCCCACCCCCACCCCCTATTAGGGAAACCAATGTAAAAAATTTGTCCAAAGCCAACTTCACACTTCTTAAGACAGAAGTGGCAAACTTCACGACACCCATGCAGATGGACAATAGAGGTACGACTGCTGAATCCTACACAAATGCACTTTATAAGCACTTGCACAAGTGCATGGATCGTGCTATCCCTAACAGTACCAAGATGCTATCCTCCACAAAAAGGAAGCCAATCTTGTGGTCTCCTGCCATAAACAAACTCTACAATAGAAGAAAGAAACTTTTACAAAAAAGAGTAATATCCCATGATTTGAGCAACTCCCTGGTCAGCCTCAGTAAGAAGCTGAGATCCCTCATAAAATCTTCCAAAGCTAGTTACGAAAACAAAATCGCCACTGATTCTAAAGACAACCACAAAGCATTCTATAGCTATGTCAATAATCTCAATGGCAACACTCAGATATGCTCTGAGATACAGCACAATGGCACTAAATATACAGAACCAACTGATATTGCCAACATCCTGGCAGATATGTTCAGTGCTAACTTTACCCCTCTTTCACCCTCTCAAGGGTGCAGCTCTATAATGGAAGAATGAAAAGTTCCTGTACTACCTGCACAGGTAAAAACCACACTCTTGAAATCCAAGAATAAAGCATCCATGGGACCGGACAACATCCCAGGCTGCATTCTACATGAACTGGCACCCCACCTAAGCACCATGTTTAATCATGGCCTCACCTCAGGCTTTGTGCCCACTGAATGGCACACAGTGACAGTTATCCCACTCCACAAAGGGGGAGCCACCATGGACCCTGGGAACTACCTCTCCATTAGCCTAACAAGCCTGGTCTGCAAGGCCATGGAACTTATCATCATGGAACTTATAAACAAAGACATTGGTAATCCTCAATCTCTGGAGCCCACCCAGTTTGGGTTTGTAAAAGGCAGATCATGCCTCCAAAACCTGATAGACTTCTTTGAAGCAGTCACCAAAGCCATAGATGAGGGTAAGTTGGTTCACACAGCCTATCTAGATCTCGCCAAGGCTTTTGACACCACCCCCACTCTGGAATTATAGATAAACTCACTAAACTAGGTATAAATCCCTATATCACAAGATGGGTTGCCAACTGGCTCACTGACAGAACCCACACTGTGAAAGTAGCAGACTCCAAATCTGACCTCAGACCAGTGACAAGTGGAATACCACAAGGTTCAGTCCTGGGTCCTCTCCTGTTTGGTATATACTTTTCTAAAGTACAGGCTAACACAGAAGGTCTTTGGCTAATGAAGTTCGCAGATGACTGCAAACTAGGAGCCATAATCAAAACTCCAAATGATGTGGACAGCCTACAAAAGGGGCCTCACTGAGGCAGATGCCTGGTGTCAAAGCCATGGCCTCAAGCTCAATGCCAAAAGTGCATTGTCATCCCCTTTGGTAAAATCTCTATAACCATGGGCTTCCACATAGGTGGTAGTCTACTTAACACCAAAAGTGTGATAAGAGACCTTGGGACACAGGTGGACAGTAGTCTCTCCTTAATAATCACATTGCCACAGTAGTCAGGAAATCCTTCTACGTGACACACCTCATCACAAAGGTTTCTCATCCAGGAAAAAAGAAGTCATTGTTCCCTTCTACGCATCACTCATTAGACCCATTATAGAGTACAACGCCCCTTTTGGTATATACCTCACAAGACATCTACAATAACTGGAAAGGCCACAGAAATACCTCACAAAGAGCATTAACGGCCTCAAACAGATGCCCTATGCAGACCATGTCAAACAACTTCAGCTTTACTCTGTCACATATCACCTACTCAGAAGCGATCTATGCCTAACATAAAAAGCTATGTCAAACCCAGAGCTGTTGGACATGCTCCACTTAAAGAAATCCCAATCCCTCTGAGCTACATGCTCTAAGGACATAAACCTTGTCACCACAATAAACAGAACATGCTGGAGGAGAGATTCCTGTCCTAGAGACTTCCCATACTCTGGAACAAACTACCTATCTATATCAAACAAAGCTCCTCATTAGCACTTTTCAAGAAAAATCTTGATGATTGGATGGGAAATAAGAAATTCACCCTGAGGATCGCTGCTGGGGCTCTGCTCGATAGGGGCACAGGAAAATAATTTTCTTGGGTGGGGAAACCCAGGGTACCTTTTTGGCTAGGCTTATATAGGCCCTAGGGCCAATAGCCTAGTACCTACCTATGAACCTATGAGAATTTACAAGGCAGGTCAATTGTTTTAGCTTGAAAATATTTTTTACATAATTTAGGTATATTTTTACATGGATATTTATTTCCTTATGTAGAAAAAACAGTATCAGGATGTAAGGGTGAACTACATTAGGTGGTTTTTAGGCAAATACACTGATGTAAACAATAATATTATCACTACTTACATGTGTTTATTAGAATTACTATTGTAAAATGGTTATTTTATGTTTAATAATTGTTTTTACAAACAGTTAAAGGGAGTGGCAATGGGGGCTACAGTTGGAACCACCTATGCAAATTTGGTTTTAGGTTGGTAGGATGTGCAAATCTTGCCCAGAACCCCTCTTTTTAGCAACATTGTTTTTTTACAAAAGGTTTGCTGATGATTTATGTTTTATAGCTAAGGAAGAAAACTGTGATGTTTAAGTCTGAGTACTAGTTTTGTAAACTTTGTGGTGGGTGAGCAAGGCTCAAAGGTGTCCTTTCTGGATATTAATATCAGATGGGATGCACAAACTAGTACTTTTTTAGTAGAATCCATCAAAAGAGTACTTTTTGTAACAGTTATGTGCATTATAAAAGTAGTCATCCCAACTTCATGAAAAAGAATATTCCATGGGGACAGTTCATCAGAGCTTCCCGTATGACTGTGGAGGATGGTGTTTTTCTTAATGAAGTTGAGTTCATTAAGGGTTTATTTTTGGAAAGGGGATATCATTGAGATTTACTAAGTAATGCAGATCAGGAAATTATTTCCAGAAGAGATACTGATTTCCCTCCTATTTTGATTAAAGGCTTCTCCAAGAAGGAAGTGATTCATTCTGAAAATATAAAGGGTAAAAAGAAGGGGAATGGTGATGGTCCTAGGTTGTGTTTGGACATGAGTATGGGCAGCCATGTCATATGTACAATTATTAGTGATAACTGGAAGGTTATGTCAGGTAACGGAGACATTGCAAAGGTGTTGGGTGATAGCCCATCTTTTGTCTACAAGAAAAATTACAGTATCAAACAGATGTTGGAAAACAAAAGATGGGGGACAAAATCTTTAGGTTTGAGGAATGGGGGCATGGTGAAATGCTTTGGGTGCAGAGCTTGTAGATTTATCCATGAAGGTCCTTTTGTTTCTTTAGCACATTTAGATTGCATCACTCCAATCCCTGGTAGGTTGGACTGTGGTACAACTGGTGTAGTTTATATTGCTCTGTGCTCCACCTGCCCAGATTATTATGTTGGAATGTCTACCAGATGTTTAAGAAAGAGAATACAGGAGCATCAGTATACCATAAAAAACAACAATTTGAATAATGCCTTGTACAAGCATTCTTTAGATTGTGTTAACTGGAAAAAAATCACTTTCCCTGTTGTGGAGGTTGTTAGTCAGGACCCTAGGGGAGGGAATTACAGGAATTCTGTTGAACAAAAGGAGGCTTGGTTCTTATATTCCACCTGGTTTGAATGATACTGTTAACATTAAGTGCTTCTTAAAGAATAAAAAAGTACTATTGAAACATTTAAGTTTTGACTTTACTCCCTATAATTGTTTTGGGAGTTAAATAGAAAGTTTTAGAGTCTCATTTGTAATTTGCTTTTTTTAATTAATGTCAAGTGTTGATTGGTTTGTTTTTTTTGCTTGTATTATTTAATTATGTGGTAGTGTCACTAAGAAATTTGTTTCTGAGGAAGTCTGTTTGATGAATAGCGGACATTAAAGCTTAACTACGCTAAAACCTTATTTTGGGGTCCACCTTGTGCTTTTCTGGTGTATTTTTTTTTGTTATTTGGTTCCTCATGACATTGTTGCCTGGCAGCCACTGTGATCTTTTTTTTTTCTTTCAAGTTGCCATCCACCCATTTGATCTCATCGTTGCCATACAGTGAACTTTTGAGAATAATTAAGTTGTGTAATGTGGATAAAGATTTTGAGGAAGCAATTCAGTATATTCAGTTAAAATGTTTTTGCAAATGGGATATGACAATGCAGACACAGAACAAGCTTTAGCTAGGGTTAGAGCAAAATGCTATAAAATAATAGACCTGAATAAAGGAAGAAAGTCAGCAAAGGTATTAAAGGACAGGTTTTTATTTACTGGGTTGGTAAATTTTGACCAAGGAGCAGCTAGAGGGTATGTCAAAAATAATAATAATAATTATGATAAAAAAATATATTTTGTGACTATTTTTAATGTATTGAGTCAGCAGGTTACACAAATGTTACATTATTATTGGCCTATGTTGTTTAAAGATTGTATCCTGGATAAATGTTTATCAAACAATCTTTCAATTTTTTATAGAAAAGGTTGTAATATTTCTGACATAGTAATGCATATTAGATTTTTAATGCCTGAAGCAAAGGTTAGTTATAAGATTACCCCAATACATGGTACTTTCAAGTGTGGGAAATGTTCTATCTGTTCTTATGTTGTAATGATTTTTCCTATTAATACTGTACATTTTTTTCCGAATGGTTGTTATACATGCAGTACAGAAGGAATTGTGTATATTTTGAGTTGTCCGTGTAACAAATTTTATATATGTGAAAGTAAATATAAATTTAAAGTAAGTTTTCAGGAACATATCAGGGACATCAAAAAGGCCAACTGTGATAACCCTTTAGTTGTGCATTTTAGAGAATGTCATTCTAGTACTTTTGAATTACTGAAGGGTTGTATTTTAGAACACACGGGTGTTTTAGCTAACTCTGCAGCAATAAAAGAAAGGATATTGTATAAAGAAACACTTTTTATCCTGAAATTTGACACTTTAGAGAGAGAAGTGAATAAACTTTTTCCTGTTTGAAGACTGGTGGCATTCCTTTTGTGGTTCTACAGTACCTCACCCATATACCTTGCTTACATGCTGTTTGTGGGTGACAGAGCATTATGTATACAATATTGGGATAGAGACAGACCTTAACGGTACTGTATGTGTTAAATAAGACATTTGGCAGCCATTATATTTGCATTCTACAACTATTACAGTGTTATACTTCACTGCAGTATTTTACCTTACATCCCAAATGCATACATTTGTACTGCAGTGGTTAAATCAAGGCATTCCTGATGTACACAATTTACCTGATTGCCGGTACTTTTTGTAATTTGAGTTTAGAACAGTTTAAGGCCATAAAATCTCTGATAAGGAATACTGATATTGTCATTAAAACTGAAGACAAGGGTGTAGGTGTGGTTGTCATGGATAGTAAATATTACTTTGATAATATGCAAATGTTTTTAGCACAATAAACTGATGGTTTTACTGTGTTTCCAGCATCTTTGTTTTTTACTATTGAGGTTATACTGTTGGTTCTGGATCTATGACTACCCACTGTTATGTTTGTTTTTGTTTTTTTTTGTGTGTTATTGGTATAGCCTCATGTGTTATTGCAGAACAGTTGGTGTTATTCATTTCTTGAAAAACAGCTCTAATGTCACACTTATTTCACTACAGACTTTATTGTATATACTTTAATGGAGTTTCTGGTACTGTTTCAAGTTTTTATTGGACAACAGTTTTTATTATTCAGTCTTACAATACAGCTCTACTGCCACAGTTATTGCACTACAGACTTTTTTGTATATACTTTAATGCAGGTAATGGCATTGTTTCATGTTTTTGCTACACTACAGTTGGCATTATTCACTTATTGCACTACATCTCTAAGTCCACATTTATTGCAATACAAACTTTACTGTATATACTTTATTGCAGTTAATGCTTTACTCTTTCTTGCTTATTTCACTACAGTTAGCAGAATACATTCATACTCACTGCACTCATGGTGCAACCTGGCCAAGCACCCGGCATGTGCCTTGAGGTTGAGAGCACTCTCCTCTACAGCTGTTGTGAGAGAAGCACACCATTATGCATACCAGTTTAGCAGACATTCAGATTAGATACTGGTGGTACAGAGGTAAAAGTACTTACATACATGTGGGATATCCCCTGCCTGAAATTCTTAGACTCAGGTATCCAAGAGATCCCCCTTTCATCTCTTCAGGTCGTGATGGTGATGATGACACTGCTCACCTGTGCAGGGGATACCAGTTGCACTGATGAGTTCCCTTGCCAGCCAGTCCCAGGCCTCTGCCTTGCACTCTCAGCCCTGGTAACCACCTTTCAGAAGTCGGTCTTCAAATTTTTACTAGGAGTCTGACCATGACCCTGGACTCTAGAATGCCTCAACATTGTGCCCGAAAGCATGAACCCTCACCAACACCGGCCATAGTATCCTTAAGAGACAGACCTCCAATGGATTATGTTGTATTCCTTCCTACTGGGCTTAATATAGCCTGTTTTACCACCCTTACATTCCATTGGGCAATATTTAAAAATGTGGTGCATGACTTAGCAGCACACAAACCAGCTCAGCTGAGCTGAGCTGAGCAGTGCAAAAACTTGAGGACCCGTATGCTTAGCAGTGCTTAGCAATGCTCAAACTAGCCAAGCAGAGCCGAGCAGTGCATAAACATTTTCAGCCATTATTTTGTTTATTTGGTGCTTAGTAGCAGGTCTTAGCAGAGCTTAGTGGAGCACAGCAGGCCAGAATTTAAAAATAATTGGTATCATTTGTATTTCAAAAATAAATATTTTCCCTTCCATGTATTCAAACCCAGCACCTACTGCTCATTAGGCCATACCTATACCCATTTAGCTATGAGAATATGTGGTATTCTGCTATAACTTTACATATACCTCTGAGCCACTTATAAGCACTGCTGAGCACTGTGCTGCGCAAATCTGCTCAGCTATGCTTAAACATGGCATTTAAATAAATAATTAATGTAGCAGGTGTTTAGCTGCTTAGCATTGCTGCACTCTATGCTGCCCTCCACAAACATGCGTGCTTTAAAAAAAAAGAAAAGAACCCCAGTTAAAACAATAAAATAAACATTGACATACTACAATTGGACAGTCCAGGGGATGCCTTACTAATCTACGGACACAGTTGGCACTACACTCCCTACACTGATTCAGTAACCACGTTCCATGGCTCTCCCTTGGCAATGCTCCATGATTAATATGCATGACATGCTGCCAATGATGAATCGTGTACATGGACATGGTAACATTCCATGTTGTCTCTACACTTTGCCTACATGGATTTTATTTACAATGACAGGTCTTTCTAAACAGTTCCTATTAGTTGTTTTGTAAGATTTGCAAGTACAAATATCTACTGCTGCATTTTTTTTTGTATATGTTGGTGCCTTACAAGTACAAATATGCACTGCTGCATTTTTTGTATATGTTGGTGCCTAACTTTGTTAATGCAGCTATCACTGCACATAAGGTATCAATCGCTCTTTATACTATTCTAATCTCTATAAACGTTCTCTCATTACTTTTTCTAGGAAACTCTAAGGTCTTTCAACCTTCCCAGCCCACCCCTTAAGGAAAGATCTGCTACTCTAGGGACTTCTGTGGACACAAACAAGAACTCTGCGCAGCATTATCTTAAATTGTCTATTAAACTAACTGAAAGGACACAAGGTTAAATAACTTTGTACTGCTATCAACCTTTATGTGTGACTAACTTAACACTATAGCGCTCCACTTGAGAACCAAAGTACTAGCCAAATCTTCCTCTAGACTACCCCCCACTAGATTACAGCTTTGTTTTCCCAACAAACCAACACCCAAAGTACCCGAATACTAGATATTGCAAGGAAGCTGGTAACACAGCTAAAACAAATTACCTTGCATATAACCTTAGTTTTTTAACTAGGCTCACTGACTGACTCCGCAGAATCATGGTCTGCTGTAAAACCCTTCTCTGTTCACCTATGGCTCACTCTGCTCCCCTACCCTACCCCCAATTCCCACCCATCCCCGGTACACCTACACTTATACCTCTAGTAACCATACCCCCATCCCTATACATCCAATCACTTACTGTTACTCATTAAAGTACAAAGTAATAATCATCCAATTAGTATCTGCTACTCACTAGAGTACTAGCACACCAGGTAGGACTTCTCTCCTATCTTACTCTTTACCAATCTCTACCACCTTTTTAGAAACTTATAATTTTCCTCTTATAATGTCCATAATACCTATGTCTAGACACATAAAGCTATTACTCTTATATGCACTCCTACCTTTCCTATCTATATACTATGTCCTAACCACCTATGAATACCTCACCTACACTGCATTTCACCATGCAATTAAGCAAACTTCACTACCAACTGAATTATCCTCCCTAAACCACATAAATATAACATCAACATCCATCTACCTACTACCAAAGTACCATAGACTAGCCCACATTACTCATCTCCAATCAAGGAAATCACCAAACATATTCCGTAAATTCCTACAGCTCACACATAGACTTAAACAACACCCCCTACTAGATGATGACATTCACCCCAACCTTGGCCCTAACAACAAAGACACCACTGTCCCCCTAAGACCAAATCCCTTTACTTCTTTTACCCCCACAAGAACTCCTAACTCCCTCTTTATAGCACATCTCAACATATGGAGCTTAAACAATGAAATTGCCGATCTTTATGCTCTTTTAGAAGTACATTCTTTTGATATCCTATGTCTAACAGAAACATGGCTAAAACCTACAAGCCAAGACAATGAAATCACCCCACCTGGATACAGTATTTTGAGAATAGACAGCAAAACCATAAAGGGTGGAGGGTAGCAATATTATACAAATCAGGGCTACAAGTTACTTCAGTAGCTGCACAACTACCTTTAGATAGTAATGCTGAAATTCTTATTTATAAACTTCATATCAATGCCTGCAAATCCATCTGTATAATATGCTCCTACCTTCCACCTGGCAATAACACCACCACCCTTGAAAATATCCTTAGCTGGCTTTCTACTTCCTTCCCTCAAGAAACCATAGTGCTGGGTGACTTCAATATAGACTGGAACAACTGTACGTCAGCCAACTCTACCACCCATATAAACCTATATATTTTTCCCAAACAATTACCACCCCAACCAGGATCCATAAACCCAATAACAAAGAAAGCACCTTAGACTGGATTCTGATAAGTAGTCATCCCCTTACATATAAAGCAGGTACCCTTCCTGATGACATTAGTGACCACTCACTAACCTATATAATTAGACAAAAGATCAATATTCCCAACCCAACCTTATATAGAACTACCCAGACTAACAGAAAATTTAACCCAGAAAGCTTCCAAACTGAACTTAAGGCATGTAATTGGTCATCCCTAAAACACCTCCAACTAGAGGAAGGAGTGTTATACTTTAACACCAAATTCCTGCAAATCCTGTACTAACATGCCCCTATTTGCTCTATCAGAAATAGGACTAAAACTGCTCCATGACTCATAAAAGAGACATGGCATAAAATCCTACTAAGAAATAAAATCTAGGCCAAATGGAGAGCTTCTAATAACCCAACAGATCATCAAAAAGTTAGACAGCTGAGAAATGCTACTAAAAAATCAATACTTCTTGACAAAAAAAAAAATTACTTTCAACTCCAACGAATGCACCAACATAAACCACAAAAGTTCTGGACAGATATTAATAGACTCCTCCATCCAGGGCACTCCAAAACACCAACCCCATCAGGCACCACCCACAACAATCCTAAGCTTATTGTGGATGCCTTTAATACCTTCTTTACTGAAGCCGTCCAATCTCTAGCTAATTCCCTGTCTCCTGTTAGCACAAACCTGCCTTCCTCCACAACTAACTTACCACCCTCATTTCATTTGCAACCAGTTCCAACATCCCTCATCTGCACCCTTCTTCAAAAACTCAACCATGCACCCCCTCAGCTGACCTTCTTCCAGTTGAATATCTGCAAATAGCAGCTAAAGTTGCAGCCCATCCCATTTCCATCCTAATAAACAGAACCATTACTGAAGGAACCATCCCATCTATCTGGAAAATCTCCCATATTATCCCACTACATAAGGGTAGTAATTCAACTGAACTCTCAAACTATCACCCGATAGCCTTACTCTCTCCTTCAGCATAAATCATGGAAAAATGCATGTACCGACAACTACTAGATCACCTACTCCAAAATAATTTGCTAGCTAACTGTCAGCATGGTTTTAGGCCATTCCATAGTGCCACCACTGCCCTCTTATCAATTTTTGACTGCATTAACAAAAATCGTAATAAAAATACTCTAACCTCGGCACTGTTTATTGACCTCTCAAAAGCATTCAACATGGTTAACCATCAGCTACTTCTAAATTTACTTAAATCCCTCTCTCTAGATACACAAACACTACAATGGCACAAGTCCTACTTAGAAAGTAGGCAACAGGCTGTGCTTTGGGATAACAATCTATCCACACATCTCCCTATTACCCCTAGTGTGCCTCAAGGCTCTATTTTGGGCCCTCTCCTATTCTCAATTTTTATCAATGATCTAAATGAAAAAATTCCTTAAGCTACCTGCATGCAATATGCAGCTGATTCCACATTAATATGCTCCGCTACTTCTTCATGTGAACTCCACTACCTCACCCAAAAAGTGTTTAATATAGTAGAAAACTGGTTCTTATGGTACTGCCTCCTTCTTAACCCCCCCCCCCCAAAAAAATGATTGCTCTTCACTCCAACACAAAAGTCCCCCCCAATAAACCTCACAATTATATCTCATAATGGCACTGTCATATCTCCTGACCCAACCACTAAACTCTTAGGAGTAATAATTGACCACAACCTTAACTTTGATACACACATTAACACTACAGTAAAATCAGTTAACAGAAAACTAGGCTCCCTTTATAGGATTAAACCCTTCCCTACTTCAATGACTAGAACTACTATTGCCCACACCCATCTTATCTTCACTCTCCTCTATGCCTCACCCATTTATACCAATTTATCCAAAACTAACCTCAACAAACTGGCAACCTCCTATAATAATATTGCCAGATTTGCCACTGGCTCCCCATTTAGAACCCACCATTGTCACAATCTAAAACAGCTAGGATGGCTGGAACTGCATAATCAGCTTCAATTTCACCAAATTAGTATTGCCCACAAGACCCTTTATCATCCTAGTAATACTCCAATACTCACTAGCCTTATTACCCCCTACATAAATCTTACAACCCTATGCTCAGCACATAAACTACTGGTATCCATTCATAAATCCAACAATAAGACTGGAGACTCATTGTTCTCCAACACCTTGGGGAAAATCTGGAACCTGCTTCCTAGTGAACTCTCATCTCTTTCCTCAACACCACTTTCCAAAAAGCAACTTAAAGTTTACCTTAATTCTCACTGGCTTTGCCTGTGTACTAACCCAAACTAATAATCCCCTCCTGCTATGTCCACTGCTTTACTTATCTCACTACTACTGCACACTGTCTATCTCCTTCATGAATCTTAGAGAATATAATCTATAAGCTACTTAAGTCTGTCTTGACTTAGTCTTTCTTGGGGACCTCTACAGAGTATGAACTTGCATAGCAAGCTTTCTACTGTATAATCCTATCCCTACATTATAAATTCTAGTTTCTTTCTTTTTAAAATATGTTAGCTATATGAATACACTTCTGGTATGTAAAATTGCATTTCTGGTCTTAAACTTGTACTGTACTGATGTTGCCATTATCTCTTTAGTGGAGCTTTTCTCCCCGGGCCTCTACTGAAAATGGACATATATCCAGTTGGACTAGCCCGGTCAACAAATGTAAAATAAAAAATAAATAAAATAAATAAATTAAATCCTGGGGTAACTCTATCCCTCTTCTCTTACTACTCACACAACAACACTCCTTTCAGGTATGCTGTTCCCCTCACCTACTAATACTTCTTCTTCTCATATTGTTGGTCCAAGTTATATCCTACCAACACCCCTCCCAAACAGCTTTCTCAGTAGACCATCCTGCTCCCTCACTCACAATTAACACCAATACATCTTCACAATAACTCCCTTGATTTACAACACATCAAATATTGATCTTTTTAAGAATAAGTACCTATACTGCAACCCATCCCTGCACAAACTGGTCACTGATACCAGTCTGAAATGCAGCAGCCCTATACCTTTGTTTTACTGTACCTGAAAGCTTATGGCAATATTCACCATCATCCAGGCCTATACAATTCCAAACACAATAATTCCACTAAACTCCAAAATAAGCCTGCTCAACAACCATCACTAAAAACAGCTATCTGACCTTCAGCTAACCTCAGAAGTGTTCATCACAGACTGCCATAATTATGTGCCTGTATAGCTTATTACATTCCAGACATACTAGTCATCACTGAACCATGGTTTACTCAAGATATAAAGGATGATGAAATCTTACTCCCTGGATACAGTATTCTATGGTTAAAATAAAAAAGAGGCAGGATAGCCGTCATTTACATACATAACTTAAGTATCTCCTTACACCACTCATCACAATACCATAATGTCTAAATGCTTACATCCTCTCAAAATTAACACTCACAAGAACATATGCAAAATATACCCCCTCATAATAACATAAAGACTGCTGAGGACTTTCTAGCCCGGATATCAACTGATATCTCTCAAGAAACCATAATAGTAGGAGACATAAATATTGATAAGCAAATTATAGACAATGAAAACCCTGCAAATGCAATGAACTTATATGGATTTACCCAACTCTTCTCTACTCATGCCAGACACAACAAATCCCCCTTATAGGTATTCCATCTTAGATTGGATTCTTACAAATGAAACCAGACAAAGTAAACTGTCAGTGCTATTTCTGACACCACCTGCATATTCCTGAAATAAGAGACCATATTCATGACCAAAAATGACATCACTATAATCTTGCTCAAATCTCTCCACCTTTAACAAATCCGCTTTCATTAGAAACTTAATATTAATAAAAAGTGGGGTGCTAAACACAATCAATTTAGATGAAGCAATAATGCTATTTAATGAAACATTTCTAAAAATACTTAATGAGGCTGCACCCATAAGGACCAAAATAACTAAATTAAATTAAATTCAGCTCCCTGGCTAACAAAAGAAACTAAACAGCAAAGGAAACTCGTGAAAAGCAGGGATAAAGCATGGAGAACCTTGAAAAAATCCAGTACTGATGCCAACAAACAGAAGTACAATCAACTTAGAAATACCAGCATCAACAAACTTTTACATCCAGCCCACACAACCCAATCTAGATCCAAAACAGAAGCACCAGGAGAATCCATTGTTACCCAGTTCAACTCACACTTTGTAAATTCTGCTGCCTTTCTTTTAAAGCCATAATAATCTAGAACTAGTATCATACTTCTAGACCCCATAGCTCATTCCCAAGATCTCAGACTTCAAACCATCCTTACCTCCACGATCAGTAAATCAGTAAACTACTTAAAACTTTGAAACCCACCACCCTTACCCCAGACAACTTACTAGCAGACTACATCAAAACAGCTGCAGAGGCTCTATCACTCCCTGCATCCATCTTAATAAACTGGTCTCTCAAGAAATGCTATCTTCCCACTCTGTGGGGAAATAATCCTAAATACTTCCTCCTCATAAGGGTGGAACCTCCAGTGACTTGTTCAATTTCCGGTTCATAGCCATCCTATCTCCTCTGTGCCAAATACTTGAAAATTATATACAATCTCAAGTTCTTATCTACATTACTGAAAACTCACAACTTTCCCTATGCAGCATGTTTTCCATCCACATCATGGCACCACCACTGTACTACTAAGCTATAGTACAGCAGTAAATCAAAGCAGAAATGGTAATAATCTTGCCTCTTCCCTATTCCTTGCTCTGTCCAAAGCCTTTGACATGGCATCACACCAAAAATTACTATGCAAGATGTTTACTCTAGGCTTTGATAAATTCTCATTATCCTAGTTTAACAGTTACCTCTAAAACAGACAAAAAGCTGTAATGCTGCAAAACAACATTTCTTCTTTTCTCCCCTTTCTCTCATTAACTGTGGAAGTCCTACAAGGCTCTAAGTTAGGTCCTCTACTTTTTAATATATTCATTAATGACCAGCATTTAATAACCAAACAAGTGACCATCATTCGATATACAAATGATTCCACAGTCATGTGCTCAGCCAAAAACATGGATAAACTACAACAGTACACCAAAGAAGTTCTGTCACAGATTGGGTCTTGGCTAATTGGCTCACAGTGCCTTCTAAACCACCAAAACATATTTTATTCATCTGTAAGCAACTAAATGATCACAAAATTCCTTCTCAATTATATCATCAAACAATACCAAGATAGAAATGGTAACACATGCCATGATACTAAGGATTACATGAAAACCTAAAATTCGACTACCTCATAAAACAGTCTGTAAAGAAACTACATCAAAAATTAGGAGCCATCTATAGAGCCAAACTCTAACAAACAGAACAGGCTAGGATAGACACTGCCTCATCTGTTCTCATCCCTAGTCTCCCGTACACAGTCCCCATACTCATACATTTACAACCCAATCAACTCTACTTACTTGACTAGTGCTATAATAACATTGAAAAATAAGCTACCAGTCATCATTATAGGACATATCACTGCCTCACATTAAAGTTAATTAATTGGCTGGAATTATGGCATGATTTAACTTGCCCACAGTTTGTCACGTCACATAATCATAGGATCATAGGAAGTTACTAGGTTATTGGCCCTGAGGCCCTTATAAGCCTAGCCAAGAATTTTGTCCATGTATAGACAAATCAGCACCCAGTGCCCCTGTCCAGCAGGGGCATGAGTGGAATCCCAGGGATGTATTTTCTATTTCCCATCCAGTTATCTAGGTTGTACTTAAAAGGGGGTAAAGAGGTACTCTGCTTGACGTGGAGAGAGAGTCTATTCCACAGATGGGGGAGCCTCTGAGACACAAATCTGTCCTGCCAACAAGCCCTATTGATGTCACAGATCAGGTTGAGGCCACGTGTGCAGGTTACTCGAGTGGAGCTTGACTTGCAGATATGCAGCAGTACCATCAAGGCGGGATCCAAGATTGCCTTGTATGCCAGACAGAGGTCACGTCTGAGGAGTCTGTATGAAACAAAGTAGAGGGGTAGGGCATTTAGCCTGTTTGTGTATGGAAGATTTTTGAGGCCCTGGATTCTCCTGGACAGGAACCTCTTTGGTCTCTCCAGCTGCTGCATGCACTTTGCGAGGTACATGCTGAATGGGGCATTGTACTCAATAATGGGCCTTATAAGGGAAAAATACAGGAATGTTATAACCTCTTTGTCCCTGGATGAGATACCCTTACTTATAAGGTGGTCCATGTAGAAAGCTTTCTGTACAATGGAAGCAACATGGTGGTCACAAATCAGGTTTCTCTCAATCTGGGTACCCAAATCCCTCACGACTAACTGTGTGCTTAGGACATTGTTATTAATATGATCATTTGTGGGGACATCACTTTCCCCAAAGAGGATGAGGATGCATTTTTTTTGTACTCAGCTTGAGGCCATATTTCTGTCACCAGTCATTTGCTTGGGTGAGACCCTCTTGGCGGATGTCCACAGGGGAATTGATGACAGCACCCAGCTTGCAATCATCTGCAAACGTGGTCAGCCATAGCCCACTGGTTTTGGCCTGCACCTCACAAAAGTATATCCCAAATAACAGAGGCCCCAAGACCAAACTCTGGGGTACACCACTTGATAAGGGTCTACTGCTTGAGGTGGCTTCCCCTATTTTGACCAGGTGGGGTCTATCAGTGAGCCAGCTAACTACTCATCTGGTAACATATGGATTGATCCCTAGTTGAGAGAGTTTATCTATTATGCCTGAGTGGGGAATAGTGTTGAAGGCTTTGGCCAGGTGAAGGTAGGTGGTGTGCACTGTCTTCCCCTCATCCATAGCTTTGGTGACTGTCTCAAAAAAGTCAACCAAATTTAACAGACATGGCCTCCCCTTGATTAAGCCAAACTGTGTGGGATTGAGTGTTTGGAGATTGCCAATGTCCTTGTTAATGAGGTCCATGATAATCTATTCCATGGCCTTGCAGATCAAGCTAGTTAGGCCAGTGGGTCTATAATTTCCTGGATCGGTGGACACTCCACCTTTATGTAAAGTGATGACAGTGGCTGTCCTCCACTCAGCTGAGACAAAGCCAGTACTCAGGCTTTTGTTGAGCTTAATGACGAGCATTCTACCTCTATCACAGACAGGCTAGTTAAAGTTCTTTCAGATAATGGCTTTGATATTGCATGCATGTCTTCTTATTCAGCTGATAACGCAAGTGTGAACTATGGTGCAAAGTGGTCTGTGTTTACTGAGCTGTTGAAAATAAATAGTAATATTCTGAAGACAAACTGAAATGCTCATGTGATACACAATGCCTTGAAAAAACTAATTGATGAACTTGATTGTGATGTAAAAACAATGGTTACCAGCATTTACAGTCATTTCAGTGTATTTGCTAATAGGAGAGCCCAGTTGCAATTTTTTTTGACTTTGTATACTTAGAATATCACGAGTTGTTGAGGCATGTATCAACAAGATGGTTGTCTCTGGGTCCAGCTATTGACAGATTACTTGATTCATGGCCTGCCATTGTGTCCTACTTTGCATGTCTCGGTGAAGACTGCCCAAAAAGAGTTTGTATGTATCTGGGAATAGAAAATAATATGCATGACTGTTAAGCAGTAGAGACAAACGTTAAAAAAGCATACTTATGTTTTGTCCAGAACATTTGCAATCTGTTTGAGGTGTTGGTCCAGAAAGTGGAGAGGGAGGATTTTACATTGCCTGAGCTCTTGCCTGTAATGCAGCAACTGAAAACTAAATTTGAGTCACGCATAACTGATAAACTTTTTGGACACAAAGCATAAACTATACTTGAGAATGAGGACATGGAACCTCATACAGTGCATCTGCAACAAAAATTTTTGGCAGCTCAAGAAAAGTCTTTAGCATACCTGAACAAATGGTTTAATTTCTCAGATGGCGGCATTGCATGTGTGATGCATCTAATATCTCTAAATACAGAAATAGCATTTCAGTCCTTTCAAAATGCAAACACTGTCATGGGCTTGACAACAAAGGACATCGATTTAGATGTGTTTTATGATGAGTTTTGTGCAGCAAAGCATGCTTTATCCAATATTGTTGTTAATTCAACTGCTACGGCATGCACTAAATGGGAGGAATTTTTTACAGGTGCCCGTGATAGTGTAGCTTTTCCAATGAACATGTTTAAGATTGTATCAGCTGCATTGTCATTACCAAGCAGCAATGCCTTCCGATAGTGTGTTTTCCTTAATGAATGCAAAGTGGTGTGCTGACCGAAACAGGGCCACTCCAGCACTAATCAAAGCAGAACTGCAAGTTTTCCTTAACTACAACACAAGCTGCAGTAATTTCTATCAGTTTGTTTTGAAAGATGACAAACTGATTTCATCAGCAGCTGGCAGTGAAAAATACAAATGGAAACGGATTGGTCAGCCTGAGCAGTTTGCTTCTTCCATGGGTACTTTAACACCACAGGGTCAGCCTGCTCTGGATTCACGTGAGGTAGATGTTCAACTTCAATCAAAGTAATTAGTTTGTTCAACTGCCATTAAATAACGTTTGTATTGTGTTGACTATATATTTTGCTTACACCTCGATGTTATTGCTTTATTGTTTTTTAGCTGTTTTCCAACATGAATGACTACTAGCAATTTAGCAGTTAGCCTAACTGTCTGTGCGGGCTGGCTACTTGAAAATAACAGTTTTAAGCTAAAAATTCTTGCATTCAAATGTTGTTGTTTTTTTTTTTTGGGGGGGGGGCTCAAAATGCACTAAAACTCACCTACGAGCATCTGTTGTTTAAAAAAATGTTTCCAGGAGCTCAGCACCCCAGAGGGAGGCTGGGAGGGGAAGGGAAAGGGAAGGGGAGTGGAGGGGAAAGGAAGGAGGGAGGGAGGGGAGGGAGAGGAGAGGACAGGTCACAGGGGGCAAGGGGCAGGAAAAGAGGTGTCCTGGAGTTTAATTGTAAAAAGTTGGCAACCCTAAGCACAATCTTAGTTAAACAATACAAAAATATTTAGAAGATACAAAAAGCATCCAAGAAAATACAATAAAAGTCTTAACTAATAGAATCTGTAAATAATTTAAGTTGAGTTTAACTCATTACATCTGAGTGACACCTCCAGGTGCATTTGCAGTTAACTCCTACTGATGCCTATAGACATCAAATATCGCTTGTTCAAATTTGCATCAATAATTCCAGAACCATGCTATGTACAAGGTTTTAAAAGATTTCATCTTAAACCTTACGCAATAGCAAACCAAACTGCATTAATATTTGACCTCTGTCTACTGCAGGTAAGTAGATATTAACTGTTGTTTTTATTATATTAATTTATATAGATATAATTTTTACATTTTCTAAATATCTCAACAACCAAGTAACACAGACAGAACTCCTTAGCCTCATATGAAAGCTCTCAGCTTGGTGAATAAAATGATGCTGACAGTATGTGTGTAACTTGAGTGGTTGCTGAGATATTGTAAGTTGTTTACAAAACATTACAAATGTAATAGTTACTCCCCAGAATTCATGAAGCTCGGCACAAGGATGGCGTTAGCCTTGCGCCGACCATGCGGCATAGAGATGACAAAACAGCACCATATGCATATTAATGAAGGAGCGCTGCCGCAATGTCCACGTGTACAGGAAATGTGCGCGAGTGCAGGGGGAGTGTCTAAGTGCTGCACAGAGGCATGAACATGTCGGCTACAGATGTGCAACCTAAAATGCTGAATAGTACAGCCTGCCTCTAATAGTAATCACTCCTGTCGGTGTCCGTGAATACTGAAATGTATGCAAAGCATACAAGACAGTTCTATGAACACCAAAATAAAAAGTAAACACAAAGGCACGTATCTGAATATTGAGCCCCCGTCCCTTGAACAAATGACATTTAAAACCCCGTTCCCGTATTTCATTGTAGTGTTGATTGTTATACCAAGTGGAAGAGAAATGCAGCGTGTTTGCATGCCGCTGCCCTTTGCTAAGCCTAGCCCACTGGTTAGGGTTACCACCTCTTCCACTTTGTGAGGGACAGTCCCTCTCTGGGCAGTTGTGTCCTTACCAAAAATATTAAAAATGGCAAATATCCTGCAATAGTAGGACATATTTATGTCCCATATGTTATGTATTAGTTGCATAAAATAGTTATTTCTATATCTAAAATATCTAAATGTTACAAGAAATAGAATAAACAACTAAACTGCTACAAGAATAAGCTTTTATTTAGGCAAAAAAGTAAAGTTCTATCCTTTGTACTGACCATGGGTATGTGTCGAACTGTAAAATCTGATGGGTGTCCCGAAAATGTCCCACTTTGGCCATTAGAAAAGGTGGCAACCCTACCAATGGTCAGAGCATTCGCTCAATATCTGCCCATTTGCGGTCCAAGTCATCCTTGTCTGGACAGCCCAAAGATGAATGGGTATTACCTGGGTCTACCTACCATGTCATGAAAGATAAGTATTTGCGTGTACCTATGTGCATGAAGTACAGCATGTAGAAGATAAAATATGCTAGGGTTGTCCTCACAACCATGTTGGTACCAGAGATATGTAGAGTATGCAATGTGTATTGTTGTCTGTGCCATGGGCCATCAACCAGAGAAGGGATGGATGGTGTGTTTGTGGAATATGGGGGGGTGACGGGTAATGTAATAATTCGCCAAGGGGAGACTGGGTCGGATGTACAATAGGTGAACTGGAGGTGTATGAGGGAGCAGTGGGTGAATCAGAAAGGAAACCAAAGAACATACAT
>NC_056744.1:246070125-246077303 GCF_019279795.1 Protopterus annectens
TGGGTATATATGCATATGGAGCAGCACAGCAATAGTGCATTCGTTAGAGCAACCCCCTAATGAACAGACATTCTCATACCGAATCACACTGTATCACATTCCAGTTACCATCGGTAATCTGTACATGAACATATTGTGACATATGTCCGCTGTATAATGTGCTAAATATCGATTACAAAATAACTGCAGTGAAGTGTCAGTGTCATAATGAATAAGGAACTAGTATGCAGGTGAAGCATATATAAACACCATTACGCATGTGTAAGTGCTGCGTGGGGTATGTATTGGTTGACAGACAACCATATACCCATATGTCATTAGATTATATATATATATATATATATATATATATATATATATACAGCAAGATTTAAATATACATGTATGCATACAAATGCAGCTATATCTGTATATATTAATGTAAATATATATATATATATATATATATATATATATATATATATATATATATATATATATATATTACAGTAAATATACACATGTATATAGTTAGGATATGATACAGCAGTTATGAGTAACATATGTTCACAGGCCGTGAATATGGTGGTGGGAGGTCCAATAAACAAATGTGTAACACGTAGCATCACCCCCCACTCCCCCAGCTAGGCCGGTGAGACATACAGACACACAATAAAGGTAAACACACCACTGCTTCCCAGACCACCGGCAGGATACTACCAGTGGGAGAGACCTGCAAGGCCTACACTTGAAACATAGACATCGATGTCCCTTGTGGGACACCAAAAATTAATGATCAGAGCCAGTCCCGGTAATGATTTATTAAACCAGGCTGTAGCTGTACACAGACCAGTAGGTTGTGCAAGCCTGATAACACATGGGTCGACACAACATACGACATATGTCCCGACATGGGGAGAGTGGGCAGTGTGTAGTGGTGTGTTTATACCCCACCTGCACCCACA
Source organism: Protopterus annectens (assembly GCF_019279795.1). Taxonomy (NCBI): domain Eukaryota; kingdom Metazoa; phylum Chordata; order Ceratodontiformes; family Protopteridae; genus Protopterus; species Protopterus annectens. The sequence continues at coordinate 246,071,070 of NC_056744.1, forward strand.
GTAAGGATGAGTGCTGTAGAGGAGTGGCAGGTGGGGGAACTATGGGTATGCGATTATGGGCCTAGGCGTGCAGGTGTTGGCTGGCAGAGCCATATTAGGACCATCCCGTGGATGTAAGTAATATTCCAATCTGGGCATAGCTGATGCCCATACCTCTCAACCCCTAAGAGCACATCCACTGGATAGTCCGTAAACCATTGGGGGAACACATAGGGACCATACCATTGAACTGCCCCCGATTACCAAGGACGTCCCTGATTATGACTCGGATTCTAACTATGTCCTACCTAAACCCACCTAGAACTAGTGATATTAGGAGGAAAGGTGGTGGATTACATGTAATAAATAACGACAACAATTAAGATTCATAAACAGCATGTACCTCAGACAATGTGTATGAACACATATGCTCTGGGTCTGTCAATGTGTCAGGTTAATAGCACCAACATTTTAAATGTGTCCCTGATGTTGTTATGCAGTGTCCCTGATTCAGTCTTCATTTTTTCCCATTCGTATGAGAGGTCTGATAGGGACAGAAAGCACATATTCCGCTGACTACCTTAGAAGGATGCTAGAATAATAGGTATGTGGTAGCATAATTCGGCTGATGGATGTGGGTCCCAAAACTCAATTACTTGTCTGTATTGAAGAGTCTCGGTTCTCCTGTATCAGTCAGATGGATGCAGATTGTAAGAGGAACACACAAATAATATGAATAAAATAACCACTATCCAAAAGCAAATTATTCTGAAACCACACAAAAGACCAGTGAAAACAGCTCTACTTTCCAAAATAAGAATTTAATAAAAACCTTTTAGTTGTCTCTCCTCTCCTAGCGCCTCGGCTGCAAGCCTTTACAGAGTAAAAAAGTGAAGCTCACTCACACAGTCCTTTTATACAGCTGCCATATCAATTAATAAATCATTACATAATAAAATCAGTTCCTAATTGTTAAGCTAACAATTAACCCATGAAATTCTGCCAATTGCACTCTTTATTCATTCCTAAAGGCTGCAAAGTTTCATATTTCATTATTAAAATTGCTTCCTTTCTTCTTAAAATCTTTTTCAATACATTTTCATCTCCATGTCTGTTGTATACTTGTTCCAGAATTGTTACTTTCATATTGTCTATTATACCCCCATGTTCTGAATGAAAATGTTCTGCCACTGGACTGCTCATCTTCCTGTTTTTAACATCTCTAACATGTTCTTTTATTCTCTCAGCCAGACTTCTTTTAGTCTCCCCAATATAGCCTTTGCCACAAAAGCATTTTATAAGATATATAATCCCCCTGCTAGTGCAGTTAAATGTTCCTATAGTATTACAACTTTTCCCCTTAATATCTTCAGCTTCTCTGATTATGTAAGGGCATATTGCACACTTTCCACAGGGGAAAGTTCCCTTCCTTGTTATTGCACATGCTAGCTTCTGTGTTGGTCTCTCAAACCTGCCTCTTACTAAAAAATCTTTCAAACTTCTCCCTCTCTGGAAAGAAATAGTAAGCTCAACATTCACCAAAGAAGGTACCTCCCTTCTTGTCTTGTTCCAACTATTTTTATCATTTCATTAAATACTTTAGAAAAAATAGTATATTTTGTGACAAAAACATTTTTGAACATTCTCCTTGTAATTTGTAACTACATGCTGACTATTTTATCCATGTTCCCATAATCTTGTTTATTGCTACTTTTTCCAAATACTTTATTATAACTTAGTTTCACTTGATTTGGGTCATAACCTCTCTCCATGAATTTATTGCAAACCTTGTCACACTCTACGTCTGCTTCCCTAACATTGGTACATAGCCTTTTGACTCTTAACATTTCCCCATATGGGATAGATTCCAATGTATGTTCTGGGTGGCAGCTAGTAGCATGTACCATCCTACTCATTTGTTCGAACTTCCTATATATTTTAGCTTGAATTTTTTTGCCTACTTGCCCCTTCAAATTTATGTCCAAATAATTGATTTCTTCTCCCATTTGGATATCATCAAATTTGATTTTGTATTCATTGTTGTTCAAATATTGTATAAATACCTTCGCTTCCTCTCTATCACCCTTACAAATAAAAATCAAATTGTCGATAAAATGAAAATATTGTATTACATGACCCCTGAAAAAACTATTTCTGTAGACATGTTCCAACTCAAACAGTCCCATGAACAAATTGGCATACGCTGGGGCGAAGGCTGCCCCCATTGCAGTTCCCATTTTTTGTTTATATAATGTCCCATCAAATTCAAAAATGTTGTTAACTAAACAAAAATTTAATAACTCCATTATATACTGAGTCCTTGGTGACTCTTTCAAAAAATATTGCACAGCCCTCAAACCCAGTTCATGGATAATACTGGTATAAAGACTAACTACATCCACTGTGATGAAAAACATATCTTTTGTCCAGACTGTCTGTTTTATTTTATCCAGTAAATCATATGAATCCTTAATATATGATGTTAACTTGGTTACCTCTCCTATTAATATTTCATGCAAAAGACTAGCCACCTTATGTGTAAAAGAACCCTTTGCTGATACTATAGGGCGGCCTGGGGGATGGAAAAGTTTTTATGCAGTTTTGGGACACAAAAAAATTTTGCTATAGTACTATTTTTTATATACAGTTTATTATTTATGTCCCTAGCTGTAAAATAGCATAACCTTTCCCTTTCCTTAACAATTTATATAGTTCCTCTTGTGCCTGTTTAAGAATATTTTCCTGCACTTTACCATAAACTCCTTCATTCTTCAAATGTTCTAAACACATGTTATAATAGTCCTGTGCATTCAATATAACTAACTTGCCCCCCTTGTCTGATGGTTTAAACACTATATTTCTGTTCTGACTCATATCCTGTAATTTGCACCATTCTTCCTTATTCAAATTGTAACTCCTATTTTTCTTAATAATAGGTTTTAGTTCTCTCTCCACAAAAAACTGTGTCGCATTACTAAAGCGTTGTATATGTGCATTTTTACTAGTTGGGCAAAATGTATTATTTGCTTTAATCTTACTAAGGTCAAACAATGTATAAGCATTGCTTTCTGTTTCAGACTCACATGTAAAATAGTTGTCCTCACTTGTTACTGAATCACTTGAACTTTCTAAACAATCATCTTCCGTTTTTTGATTAAAGAAATATTCTTTTAAATACATTTTCCTTACCAGCTCAAGAATTTCTCCCTTAACTTCATAGAGTCTAGGTAACACTGTGTGAGTGAGCTTCACTTTTTTACTCTGTAAAGGCTTGCAGCCGAGGCGCTAGGAGAGGAGAGACAACTAAAAGGTTTTTATTAAATTCTTATTTTGGAAAGTAGAGCTGTTTTCACTGGTCTTTTGTAAGGTTTCAGAATAATATTAATAAAACACTGGATAGGCCGCCGATTCCGTACAGTCGAACGGCATGCTGTCGCCTAATGGGTAGCCATTCCCGATACTGTAGGCATGTAATCCGATGTAATAGGCATAATAGGTAATATTGTGGTCCTCGCTCCCACCCAGGGGTGTGAGTGTCAGATGCAAGCACCAATGTCGGTGCATTTGCAAGTGCAGGAGCAAGCGGGTGTAAGCCTGTTTGGCTACCCAGTAAGCATGTATTGCACTGGAAAAGCAATGTAGAGGCTAATAGAGTGCAAAAAGCTGTAAGCAGAGGTTAGCTTTGCTTAACACCACGCAAACCCATGCACACCCGCTCACAACTGCATTAATGTGCCTTAATCCCTCCTTATCCAAAGGTCTTGTTCTGCCCTGCAACAAAATAAATGGCCTCTGCAAGTCCTGGAACCAAGACCCTGCACACACAGCTAATGTGATTTACCATACGCCATGTCAGATATACAGACATCAGGCATTACCACGAACATATCATACAGCGCAGTCATTCAACAGTATAGGAATGTATCCCATCATGTAGATGTATATGTGAGTGTTTATGTCCAGCATATAGGTACATACATATATAAAGATATATCAGGAACATGCCATGTGGCAACAAAGCATTAGAAATGAATGAAAAGGGAAACACCAGCAACACCTGTATTATGTAGTGGTGTTGTCCTATGTAATATCAAGACTCCCTCAGACAGATGTGTCATTTATACACGCAAACAGTTGTACATTGGCCGTATACATCACTCTGTGCATGTAATATACATTAACACAACAGTACCTGTCCAATACTTATGGGAGAAAAGTACTATTGCAAGGTGCTGTGTGCAACATCATCATCATGATAAAGGTAAATGGGGTAACCATAGAGGGACTGGTAGTGTTGTGTGTACAATGAGGTCATCTGCATCATGTGTACCTGTACCATTTAGGAGTGATGTGCATACCAGGATCGTGCACCTGAGGGACAGGGGTGAGGATAACAGGAGTATAAAAGCATAAATGTAGTTCCTGGTTACAAGCCTGTAGCACGCTTGTTGAATTAAATATCTGATAAGCAAAATAATATATTTAAACAAGCGGTGATAGAGTGAGATATGTTGTTCCTTCAACAAAACAAATTTCCAATAAATCCAAACCAAGTAATGTTCAACATAAATTTATTTGTTAAAACGATAGAACGATAAGTGCTTTCACTAACTTTAGCTTCTTCAGATCACAAACAACGAGCATGAAATTCATGCGCCTTATATACTTAGTAGCAATCCTAATAATCTGTCAGTAATTACTTAATTAAGCTAATTACTACGATAGTAGCTAGAACTTCAATGAATGAATATATGACAATGTATATTTTATAAAAATGGTTAACCTATCAACATCGCATCTAATAATAAACAGCAGCATAGAATTTATCCCAGGCATATGTTTAAAACACAGCAATATGAAACATTCTCATGGGCATAAGCTCAATTAATTAAGCTATACAATAAAAAATATGACAATGTGCATCTTATGAGAATGGCTAACATATCAAATGACATTCATTAAAAAACACATTCATTAAAAAAACACATTTAAATAAAAATAGCAGCATGGAAATTATCATAAATGATGTTTAAAATACAAATGTTCTCATAGGCAAAAAACCAATAAGAACAATAGGAATAAACTATATAATATTTATTATTCTAAAACAATAAATAAGAATATATATAAATAAATATCATTGTGTATATATCAAATTTCTTAAGTATATACGTGTGTATATAGCAGATGATATGAAAACATATAATATTCATGTTTGTGAATTTATATGAATATATTAAACACTATCCCCGGGATTCATGAAGCTCGGCGCAAGGCCGGCGTAAGGCCTGCGCCGGCGGTGCATGGAATATCCGGCGCAGTAGTGCCATATACATATTAATGAGAGTGCACCGGAATCACAGACACGTGCGTAGTGTACGTGAGCGAGCCCAGGTAGGATGCGTCTGGAGGCGTGTCTAAGCCGGCATGAGGTGAGCAACCTAATGTGCTGACAGCCACGGTCCGCCCACAATAGTAATGGCAGCAGCCAGGTCCTGTGCAGAATGAAACGCACGTACAGTATGCAACATAGTCCCCGTCCCAAATTAACGGAGAAGCAAATAGAAGCCACGAAGGCATAAGTGTACCCATCCAAGGAGCAAAGGATACGCATAAGACCGCGTTCTCCGCAATGCACTGTCAGTGTTTACACTCAGAGAAGGTGTACAGCCGCATGTCAGAACGCCGCACCGACATAGGAGCAGCGACTAAGGTCACCACCTGTCCCACTTTGGTTGGGGCAGTCACTCCATGGACAGTTGTGTCCCGAAAAAACGTATTAGAAATGGCTGATGTGCTACGATTGTAGGACACAATGATATCCCGTATTTAATGTAATGGTAGCATGAATTGGTTATTTCTGTAACAGAAATACCTAAATGACACAAGAAACAGAATAAGCAAGGAAATTGCCACAATAATAAGCATATTATTTAGGCAAGCAAGTGAATTTCTATGCTATATAGTGACCGTTTGTATGTGTCGGCCTGTAAAGTCAGATGTGAGTCCCGGAAATATCCCAGATTGGAAAATGGAAAAGGTGGAAACCCCAGTAGCGACATGGGCATGGTCACCAGGGTTACCTGCTGTCCCAATGTGCCATGGACAGTCCCTGATTGGACAGTCGTGTCCCTGCAACAATCGTAAAAATGGAAAATGACCTCCGATCCCCTGCCATGCAAATTCCCGCAATATGCATGTAAATAGTAGCATAAAACATATACATTACGATATGGAACACAGACATGGCATAAG
>NC_056744.1:246169375-246216875 GCF_019279795.1 Protopterus annectens
GACAGCTTACCGGGACTCCCATCTGGGATTTTCCAGTTGCCAAGGTGGGATATTTCCGGGACTCACATCTGATTTTACAGGCCGACACATACACACGGTCACTATATGGCATAGAACTTCACTTGTTTGCCTAAATAAAAGCTTATTGTTGTGGCAGTTTGGTTCCTTATTCTGTTTCTTGTGACATTGAGATATTTCAGTTACAGAAATAACCAATTCATGCAACCATTACATTAAATACGGGATATCATTATGTCCTACAATCTTAGCACATTTGCCATTTTTAATATTTTTTATCAGGACACAACTGCCCATAGAGGGACTGCCCCTCGCAAAGTGGGACAGGTGGTAACCTTAGTCGCTACTCCTATGTCGGTGCGGCGCGCTGACATGCTGTGGTACACCTTCTATGAGTATAACCACTGACGGTGCATTGCGGGACAAACGCGGTCTTATGCGTATCCTTTGCTCCTTGGACGGGTACACTTAAGCCTTCGTGGGTTGTATTTGCTTTTCCGTTTAGTTGGAACGGGTACTATGTTGCATACTCTACGTGCGTTTCATTCTGCACGGGCCCTGGCTGCTGCCATTACTATTATGGGCGGACCGTGGCAGTCAGCACATTAGGTTGCTCACCGCATGCCGGCTTAGCCACGCCTCCGGACGCATCCTACTTGGGCTCGCTCACGTACACTACGCACGTGTCTGTGGTTGCGGTGCACTCTCATTAATATGCATATGGCGCTACTATGCCGGCTATTCACTGCACCGCCGGTGCAGGCCTTACGCCGGCCTTGCGCCGAGCTTCATGAATCCCGGGGATAGTGTTTAATATATTCATATAAATTCACAAACATGAATATTATATGTTTTCATATCATCTGCTATATACACACGTATATACTTAAGAAATTTGATATATACACAATGATATTTATTTATATATATTCTTATTTATTGTTTTAGAATAATAAATATTATATAGTTTATTCCTATTGTTCTTATTGGTTTTTTGCCTATGAGAACATTTGTATTTTAAACATCATTTATGATAATTTCCATGCTGCTATTTTTATTTAAATGTGTTTTTTTAATGAATGTGTTTTTTAATGAATGTCATTTGATATGTTAGCCATTCTCATAAGATGCACATTGTCATATTTTTTATTGTATAGCTTAATTAATTGAGCTTATGCCCATGAGAATGTTTCATATTGCTGTGTTTTAAACATATGCCTGGGATAAATTCTATGCTGCTGTTTATTATTAGATGCGATGTTGGTAGGTTAACCATTTTTATAAAATATACATTGTCATATATTCATTCATTGAAGTTCTAGCTACTATCGTAGTAATTAGCTTAATTAAGTAATTACTGACAGATTATTAGGATTGCTACTAAGTATATAAGGCGCATGAATTTCATGCTCGTTGTTTGTGATCTGAAGAAGCTAAAGTTAGTGAAAGCGCTTATCGTTCTATCATTTTAACAAATAAATTTATGTTGAACATTACTTGGTTTGGATTTATCGGAAATTTGTTTTGTTGAAGGAACAACATATCTCACTCTATCACCGCTTGTTTAAATATATTATTTTGCTTATCAGATATTTAATTCAACAAGCGTGCTACAGGCTTGTAACCAGGAACTACATTTATGCTTTTATTTCCACGTTTATTCTAACTGGTACGTGAATAAGAGTGAGTAAATAGACTTTGTTTGGTCTGTGACCTTATGGCAGATATCGAATTACCGTATAAGCCCAGAAGTGAATACCGGGGCAAAGAAGCAATAGTAGCAAGGTTTAAACAACACTTGGATGGCACTCTTACCACCACGTGGTCGTTATTAGGTGAACAACCGATAACAGACACAGGGGAACGCGATGTGGATTTCCAAAAAGCCAACCAGATGCTAAATGAAATTGAGAAGCATTTTTATAAATTGAAGCACCTACAAATGCAACGGCAGCACTTTCAATTCTGTTTGGATAATGCCATTATACCACGCGGACTAAGAGTATTCTCCATGCCGAGCCAGGGGAATGAATACCCGGAGCTACTTGCGTTATGGCAGCAGATAAATATCGATACAAGCCGTAAGTACTTGCAATTGTTAATTAACTTCTTCAAACCGGAGGAAGAAGCTCTAATTACTAAAATCAATGAATTACAACAACAGTTGTTTAAAGAATTCACGGAAGTAGCTGTACATAGTTTGTTTGACAATATATTAGATTGTGTTTCTGCTTATGAACGTAAATTATTTCAGCAGAAACAGGGTAAAGTTTCAAGGGATATTCAAGATTTTAAAACAGGACAAGTTTTTGTCTGGGAGAGGCGCAACCCAGAACGTATGCCTAATACATATATTAGGCAAAATAGTATGACTTTTAAGCAACATTCAGTTTCCATACGAGCTGATAAAGTGAAATTGCCTTCTGCAGATGTTCCTAATTCAACAAATATTGTAGGAGAAGCTCTGACTGTTGATATTGAGAGCAATGGACCTGATATTACATCTATTGATACAGGCTCTTCTACTGGTCTAACATTTATTAATGATGAAATAAATACATGTAATGACTCTCTAGATGTTATACATCTAACCCATAACAGCATGAATAAAAGTGTAAATTTGTATCCTACTGTTAATGTTCTCAAAAATAAAAGTAAGCCCTTGAGTGACCATGAACAGGTTGTTAGACCAAAGGTGAATGAAAATAACAAAGGGGCAGGCATTAATTTATCCTTCCCTTTAGCGATACGCCAGGAGAAAAATTTAAACAGAACACGTTCGGTCAGTCGAGGGAGACAAAAAAGAAAACTGTCCGGAGAGTCACCACACAACACAACTTTAAAGAAAATGTGGACAAATCACAACAAGAATTAATCTATAATTTGTCTAGTATTCCGTTGTCACAACATGATACCAATTTGTTAATCAAAGGTTTAAGTTTTATTCCTCACAGTAATAGTACACTGGATGAAACTATTATAGATTTGAGAATATTCTGCAGAAATGTTATGCTTAAATACATTTACAAAGACACTGGTAATACTAAGGTTAACAGTAATGCAACTAGTGCTACAAACACATTTGGGTTTAAGAATCTTAGTGAGTTTGTTCCAGCTAACCATCCCTTGCTTGAAGCATACTTGAGAACTACTGAAGATGAGTTATATAGTTATGATTATAAAAATGATGAAAGCAATTCTAAATATACACCATATAATAATCTATCACATCAAGAAAGAAAGAGCCTTTACAATTTAAGAAATGATTTGAATATCATAATAAGACCTGCAGATAAAGGCTCAGGGATAGTGGTAATGGATACTACACACTATCAAACAGAAATGATTGATATGCTAAATGATGTTTTTTATATAAATATTAATTTTACTAAGGCTCATGAAATGTGTATATATGTCCATAACATTTTGACAGATATCTATAGAAGTAAATTAATAAATAAAAATGAATTTGAATACTTATACATCAAAATGCCTACCATCCCAGTCATAAACGGATTGCCCAAAATACATAAAAGTATAACCAAACCACCTATGAGACCTATAGTCTCTGGGCATGGATGGGTTACTGAGCATGTCTCAGTCTTCATAGAGAAACATTTGAGGTGTATATTAAATGATAATAAGTTTGTATTACGTGATTCTAAGCAGTTTCTAATAGATTTATATAATACTACTAATCAAATGGAAACTACAGAAAACTTAATTTTAGTAACTTATGATATACAGTCCCTATTCACAGTTATCCCTAACGAACTTGGTTTAACTTATGTTAACAACTATCTCATGAGACATAGCACATACATCAATGTGTTGATTGACCTGCTTGTACACTTTCTTGAGCTGGTCTTAGAAAATAACATTTTCATATTTGGTGATAACATCTACCAACAGTTAAACGGCGTAGCTATGGGCACTCCATGTGCAAACAGCTACGCCAACATGTTTTTGGCATACTGGGAAGAACATTTACTGTTTGTAGAACCTATGTTCAGGAAATATATACAATTTTACAGACGTTTTGTAGATGATGTGTTTATCTTGTGGAATGGGACAATAGAGGAACTGACAAGTTTCACTATGGTTTTGAACAATATAACACCATGTTTAAAGTTTACTATGAATTATTCACAAGTGAAGATTGAGTTTTTAGATCTATATGTAGAGAAACTACATTGTGGCATGCTCAACACAGGAATTTTTAGAAAACCATGTCATAAAAACACATTGTTATTCAGAACCAGCATGCATCCTAGACATGTGTTTAACAATATAATGAAAGGACAAGCACTAAGAATGTCTAGACTTAATTCAAATGGCAATGGCTTTTTAACAGATTTAAATGATTTAAAGGAAAAGTTTATTGAAAGAGGGTATAAACCTGATGAACTTAATGGGCAAATTAATAATGTATTGGATTTACGTTCGACAACAGGTACCCCATATTTTGGGCCTCAACCTGTAGTAATCAGTGATGGAAAAGATACATCCAAAGTAACCATCACGTTTCTGACTTCATATACAGCAGATAATAAACAGGTCAGAGATATTATTTGTAAGAATTGGAATATTTTACAAGCTGATGACTTATTAACAATGATTGTAGGTAATATTCCATCCTTTACATATAGGAACAAAAAGAATCTTAAGAGATTATTATGTTATCCATCAGAGAAGAACACGCATCCAACTAATAATTATTATACGAGAGCCTGTGGACATTGTAATTTCTGTCCCCTGATAGACTCTAACATAACTTTTATACATCCAGACACACAAAAAGAAATTTACACTCAAGTTAATGCTGATTGTATGACATCAGATGTTATATATCTTGCTGTATGCAAACTATGCTCATGTTTTTATGTTGGAAAAACCAACAGGATCCTACGTGACAGAATAAGGGAACATTGTTATAATATAAAGAAGGGCAATGTACAGAATGCACTAGCAAAACATGTGATGCAAACAGACTCTCAACATACATTCAGTTTTAGAGTTTTAGAGAAAATTAATGTGAATGTAAGAGGAGGAGATATAATGAATCATACTGAGGACAGAGAAAGCAGATGGATTATTATGCTTAGGGCTGATAAGGGCCATGGATTAAATGAAAGAGCATCCATTAGACCTCACTTAAGGAAACGTAGACATATCAAATTCTAACACTAGTTACCCTACTACATCATTAATTATTTAATCCATTTGAGACTTTACTCATACATATACACACATTTTTTCTCAATACACATATATTTTAACTACTACCATTATACACATATATTACAATATACATTATTCCTTTGACATTATAATTATATATTCCTCTACATTCATGTTTACACGTCTATTATACATAGTCCATCAGTATTATATACATGTTTTTAGATGAATTGTATTTATATTTATATTCCTATTTTATATATATATATATATATATACATTTTTTATTTTATATTTATAAGTATTTATACATAGTGTTTAATATATTCATATAAATTCACAAACATGAATATTATATGTTTTCATATCATCTGCTATATACACACGTATATACTTAAGAAATTTGATATATACACAATGATATTTATTTATATATATTCTTATTTATTGTTTTAGAATAATAAATATTATATAGTTTATTCCTATTGTTCTTATTGGTTTTTTGCCTATGAGAACATTTGTATTTTAAACATCATTTATGATAATTTCCATGCTGCTATTTTTATTTAAATGTGTTTTTTTAATGAATGTGTTTTTTAATGAATGTCATTTGATATGTTAGCCATTCTCATAAGATGCACATTGTCATATTTTTTATTGTATAGCTTAATTAATTGAGCTTATGCCCATGAGAATGTTTCATATTGCTGTGTTTTAAACATATGCCTGGGATAAATTCTATGCTGCTGTTTATTATTAGATGCGATGTTGGTAGGTTAACCATTTTTATAAAATATACATTGTCATATATTCATTCATTGAAGTTCTAGCTACTATTGTAGTAATTAGCTTAATTAAGTAATTACTGACAGATTATTAAGATTGCTACTAAGTATATAAGGCGCATGAATTTCATGCTCATTGTTTGTGATCTGAAGAAGCTAAAGTTAGTGAAAGCGCTTATCGTTCGATCGTTTTAACAAATAAATTTATGTTGAACATTACTTGGTTTGGATTTATCGGAAATTTGTTTTGTTGAAGGAACAACATATCTCACTCTATCACCGCTTGTTTAAATATATTATTTTGCATAACAGGAGTATGTTGTGATTCATATTACAAGGGTTGCATGTGTCCAGTGGGCACATGTGTGAAATGGACAGCTATGTATAGGGCAGATGTTGTCCTAGGAACCAATTGGCCTTATGTTTCCGTAGGCTGAGAGTGGGATGTGGGGGAAGGAGAGTAGGTATGCCCATGGTGGATAGGTAGGGTAGGATCACAGACAAGACAGCATACAGGGTTGGTATATGACACATGTGGGGGGATACACCTTAGATGGGGATTGGTGTTCAGCAATCACAAGCCCAAGGGAACTGTGGCATGGAGGTCCCCAGCCATGGGCAGCCGCCACTGCACCAAAACAGTTGCAAAGGAGGCAGTGCTGGGGGCTGTCCAGGAGGGGCAGCCTCACCCTGTAAATGTGACACTCCACCCTTGAGCTTGTGTATCTGGCTTCAGAACCCCTTAGTGAGCCCCCGACGCACCACATCCAGGACTACACGACAGCAGACATGTTTCTGTCTGGCCCTGCTCCCAGGGGGGACATGCCCCATCCTCAGTGGTGGTTCCACCAGAAGGTGGTGCAGAGCCAACAGAGGTTGAGGTTCAAGGCTGGGCCCCAGATGTGCTGGTGCCCGGTGCCATGGTCAGCCGAAGTGGGACAAGAGGTTCTGCCAGGACCTCCCAACCCATACAGCCTATGGTGTTGCAGTTTAAACTCAGATATAGCTTAGTAATAGACAACAGCATTCAGGATTACCTACAACAGTATGCATAGATATCACCATCAACCCAACACAACAGATGATATACATTTGCAGAGGGAGCACAACACATGCATATATACCGCATGACATCTGTACAATGTGTAGAAGACATGTGACTGCAGCTATGAACAGTTGCCCATTATTGGCTTGTCACTGGGAACCCCAGACAGTGTCTGTCATACTACTGTTTCATGTGACATATGTCCAGTCAGGGATGTGATGGCAGTAGCACATCCCTATCACCGTGTACTGTCTGCAATCCTCACACTATGCTTCTGCTCTGCACAGATGTGTGTTCAGTGTGTAACACAAGAAACAAATGGTTCCACACACTGACCAATCCACAGATGGCCCTACAGATGGGGGTCCCTCATGAACAGAGCACTGTCATGTATGTTATAAAACATGCAGAATAGCCATTACCACACACAACATGTTAAACAGGCAGTAGTCTCAATGCAGCATAGCCACACTTACATGCTGTAGTCATGTGTGGCACATCACCCTCCTGTCTTTAGGCTATTTCCCACTGTGTATGATGTTTGAAGAACATCCAGATATCATCTGTGATACCGTTTCAAAACAGCACATCCAGGTACCACTCACAGTGACTGTCATGGCCAAACACCAACATGATGTTCCTAGATAATGTACTGTGTTTGTCATGTGAATGTCTATGGGAACACCATCACAGCTGCTCCACATGCAATCAGCTAGAGGAGGACTACAATTAGTGCAGAGGCCATCACCTGATCATGTCCATAACTTACAATACATATGCTGCTGCTGAGCAGGTGTACACCTCCACATCCACCAGAGAGTGTGTGGGAGGGACAGATAAAGTACACCAGAGAATGGCTTGGAGACTAAACCCTAAGCATCATCTGCCACATGCCTACCAGTACAGGGGTCAAACCCCTCACTGACTAGTCATTACTATTACATGTGCATGAAGTTACTACATGTGCCACAAAGCCGACATGTTGCTGTGCTGTAAGAACATATATGTGTGTAGGTGAGAGACATCTGCAACAGAGATATAGTAGACATACATTAGATGTAGCACACATGGCTGTCCACGTGAATGGATGCCAGTGTCACCACAACCACAATTTCTAATGGACTCACATTGACACTCTGTGCCAGGGCCACAAATACACACCCTAACTACTTAGTTTGCCACACTGCAGTAATGCAAAGGACTACATGCACCACAAGGGATATCTGGAGGTTCTATGTACTAGGGCATGTGAACGTGTTTGACATCTGTTGGTATGCCAATGAGGGTTATACTGGGAGTGACTGTGGTTGGGAGCATCATAACCCACACGCAGACACAAGGTGCCAGTACTGACATGCATGTATGCATTGGTTCATGGGTGTGTAGTGGTTGGCTGTGCAAGATGGCTGTACAAGTCTGGGTGAGGGGTAATCCTTGGCATCGCACCACCTGACAATGGTGTGTAGTGTGGTACAGGGATGTAGTGTCTGCAATGTCCCACACAGATGGGTACTGCATGATCTGCCCTGACATCCTGGTTACCATTGTGTATGGCCATAGCTTTGCAATGCATTCCATGTCTGTGTTTGATAGTCCTTCACATGGACATTGCTTGGGATGTGCATGTCTCACAATACTGTACAGTGACATGTACAGGTGTACCTGGTTTGGCAGGCACATGTTGTGTACACAGACTGTTATCCCCCAATGTTATCCCTGCTAGACAGAGGCACAGTAAACTAATCTTAAAAGGGTACCTTCTGTGACCTACTTTACGGAGGCACAGTAGGCTAATCTAATAGGGAGGCGGAAGCCAATACACTCTGGCTAGGCTTATAAATGCCCTAGGGCAGATAGCCTAGTATCTACCTATGAACCTATGAACTTATGATATGCCAATACTCGCCTGGTGTGGCAAAACCTACTTATAGTCAGCAGGTCGACCCTGCACCTGCATTGATAGCATGATACATGTATTCCCTGGTGTCAGTGGCATTGGTCCATATAGGGCACATTTGTACGGCATTGTATGGCCTCTGTGGATCACATTTGATGGCACCACATATGTTGCAGGCATCCAGTGGGGAACATAGTGAAAGCACATTGTCCACAATTATGTGCCTATTGTACCACTGTACAGGGTGCCATGTCCTCTGCAGCCCACTGCAATCACACCATGCCGACAATCTGTCATCAATGTGTATGGCACTAGCAACATAGCGGGATATCCTAGGCAAGTGTGTTTGTGTATGACACATGGGTGCAGAACATATACCGGGTACTAGTAGGGTTGCATAATTTGTTCACCAGCTCTTTTGCCAGATGTAGGGGTATGGCTTGCCAACACAGTCCCATGGTTGACTGACATCTGTACTCCTCGTGAGGTGGCCAATGTGTCATAAGGCGGGCACCATATATGAAAACTACAAAATCTGCTCCCCAACATGTCCAGTGGTTAGACACTCACAGCTACCTATACACAGGCTCTGACAGCCAAACACACACACTTGCCATGTCCTGTATTTGAGCCCCTACCTACCATATCACACTGCAGCAATAGGCATTTAGGGCATGCACTACAGTGAATACTTGGTTACAGCACTCCTAGAGGTGTATTCTGAGGTGGGTGACAACAGCAGGATTGACAAAGGTTGTCACGTGATTTGTACAGAGAGTGCATACTCTACAAAGCATTGTACTTGTCTCACGCAGACAGACACATACTCTCACACACACACACACACACACACACACACACACACACACACACACACACACACACACACACACACAGTTGGCAAGTCTGGGAATAGAACACCAACCTATCTACTTTATCACACTACAGCATTACGCAGTTACAGAATGCAATACTGAGATTACATGACCACAGCACTCCCAGAGGTGTAGCTCTAGGTGGGTGACATCATCAGCCTTGTCAAAGTTGGGTATAGGAATTGTATGGAGTAGTCTAAAAGCATTGTTCTGTCTTCAGGCAGATGGACACACACACACACACACACACACACACACACACACACACACACACACACACACACGTGGCAAGTCTGGGATTAGTATACCGACCTAACTACTTTATCACACTACAGCATTACGCAGTTACAGAATACGCTACCGAGATTACTGGGTCACAGCACTCCCAGAGGTGTATTTCTAGGTGGGTGACATCATCAGCCTTGCAAAAGTTGGGTATAGGAATTGTATGGAGTGTGAGCAGTCTAAAAGCATTATTCTGTCATCAGGCAGACGGACACACACACACACACACACACACACACACACACAGAGTTGGCAAGTCTGGGATTAGAACACCGACCTAACTTATTTATCACACTACAGCATTATGCAGTTATAGAACACGCTACAGAGATTACTGAATCACAGCACTCCCAGAGGTGTATTTCTAGGTGGGTGACATCATCAGCCTTGCCAAAGTTGGGTATAGGAATTGTATGGAGTGTGAGCAGTCTAAAAGCATTATTCTGTCTTCACGCAGATGGAGACACACACACACACACACATACACACACAGTTGGCAAGTCTGGGATTAGAACACCGACCTAACTACTTTATCACACTTCAGCATTACGCAGTTACAGAACGTACTACCGAGATTATGGGGTCACAGCATTCCCAGAGGTGTATTTCTAGGTGGGTGACATCATCAGCCTTGCCAAAGTTGGGTATAGGAATTGTATGGAGTGTGAGCAGTTTAAAAGCATTATTCTGTCCTCAGGCAGATGGAGACACATACACGTGGCAAGTCTGGGATCAGAACACCGACCTAACTACTTTATCACATGACAGCATTACGCAGTTACAGAACACGCTACTGAGATTACTGGGTTACAGCACTCCCAGAGGTGTATTTCTTGGTGGGTGACATTATCAGCCTTGACAAAGTTGTGTATAGGAATTGTATGGAGTGTGAGAAGTCTGAAAGCATTATTCTATCCTCAGGCAGATGGAGACACACACACACACACACACACACACACACACACACACACACACACACACACACACACACACACACACACACAGTTAGCAAGTCTGGGATTAGATCACCGACCTAACTACTTTATCACACTACAGTATTACGCAGTTACAGAACACGCTACTGAGATTACTGGGTCACAGCACTCTCAGAGGTGTATTTTTAGGTGGGTAACATCATCAGCCTTGCCAAAGTTGGGTATAGGAATTGTATGGAGTGTGAGCAGTTTAAAAGCATTATTCTGTCCTCCGGCAGGCGGAGACACACATACACACACACACACACACACACACACACACACACACACACACACACACACACACACACACACACACCAATGATGGGATCAGAACACCTGCTTATCTACAGATCACTATTACATAACTACATAGTTATGAGACACACCACAGAGACTACACATTTCAAGGCTGTCATTATGTCCTTCCAGGAATGCGGACATCAACAGGAATACTGGCAGTTAAGATGTACATACCTGTGAATCTGTGTGTTTAAAGTAAGAATCCATCCTGAACTGGAGTATGCCCATCTGTGGAATGGATGACTACTATCACTATACAGGATTACAATGGCCATGCACATGCACATAGAGGCACACAACCGACACAAGGTGTCACTGGGCATGCTCACACACTTAGTAGCACAGGGCTCTTTGGAATGCACTATGTCTCCATCTACACAAGGTTATAATGGGTATGCTCATACACTTAGTAGCACAGGGCTGTTTGGGATGCACTCTAATTTTAAACACGGAAGGCCACAGTCGCCATGCTATTACAGTTAGATGTAAAGAACACATTGTAATGGACTCCAGTGTTAGTAGTTGTCATTGTTAGCAGGAACGCTGCACTACATATATCTGACACCAGTCATCTACACAATGTCTGCTGCTGTCCATCACCTTAGATGTAGCATTCTATATCAAGCACAATACTACTACTCGCAGTGATGTCTTGCCAGGAGTGGCAACTGCTTGACCAACACAATGAGCCAATGTCCTGCTGTAATTACAAGGCTGTCCATGTGTTTGTCATTCTGGGATGACATGTCTGAAAGTAGACAGGCCTTTGTGACATATCACATGCATCCATGATTCAAGGGAGTGGGGATAATACCTAGGTTGCATTCGCCCAATTAGTGCCATTCCAAGTCAAATGTCCTAAACCCAGGATAACACCCTGACACCTAGAGGACAACTGCATTGTATGCTTATGCTAACCAGTGCTAGATGTGTAGCATTCGTAATCACAGCTGCTCACTGTAGATCCAACAATGGGGAATACTGACGTCTGTGCAGTGAGGAACACCTAGCTGAAGGCTCTGTAGTGCACAATAGCACTACCACTATATACCTCAGAACCAGACATGTGGGCCATAACACAGGTACGGACCGCTCCAGGTGGTGGTGTTCCCACATACATAAAAGCCACTCACATGCACTGACCAGTACTTCCACAAAAGGCATCACAGATGAGTCAGGTGCAGGTCAGTGTCAAAAGGTGCATTCTAGGATTTAACCCTGAGACACCACCATGCCCTCGGACCACCAACACACATTCATACATGTGGTAGGACATATAATAATACAACACCATGTGACCTTTTACCAGTGAACTGTACCTAGCTCTACATCAACTGTGCAGAGTACCCATGTACTTACACAGTTGCATCATGTGTTATGCAATGCAATGATACCACACTTTGTAACCAGGTCAGCTGTACACATACCAGGGTCCCTCAGTTATTTACAGCATTAACAGATGACTGTTGCTGTCCACCAATAAACACCCTCATGTTTGGATATGACATACATGTACCTGCCCTGGATATGTACATGCCACACACATACAACATATATGTAAATAGCATAGCTGTTGTTGTCCTTTGTGCAGACAGGTGGCTACAGCCATTACACACATGCACATGGAAGGTAGGTCCATGGCTGCTGAATTCTAACAGTACATAAGGTGTGATATCAATGTTGACAGAGGTAACATTCCCTCTGTACTAGTCACCCATGACATCTATCATATCTTACAACAGTCCATGTGTCATATATGTCATTACACATGTCCACCAAATGCAATGCCTACAAACATGCCCAAATGACAGGAATGTAGGCCCTACACACATGTACATGTAGTGGCGTGCATTCAGACACCATGTGTGTGCAGTTGCTGATGTTTGTAGGTGACATGTGCCTTAGCACATCATGCAGTTGCAATGCAGCCTCAACATTGCCCACTGTATATAGTGATATGCTGAAAGTACGGTAAGATGTACTTCAGGTATGGACAGATGTGTGGACGTAACTAAGTGGTGGGGCATCTTTGCAGATAGATGTTTGCTGAGGACAGCTCACAGGTGTGTCACAAGCAGTCCTACAATAACCTGTGTAACTGCTAAGCTATGGTTTTGTTAATTGAAGGGGAACACACACAACTTAGACAGCAGTCAAGGTGACACCGAAGGCAAATCACTTGACACCTGTAACAGTTAAGACCTTCTGTGTGCATATATCAGCACAGTTGCCAAAGGAAGTGTCAGTACACTTTGTAACGCATGCAATTCTGATGTACATCTGTTATACGTATCATGATATAGGCAGGTGCTTGATTCACAGTACTGGCATGTGTGGTTGCGTGCGTGTCCATATATGTCACATATGGTGGGGAATACATCTCAGTTGTTACTCACTCTCCTGTACACTGTTGTAGTCATCTGTACAGACTGCAATGTAGAAAGCAGGACATAGGCAGGGGTGTGTATCTCATACATATGAGGTATCTGTATGTGATGACATAGGTGTATTCAATAGTGAATGCCACAGTGTGTGTGTGTGTGTGTGTGTGTGTGTGTGTGTGTGTGTGTGTGTGTGTGTGTGTGTGTGTGTGGCTGTCTGGTCCCTGGAGTGAGGATATATGTTACCATAGTGAACTGATAAGACCCTCCACCCATCTAGGTGATGTAATCTACTATCCCTATTGATGTCCTCGATCTTAGGCCATACTGACTACCTGTACATGTGTAATCTCTGTGGCATGTCATGTAAGTGCACAGTACTGTAATGATGATTATCACATAGGCAGGGGTCCTCACCTCAACACTAGCAACTGTGTGTGTGTGTGTGTGTGTGTGTGTGTGTGTGTGTGTGTGTGTGTGTGTGTGTGTGTGTATGTGTGTGTGTGTGTGTGTGTGTTACTGTGTTGGTGTATCCGTGAGTGTGTGGGTGTGTTACTGTGTCTCTGAATACATGTGTGTGAATACCTGAGTGTGTGGGTGTAGTTGTGTGTTCGCATCCTGTCATGGGAACATGTATTACTGCTTCCCAATGAGGCATCACACTTTCCACTGGCTTTTACCCTTGTCATCAGCTAGACCGCTCTCTTACCTCCCCACTCCATGTAACTGTACCTGTGATGTCACCCAGTATGGATGTCATGTCTCTAGCCACAGTAGCTTAATACACAGCTATCATGCTCTTCGATCAGTAGATCAGTAGACATGTTTGTAATGAGGGGTTTTCTAACTGTGATGTGGAAGCTACAAAGTGCATGCTGGTATTTTCATACATACCTGTGAGTAGTCCACATTTACATATGGGACACTAACTGCAGACACTGACATCCACCGGCACATGCAATTAGACCTGAAGGAGGAAGGCAGAACATCAAGACCAACATGCCGTTACTGTTGTTACACACGACACATACTGTAAAAAGTACAAAATGCATTCTAAACCTGTACTACATGGTGTGTCTGCTGTCTGTCAACAGTACACAACAATTGTAATCTACAATTATCTTCCTAGTCTGTTCACCCTGTGCATCAGACCATATGAGCATGTCCCTGCACCGATGGTGTGGATGACAGGGATGCAGCACAGGCATCATCATATGCACAGGGTGATAATGTTTGCCAGAGGCCTAGGCTGCACCATTGGATGACATCATGTGTGTGGGTTAGGGCCTTTGATCTCATTGGGCGTGTGTGGATGTTATGCATGTGTGTGTTGCAGTGCCCTATATATGTTTCCGGTGTGTGTGTGTATGTATGCACACAGTTCTGACATGTATCTGGCCAACACAGGGGTATTATTGACAGCTGTGGATGGTACAGGCCAGGTTTTACAGTTCACGGTGTCTGGCCACAGCCATGTGACCTGTGCCCACCAGGAGTTGCACGGGCACTACCAGGCAGAGGTGCAGATTGGGTACTGTCTAATGAAACATGTCCACTGGAACCGTGTCCCTGTTGGGACCGTCCAGGGCCATATGTCCATGGCCTGCTGTGTCCTGGTGTGGACAGCACAGCACCAACTGCAGTGCTGCTGCTACCACCACTATGGGAGCGGGCATGTGAGGTAGCTCATTCATGTAGACCTGCAACAGGTGATGTAGCTGGCCTATGTCCACGTGCCCGATGCTTCACTCCTACCAGATGTTCCATCACAGACATCTCATGCTCACAGATTTTCATGCCACGGTCAAGGACTCCAGCCATGTCACCCAATCGCCTATCCAAAACTTCAGCAAGCTGCTGTTGAGCATTTGCCATTGCCTGGATGTTGCTGTTTAAAGAACAGACAGCAGCCCTCTGAAGACTCTGACCTTCTCTGTTGTGCCGTTCAGCATGTGCTTGTGCCTTCATTACAGCCTGAAACATGCATCTGGTGACACCAGCTGCTGCGATCTGTCTTGCAGGGGCATGTTGACCAGAGGTCCTCCTATGAGCAGCACTGGCCATATGCCTGTGTGGAGCATCACCAGTCAGTTGGCTGACACCATGGTGTGCAAGCACACCTTCCATAGCCTTCACACTTTCCTGTTCCAAGCTACCACATGCCAACTGTCCTTCCTCTATGGCCACTGGTGATGGGGTATGTGTTGGCATGATAACTGTGTATGGGGATGAGGGGGCTATAGCTGGAATGGCAACCAATGGCACACATTCAGCCCCTGACAACCCTGCCTGTGCCTCAATCATACGTTCATCATCACTGCTAGAGTCTGTGGGGTCACTAACATCAGATGGACCGCAGGAGGGGAGTGCACCTACATCAACACCTGTCAGGGGCAGACAAGAACTGTACATTACAATCTATACAATAGACACACACACACACACACACACACACACACACACACACACACACACACACATAGACATGCTATGGCACCCAACAAGCATGTGATATGACAGAAGGCATGCAGCATGCATGTGATACGACAGATGGCATGCAGCTCAGACAATAATAGTGGTAGTTATCATACATCCCTGGGTTGCAAACAACAGCATGCATGTGTCATAGCAGATGGCATGCACATTACACAATCATAGTAGTAGTTAGCATACATCCCTGTGTTACACCATGTAGACCAGCACAGGTTAATAGTACACCTGCCTGATGTGTGGCATATGACCTTGACAATCACATGTAGTATGACATGTGATCTGCTGACATGTGCAATGACATGCATACATGTTTAACACAATGGTGTCCTGTCAAATATACAGTGGAGTAATGGTGTCCCAATGTAGGGATGTATTATACTAACATGGACCTTCCGCTGACGCAGTGTTGTCTGTCCGCCCTACAGATATACTGCACATTTAGCTGATGTGCATGACCATTGCAGGAAATCAGGTGGCGTCTCTATTGCTATACAGTGTGAGTTACAGACACAGTTCATAGCCATGATTGTGTTCAGATACAATACATATATACTGTGGAATGTGACCCACGTCACTGAGGCGTATACACACTAAACCATGATGTGGAATATATGACACTGGTCACTGAAGGGTATATGGATGACACCCCTGCACATCTGCAACCATATTGCTGCTGCCTGGCAATTATGGTCAGACATGGCAAACTCGTCAGTACACCATGTCCCACATGACATCTGTTTACCACACACACACACACACACACACACACACACACACACACACACACACATGAGGAGCAAAGATGACAGTGATGTCTGACACCAGCAAGGGGAATGTACTGTATCTGTGGGCTGATGTGGTTGTCTGTGTATGTATGTGGATACTGTATAGGTGACTGCTGTCATGTCGTGACACACTCAAGATGTTCAACACATCTTATGTGGTGGATTGATGTCATGCCTACACAGGATGTGCACAGGCCTGTAGGAAGTCTAGTGTTCCACATCTGCAATATAACCATTACACAAAGGCCATAGTTGGACCATGTGGAGCCAATGTACAACAGGGTGTACACACAAGCACATCACGTCTACTGTTTGTGTTGCTTCATGTCTCTGGCCATCCTCCATGGCCATGTGTGAACATGTGTTGGCCAAATGGTTGTGACGGGCATCTATTTCACATGTCTGTGTTGTCCCATATGATATAGACCCATAGATGTCATATGCTCTACTGACGACAGGGTTATGCAGACAAAGGGTGGTATGTTTGGTATGTGGGATATGTTTTTCAGGATAGTTAGGCAGTGTTGCAGCCAGCCCACTAGATGTCATAGATATGTCAGATAGCACATAACATTGTGTGACATTCATAGCAGGGGTATAATCCACACCGGTGAATCCTGTGGGCTGGCCATACTCCAGCTCACTGTGTAGTACTGTTTGTATTCCCCACATGTGTAGTTCTGATCTGTAGTACATGTCCCTACAGTGAACAACACCTCAACCATTGTATGCACAGCTGTCCACACATCTGGCAATGACAGTTTGTGAGGTTTCATGTTGGTGTTTCACATAGTTTGCAAGTATTGCACATGGGTAGCCATTGTGATGTATTGCATGTCCGACCTGTATATTGTGACAGGACCATACATTATGTGTACATGTGGTAAATGGTCACATGGCAGACAGATCTGTGCATTAACATGCCTGATAAATAATAACAGTCTCACCTGCAACAGGCTGTTGTTGCATCAGAATGCCAGAGGTACCTAAATAGGAGCGACACAGCAGTATGATCATTATCCACACCTGTATGATAGCTACAGGATGCAATGTGCATGTTAACACATACGCCAGCACAATAGACTATACTATGGAGTATGCACATGTGTGCATACACAGAGTAGCATACTATAGTATGCAGCATGTGTGTATACATGCCTTGCATATGATGTTACATTACATATTGTACAGTGACACATGTAACTATATGGAATATAGTTGTTATATGTGCAGTAGTGACTTACAGGCAACTCCAGGCTCAGTGGTTGAGAGACACCCACCTCCACGATATCAGCTAAGGCTTGTGGATGTTGCTCTGTAGTCCCCAAGTTGGCCAGTAGCTCTTCGGTATGTGTGAGTGGGGGCTGGGTTGGTGGCCCACCACCTGTTGCACCTTGTTCCCTGGCGATTGCATTTGCACGCTGTTTTGCCCATCTAATTAGGTTTGTACAGTGTCTGCGCACCTGCTAGTATGTGCCACCCACATCATTAACACTCCTGCAAAGTTCCTGCCACAGGGCATCCCACTGCTGTGCATCCTGTGGCACATGGCTGAACAGTACATGATGATTATCAAGTAGGTATGGGATGAGAGCCTCATCCTCCAAGTGGGTATAAGGTGGCAGCCTTGCACACTGCATACCTGGAAGACATAATGATGGAGACAGGTCACAGTAACTCACAGAGACATACAGAGCTACAGCTGAACATACATATGTACCACATTTATTACAACAAAATAGTTGTCTTTGCAAATCTACATGACCCTGACACCACTGACATTTTGTGTCACACACATTTGACACTTAATGGTGATTGGATATTATTACCATATATGTGTTTGTGTCACCTGATTACATTGCTCATACTCCATGTGAATGCTGTCTTGATGTGGGCATGTCTGTTTGCCTGTACTAGTGTTCTTACCTATCAGCACATGCCTGAATGTGTCTACATTAATGCAGTTGACCTTGATGCTGTGTATATGTCACATATAAAGACTTACACTGCCTTAACGGACGTGACCTGTGACCCTGCAGACTTGCTCACGGAAGGTTTTACATGTATGTGTTTTGCCATATACATCTACACGGCACTGTACAGCAGTTGAACATTCTGCCATATTTCACCTGTGTTGCACATGTGATACACATGGGACACTGGCTAACCTGATGGTATTTGCAGGGTTGGATATCAACTATAGCATGTATGGTCAAAGTCAACTAGTAGGCTATATGCCCTGGGCCATGTATGAGCCTAGGATGAAATGTTACCTAGCTGTAACTGACAGGCAGGTTTCTGGGGCCAGGTCAAGCAGTGCCACATAACTGATCCACAGGGTTAATGATATATTTACCATGCGGTCATCACACCATGTCTGAAAGAGGGGCAATGTGCAGCTTTGCTGGGCAGGGATGCATTGTATGGCAGGAGTATGTAAAGTGTATGGGACAAGGATCTGTCCAGCATGTGGTGATCCTTGTACTAGGAAGGTGGATGTCCATGAAGTATGTGTTTGAGATCAGGATGTGTATGTGTAGCATGTCCAACATCACTGGGTAGGAGATGGCTTTATTCAGGGTAGGCATCATGCTACATAGTGGAGATGGGGATTGGGAGGGCTGGTGAAGGCCATCTGAACATGAGCAATACCCCTTAAAGGAAATATGTGATCTGATATGGGTCACTTGAGTGTTGAGTATGGCTGAACAATGATCTCTATATTCATGAATGGCACACTGCCATGATTAAGGTTGCCACTTATGACTACCTGACAGGTGTGGTGACATACCTATCACAGGAAAGACAACTGCCCAGCTGCATCCCTTACACACAGTGTCCATTATGCTGACCGCTGCCTAGGTGGTAGTTCATGGGTACAGGGTTATTAACATAGGGGTGACAATGCAATATGTAGCTGTCAGATTGTGGCCATATGTTACACACCTCACCCAAAAAGCCCCTTATGTATGTTGTCCACAATACTCATTGAGTCAGCCATTGCTCCTAGGTCATAGTCATTCACATACTTCAATAGGCAGATGCCTTATGTTAGTCTGTGTGGTATAGACTACAATGAGGGGGAGTACAATGAATTAACCCTGTCTTACTGTAGCTTGCACTGGTGTGATGTGCATGTATTATTCAGACACCTTCTGTAGTGTTGGTTCTGCCAGCAGTCCAGTTGCAAAACACTCCTGTGACATAGGAATGTACATCAAGTATACTGGGTGTAGGTGGAACACAGTATGGGTGATGATGTTCTATGACCTGGAAAGGTTATGATACACTGTGTGAAATCAATCTTACTGTCATCTACATCTGTACTGCTGACATCAAATAAGTTGATCAAGGTTCATGGCCTTTCAGACCAGACTCAGCAGGGTAGTAGTGCAGTACTTCCCACTATCAATGGTGTCTCCCCCTTTGTGGGTTGTGATAACTGTTGGTGTGCACCATTCAGTGTGTACACAGCCTGACATGAAGCTATGTTTTACATGATGTGTATGTGGAGAGCAAATTGTTTTTTCATATGTGTATGATACAGCCTGAGATGTGGACAGGTCCCATGCAGCCTGAGTGCAGCTTGTACCTGCATAGTTGTGGTTACAGGGGCTCTGTAGTGTACATGGATATATGACTGTGTACCTGTTAGGGGGAACAGTGTGTTTATGTTATCCAAGACCCTATCTGGATTGCTTATTCATGCTCAGCACGTGTTCAGAACTTGTAAGCACTAAATAAGCTACTAATTACTATAGCACTCAGTCTTCCTCATTACCTAGAGGTAAACAGTTTTTGTACTTACTTTTCTCACTTGCTTAGAGAAAAACAGCTCTTGTACTCACTTTCCTCACTTATCTAGAGGAAAATAGTTTTTTATTCAGGCATGTCCAAGGGTCAGCTCCCAGTGTTCTCTCTTGTCTATCTGATGAATCTGGGCATCTTGAGGCAATGTAGAAATTGCCTCATGTGCACAGACAACCCTCTCCTCCTACCACCCAACACTACAGCCTGTGAGAGATGCACTTATCTAGCCAAACTTGAGGTAAAGCTCTCTCCAACCAAGACTGAACTTGACAGTCATGTGGAGAAGGAATACATTTGCACCACACCACACTCATCACATAGTCTCACTAAATCTACTCCACCAAAATCCACACATAGTAACACAAAAACATTCACGGAGGCTCTCAATAATAATTTGTCTAAGCAACAGAGACCTCCAAAGCAGAAACGCAAGCTGCCTCCATCCCCAAACACAGCCCAAATGACACATAGCCCATAGACTCAGTGTGCCACTCAACCACAGCCAATACGGCAAAACAACGTACCCAACACACTAGTCATAGGTGACTCTATAGTCAGGCACACTGACATCCCACTCATCAGGCTAAACAAGGAGAAGGTTACTGTCAGCTGCCTTTCGGGAGCCAGGATCCGCCACATAACCCACGCACTCAGGTCACTCCACAACAAGTACAAATATGACTCTGCCATTATCCATGTTGGTGTGAATGACCTGGGACGTACCTCCCTGGACTACATGAAAAGAGAAATGGAAGAGCTCTCCGATCTTGTAGCCCAGGCAGGTATGACCCTGAGTAGCATTCTGCTATCATCCAGAATGATACTGCAGTACAAGGACAAAATAATTGACTTCAACAATTGGCTAAGCTTCTGGTGTCATTCTAAGGGGATCCAGTATCTGTCTGTTTGGGATGACATGGTCGACAGACAACGATGCTCTGCCACAGATGGCCTGCACCTGTCACCCCTGGGATTCCGGATACTGGCTAAGGCTCTTGCTGCCCCTATAGTGCCTTTTTTAGGCAAGGTTCAAATAACAAATTCACCACCATAACAGGAACAGGCAAGCAAAAACTGAGGGTAATGCTACTCAATGCTGGAAGTCTAAATCTCAAAATGCACTGACTCGAGGCACTTCTTAAAATGGAGAACATAGATATCTGTGCAGTGACTGAGACCTGATTCAAGGCTCCAGAGAAAACCCCTGCACTACCAGGCTATAACTCATACCACAGTTTTTGGCCATGTAACCTGGACCGAAACACCAAAGGCGGAGGTGTGTCCATATTCATTAAAGATATCCACAACTCCAGGCTAGTTGCTTAGCACAATGCATCTGAGGTTATCCAAATGCAACTAACTCTGGGCAAAACTGCAATCCAAATTGTAGCTTGCTACAGATCCCCCACCATGCCCCAGGATTCCCACTCCTCTTTTCTTGATGTACTGGAAAATATTAGGGTTCAACCAAACACCCTCATAATGGGCAACTTCACCTACCCCACCATTAACTGGGAAAACTACTCATGTACCATCTCATTAGCTTAATGCTTTCTGGAATTCATAAACTCCAATGCCCTGGATCAACTTAGCCACACCCCCACCAGGGGCAACAATATCGCAGACCTAGTCATTACCAACATGAGTGATCGGTGTTCCACACCTGAAGTCAACTCCTCGTTGTTCTGATCCGACCATAAGCTAATCACCCTTGATATCCACAACCCGCCCCACCACCATTAAGGAAACCACAGTAAAATATTTCTCCAAGGCCAACTTCATGCTTCTTAAGACAGAAGTGGTGAACATCATGACACCCATGCAGATGGCCAATACAGTTACAACTGCTGAATCCTACACAAATACACTCTATAAGCACTTACACAAGTGCATGGATTGTGCTATCCCAAACAGAACCAATATGCTATCCTCCAAAAAAAGGAAGCCAATCTGGTGGTCCCCTGCCATAAACAATCTGTACAACAGAAGGAAGAAACTGTTGCAAAAGAGAGTAAAATCCCATGAGTGGAGGAGCTCCCTGGTCAGCCTCAGTAAGAAGCTGAGATCCCATATAAGATCCTCCAAAGCTAGTTATGAAAACAAAATCACCACTAATTCCAAGGACAACCACAAAGCATTTTATAGCTATGTCAAGAATCTCGATGGCAACACCCAGATCTGCTCTGAGTTACAGCACAAAGGCACGAAAATTACAGAACCAACTGATATTGCCAACATCCTGGCAGATAGGTTCAGTGCTAACTTTACCCCCCTCTCACCCCCTAAAGGGCCCATATCTATACAAGTAGAATGCAGAGTCCCTGTAATCACAACTAAGCAGGTAAAAGATGCACTCTCTAAAGCCAAAAACACAGCATCCATGGGACCGGACAACATCCCAGGCTGCGTTTTACATGAACTTCAGAATGAACTGGCTCATCATTTAAGCACCATGTTCAATAATAGCCTCACATCAGGCTTTGTGCCCACTGAATGACACACAGCAACAGTTTTCCCACTCCACAAAGGTGGCACCACAATGGACCATGGGAACTATTGCCCTATAAGCCTGACTAGCCTGGTCTGCAAAGCTATGGAGCACATTATCATGGATCTCATTCACAGAGACATTGGGTACCTCCAAACTTTTGACCCCACCCAGTTTCGCTTTGTTAAGGGCAGACCATGTCTCCTAAACCTGGTGGACTTCTTTGAGACAGTTACCAAGGCATTAGATGAGGGTAAGGAGGTACACACAGCCTATCTTGACCTCTCAAGGGCTTTCAACACCATTCCACATTCTGGTATTATCGACATACCCATCCACCTGAACATTAACCCCTATGTCATGAGATGGTTTGCAAAGTGGCTCACGGACAGAACCCACAGTCCGACTGTAAACCAGTTACAAGTGGCGTCCCCCAGGGCTCAGTCCTAGGACCCATCATGTTTGGTATATACTTCTCTGAGGTACAGGCAAGCACAGGAGGACTTTGGCTGAAAAAGTTTGCAGACGACTGCAAACTAGGGGCCATAATTGGTTCCCCAGCTGATACAGACACCCTCCAGAAGGATCTCACTGAGACGGATACCTGGTATCAATATCATGGCCTCAAGCTGAATGCCAAAAAGTGCATAGTCATCCTCTTTGAATAAAACTGATTGCCCATGGACTACCACATAGCTGGTAGTCCCCTACATACAGAAAAGGTGATAAGAGATCTGGGAACCAAAGTAGATAGCAATCTCTCCTTTGATAACCATATTGCCAAGGTGGTTAGAATATCCTTCTATGTGGCCCCCCTAATCTCAAATGGGTTTGCATCCAGAACAAAGGAGGCCATTGTGCCTCTCTACTCATGACTTATTAGACCCATTAAAGAATACAACACCCCATTTGGGATGTACCTTACAAGACAACTGTAACAGCTTGAAAGACCATAAAAGTACCACACCAAGAGGATTACTGACCTCAAACAGATGACCTATGCAGCCCAACTAAAGAAACTCCAGCTGTACTCAGTTGCATACCACATACTCAGAGGTGATCTCTACTTGACATACAAGGCCCATGTCCAACCCAGTATTGATGGATATGCTCCACCTAAATAAAAGCCCCTGAAAGCCACATGCTCTAGGGATATAAACCTAACCACAATGATAACTAGGACATGCTGGGGGGATAGATTCCTGACGCGGAGACTCCCCATGCTTTGGAACTACATCCCTGATTACATTATATGGAGCCTCTCACTAACATTCCAGGGAATCCTTTCAGAGTGGGTGAGGAACAGTGGATACACCCCAGGTATCCCACAATTGGCTCTGCTCCACAGAGGGACAGTTAGTTAATCAATGGAGTGGCGACAGTAGACACATTTGGCTAGGCTTATGAATGGCCTCGGGCAGTTAGGCATGTACCTACCTATGCACCTATGAACCTATACATACAGTATTGACACATGCTGATAGCTGAATTTACTGTTCAGGTATTGACTTACCTTATGCCAATGGCAGTTGTGTGTACAATAGTTGAGGGCTTCCTATGTAGGATGCACACAGTAGATCACCTATACATGACAATTTACAGGTGATTGTGTGTGTGTGCCATCCATATTTACTGTGTGTGCAGGTGGAGAAGGGTGTCAGTTCATAGGTGCCTACACTATCAGTATGTGTGCTATACATTCCCTCTTTGCTAAGACATGGGCATACAGGGTATGCCTCCATCTGCCTACTGGGGCTGGCACAGGGTGTTCATGGTCTGAGTCCCTCTGTGCCTGTGGGGCCCTTGGCAATGTTGATGGGCTGTGAGGGTGTTCACCATTCTGTCCCTGCTGCAGCTGTTTCTGCAGGTTCATATTGTGTAGCATGGCACATACTATGAAGATGTGGGCACACATGCCTGGAGAGTACTGCAAGGCTCCACAAGATATGTTCAAGCAATGGAATCATGATTTCAGCATCCGAAACACACGGTCTATGATGATTCTGGTTTCTGCGTGTGCCTCATTATGGCGTTCTTGCATGGGTGTGTGTGCATTTCTGATGGGAGTCATCATCCATGGTTCCAGTGCATAGCCAGCATCCTCCACCAGGTGGCCATATGGGATGTTCCCCCATGGCAAATACCTGATACAGCTGTGAGGCATGCCAGATGTGGGAGTCGTGATAGCTTCCAGGGCTGCCAGCACACATATCCATAATAATGCCCTGGGCATTGCACGCAACCTGGCAGTTGATGGAGGGGTATCCCTTGTGGTTTATGTAGTGCCTACCCTGCTCACCGGGTGGTGACTTGATGTGTATGTGTGTGCAGTCTATTTCACCCAGTACCTCCGGGTAGTCTGTCACATGGTGGAAGAGATGCATATTGCTGGCCAACTCCTCCTGCGTTCGGGGGAAGTATATGTGCTCATTGGCATGTGGTAACATGGCATCCAGGAACTGGTGCAGTACCCTGGATGCTGATGCCTGTGAGATCCCCATGATATCTCCAGTTGGCCTTTGAAAGGTATCTGTGGCTAGTATTCTCACGCTTACACATACCTTCATGTCCACTGGGATGGCTTCCCCTCTGTTATTTCTGGCTCTGAGGTGTGGCCGGCACAACTCAACAAGTTGCTGTATGGTGTTCCTGTCCACCCTGTAATGCTCTAGTATCTCCCGATCATGTAGTCTTTGGCAGGTTACCCTAGGTCTGAAAGCTCTTCTCCTCCTCCGGTGCCTGAGATGGTTGTCAGCATCATCCTCCACACCACCTTCAGTCTCCAACACATGCTGGTGAATCAAACCTATGACAGCCCCTAACATGTACATATTTAAAGTTCCCCATCTGTATACACCAATGGTGAAGAGTGTCTGGGAATACGCGTGTGTGTAAGGTGCTTTCACACTTTATACTATTGTGCTATGGATGCTGCTGGTATAATTGGGTGTGTATGTGCAATTCCAGCTGCAGGGTATTTTAATTATGGGTTTTACAGCAGGTACTGCTATTGTGGGGCCTTTGGTGTAGAAATACGCTTGGCTGCCGTGATTCATCTATTGCCCTTTACTTCACTTTTCAACCCGATTCCCCTCCCATTGTCAGGCATGCATCCAGCTGCCGGCTTTCTTGGTTTGTACTTTCCCAACCCAGGATTATGTTGCGAAATGTGTTATGCAGCTGATCTACTGCAAGTTTGCTTTGTTCTGCTGTGACAGTTCTCTTTTCTTTGCAGTACGGCACCTCCCCTTTCCTGTTCTGCAGGTAGCTACTAGCAGCCTTGCTAGCTGTTGTCAGTGGCCCCCTGTGGGTTCCTAGGTGTTAATAACTCATTTGCACTCCAATTACCATGCTGCAGCATTTTCTTATTTTCTTCCCGTATCCTTACTGTTTCAGCTCTGGTGCATGCCGCACACAGCCGTTTACCGGGTTTCGAGTGCATTTTCATACATGTTCACATGCACATTCGGTTAACTTGTGTGCTCTCAGTTAAGCAAAGCTATGGCTACTTCAACACCCCCCTATCCTGCGGCTTTGCTTAGCAACTGGCAATCCGGATTAGCAGTGCTCCAATGTGCTTACAGCTAAGGTGGTGCACCCCTCTCTTGATGTCATCTTTATCTCCAGGCCACACCTCGGTGTTGTACTGCTATGCTGTGAGGTAGATCCTTATGCCGGTGGGGATTTTGTGATTCAGTATTACTTGTCTCATTTGCATGGCATTGACTACTAATACCAAGTTACCACGCAGAACACTGTCACAGCCCCTTAGCAACCCTTGCACCATGGTGTGGTGTAGAATGCGTGCCACTGACTATTATGGGAAATTCATGAAATGTGTTACATTGCAGTTTTATTACATATACATACATTTTCATTGTGATCCCATTTGCGCATTGATGCACTGCGATTTTACTTCGCGTTTGTGTGGGCATGACATTAAATGTTCTTTTTTATATGTTGTGCATGTTTTTTTATGCCAATGGCTATATATTTAACCATTGGCATATATTAACAGTATAATACATGAGTTTGGTCCTCTGTCATAGCTCTTATTTTGTTTGAAAAAATGTAAACCATTTTTTTCGGTTTACATTTCTGCATGCTTACACTATGCCTGCTACGCTGCTGCGCATGGGGTAATTAGCATACATGCGCTGGGAGCTGTGCTGCTGTGGTGTATGCAGGTAGTGCACATGGAAACAGCTCATAACTGAATCGCTCAGTGGCCATATTTGGTGTTAGATAGCCGACACTACACCTGCACCTGGTGCAAGCTTCATGAATCCCGGGGACTGAGTTTACTGTGACTTATAAAATTCAGTTTAATACCTAGAATGTAGAGAATACTACCACTATAAAATAGTTTCTGCTTAAGAGTTTGCCATTTATATTTCTTTCATAATCCCTATTGTTCCAGAGATATGAACATTTGTTTGAAATGTGAGGACATAATTTGATTCTATCAAAAAGCTTAGGCTCCACCCATTGGAAGTTACAGTGCAAACTTCCTGAGCTCCAATGGAGTGAATGAATTAAAAGGGGAAAGGGCTCACTATGGAAAATCATTGGCAGGTGATACTAAAATTAAGAGACTATATTATAAATATATCAATATGTTGACAAAAATGATTAATAAAATGTCGTCTATAGTTCACCAAGGTAAGTTAATATCTGAGCCTGAGGTAATTGCAAAGTTATTCAACCAATAATTTACTGATATGATAAACTCTTTTACTGTGTGGAAATGTGATTGTAAGACAAATGTAATACCAGTAGTAAGTATGTGCCCAATTATAACTTTGACAGTGAAAAACAAAGCACTGAGAAAAGTAATGATCAACACATCAATGAGACCTGATAAGATCCCAGGTGTTTTAATAGCAAACACAAAAGAAGTATTGACTCGTATTCTGTATAAAATGTTCAATGATTTATTATTGCTAGGTTAAGTTCTTGAATCTTGGAAATTGTACTCCATGACCCCTATTTTAAAGAAAGGAGATAAGTTTAAAGTTATAAACTACAGACCCATTAGTTTAACCTCCGAGGTAGGCAAGACCCTGTAAAATTTAAAAATAAACTTGATCTACTGTAACATGAATTTACTCCTGGCAGAATAACATTAACAAATCTTATAGAGTTTTGCAAAATTCCACTAGTTACTGATGCAGGCTTATCTGTGGTAGATGTGTTTGTGGATCTTGCTAAGGCATTTGATACTGTGTTTCATTATGCTGCCTATAATGCCTTGGCAAGATATGAATACAACCCTTACATGATTAACTGGATTATGAACTTTTTAGCTGCTAAAAGACAATGGTCCTGATTCCAAAAGAATTGCTGTCAGTGCAAGTGACCACTTATATTGACAACAGGCTGAGAGCAGGCATTTTGAAATATAGTCCCAGTAGTAAGCCTATTTATAGATAGGTCATACACCAAAGAAAGTCACTTACACTGAGAGCAAGTCTTTTTGAATCAGGGCAGACTTACACTGAAAGCAAATCTTTTGGAATCTGGCCCAATCTGTTGTTGTTATGGGGAAGTATAAGTACTTACCTATTAGGTGTTGGCTACCATTTCTGCTAATTTGGTATGTTCTACAAGTCCTGTGAATAATGTCTTTTTAGTTCAATAAATATACTGACATTGGTTTCATCTCATTGTCAGACAAGCATTTATATGACATAAATATTTTTTAATAATGTATCCATGGGGATGCTAATAATTCACTTACATTTAGTACTAATAAGTGTCAAGTCCTCTATCTTGGTAAGACTATAATAAAAAAAATGTTAAATGGACATACACTATCAGTAGTAATATTTTTTTCTTATTTATCCTTTACTAACTGGATTAGTTCATTAGGCTAGTGGCCCTTTTCAGGGGAACCTAGTTAATACTTAATACTACTGAGGGAAATTTGGCCAGGACATTGGGGAACTTCCTCTGCACTTTCCATTTCTCTTGCAATGAGCTGAAGGGTGGTCGTCTGATGGAGGAGGAGAAGATTGTGTTACAGAATTCTGTAGAAGTGTCTGTTTCTATGATAGTGATGGCCCTAGTGTCTGGTGGCTTACCTATAGAGCAACTACAACAGTTAATTGCTGAGGAAGTACCTGTGTTTGAGAAAGCAGTATTTTGGAGTCAAATTGTAGATAGTTTTGATGCTATGAAGAATTCCAGTGTGTTGCAAGATATGACAGAAGTTACTAAAGCTGAAGCAGTTCCTGTGGTTCTTTTGGGCTTGTCAGAAGTAGCTGAAAGCAGTACTGGAGCCATAGTGTTTTATGTTGAAAACGTCAGCTTTTGTATACTACTGTGGTGTGGTTCACACAAGAGAGATTTTCTAGTTCAGCATTATCGAAGCAAACTTTACAAACTGTATATGTAACTGTAGTTGATGGAAGTCATATAGACGGATATGTGATATGGAACTCTGTGGTAACTCTTCTTGGGTTTATCATGACAGATATTAGAGCTCTAATTCATAAAGCAAAGGATAGCAACTTGACATTTGAGATTGTGACTGTTTCTGAAAAATTCTTAAATATGTGTTCACTAAAGAAATGATGTGCTCCATGAGCACATTACACATTTCAGGCATATAATATACAATTTAAAAAGAAGCTATTTATGCAGTTTTGAATGGATTTTTCACAG
Source organism: Protopterus annectens (assembly GCF_019279795.1). Taxonomy (NCBI): domain Eukaryota; kingdom Metazoa; phylum Chordata; order Ceratodontiformes; family Protopteridae; genus Protopterus; species Protopterus annectens. Next base: position 246,199,362 of record NC_056744.1, read on the forward strand.
ACATTGTCAAAATGTTTATGATGTTAAAAAGTGTATGATATAAGGCATGTGTAGAATGGGGGTTGGGAGGCTTGGGTTTCCATGAAAATTGTTATTGAAGTTATGCAACATATTTCTAGTGTTGTAAGTATTGTGGGGCTCAGATTGTATGTGATATACCCTGGTCAACCAAAGTCCTGTTTCTTTTGTGTATCATATACACATCTTATTGAGGAGTGTGATAAACAAAATTGTTTCTATTGTGGCAGCATTGGGCATAGTAAAATAGATATGATAAGGTTTATAAGAATTGTAAAGTTTTTGGATATTTATGGTTTGACTGTCCAGAAATTAAAAAGACTTAAGATGTGAAATAAAATCTTTCACATAAAGGGGTGAAGGCTGACAGTGGAGGTGGAGGATTGTACCAATGGACAGGGGAAACAGGTGTTGACTTTCAGGGAACATGGGTGAAATTCTTGGCTAGGCTTATAAGGGCCTTCGGGCCAATAGCATAGGATCATCCTATGAACCTGTGAACCTAATGGTACTAATGTTGCAGATGCTAAGGAAGAAGGGGGCCCAATTAATGTTTGTTCTGCAGATGAAGATGGGGGAATGGAAGAAGTAGTTAGTGCAGGTGTTGAAGGTAAAGTTAGTAATGGTGAGAAATGACACTGACTATTATAGGGAAGAGGTTGAAAAAGCATATATTTTAGCAGGGAGCTAAAACAACTATCAAAAATGGGAAAGGCTGATCTGGCAATTTTCAATCTGAATGCTAATAATCTTATTAATGAGCATAGGAGGACTGTGATTTTGTAACATTATTGACATATTCCTCTTGTTATTGTGTTTTTGTTGGATATTAGAAGGCTTACTGATACTCAGATGTGCCAGGCTGTGGCTATGTGGAACACCCCAGCTATACGGTCTTTTGGGTCATATGTCTCCTTGGGTGGTGTTGTATTTCTTAACTCAGCCTTTATGATTTTGGATGCAGTAGTGGTTTGGCTGAGTAGGCTTTCAATGTATTATATTTCCGCATGTTTACATGTATATTTTCTAATTGTTGTATATGTTCCTGGTGATATGAAAAGCTGTGAAGAATTGTATACTAAAATGCATAATTTTATCATAGTCAGTATGAAGCTTCTGGTTGGGAGTGATTGGAATTGTCATTTTTCCAAAACAGAGGTCTACGTTACATATTGATGTTAAATTATTAAGAATACTGTGTCCCTTGGTAAGTTAATAGGAGGTCTGTATTTAGGATTTACTTTAAAAGGTGTAGTTAGGGGTTACATAAATTGATTTTTTGTTTACTCAGAATATCTTATTCTATTCTCTATCCAACTTTTTCATGTCCCTTTTTAATGTCATTAGGTTTTATTTTTTTCTGTTGGTGTTAATTAAGATTTTATTCAGGATGGGAAGGATCTAAAGAGACTGATTTCTTGGGTGTCACAGTCAAAGGAGTGGAAGGATGTTGTTACCCAATTATAGATGCAACATTGTTTGCTTGTTCCATTTTTTTCTTTTAGTCCTGATCAGCATGGTGGTGTTTATTTAAAGATAAATCATGCCATGACTATTTTCAGTTGGAGAAAGCCCTTTTCATAAAGCAAAAAGGGCAATGTAATGTGTAATGGAAAAAGTTGAATGGGATTTTAAGAGATGGTGGTTGTTAAAAGTTTTCTGTTCAGGACAGTATATTGTATAAGTTGAGGACAGAAAAGATTCAAATGTTGATATTTAATCAAGAGTATGGAGTTTGGGGTACAAAAATGAGATTGCACTTTTTTATGTAAAATTATAAAGAGAGAGCTTTTCTCTATGACACAGTTGAAAATTCCAGAAGACATTTTGGTTACCTCGCAGAAAGATATTCTTTCTGTTGTGGAAAAATATGTTTCTGTTATTTTTTTCAGATGTTCCAGTGCCTTTAACACACTGGTATGTTGATAGGTTATCAGAAGATGAAAATGCATTGTTGGATAGAAAATTCACGCTAGTGGAATTCAATACAGTGTTGAAATCAATAGAAGCTAGTACATCTGCAGGTCTTATATGATTGATTATGTTTTTTTATAAGTATTTTGGATAGGCAAAAAAGTGCTTTTTTTGCATTTTTAATGAATAGATAGAGCATGAGATTACTGCAGCAAAGATATGTGATGGGACAATTAGATTTTTATTTACAAACATGATCGGCCTGATTTGTCCAGCTGGAGGCCGATTACTTTAACAATACAGATTATAAACTTTTTGGTAAGATTCTTTTTAACAGACATAGTAAGGTCTTTTGTCCAAAGTTCTAATTTGGGATATATGGAATTCAAGGTAAAGACTGTAAATACATGTTAGTTATAATTAGGGAAGTAAATAAAGTTATTAAAGTTGATGGCTCAATGGGGTAATTAATCTTTCAGTTAGTCTGATATTTCTAAAGATTTTGATTCAGTAACTCGTGAGAGTTTATGGCATGTACTGGAATGTTACGGATTAAGTTTAAAATGTTGAAAATGGTAAAATATATTTATTTTAATACTTTGGTTTTACCAATTGTGAATTATTTTTATGGACACCAATTAACTTGAGAAAGAGTGTGAAGCAAGGTTGTCCTTTAAGTGTTTTTTGTTTGGATTGATTATGAATACTTTTTTCCAGCACTGTCATTCTTCCTGTGTTATATCACAGTGGAATGTTTTCCCATCAGTGTCCATACTACTTTTTCTTTCCTATATGGATTATTTGACAATTACAGTTAAGTATGAACAATGCTTAAGTGTGGTCTTTAAAATGATAATTTTTTTGTTGCAGTTGATGGGTTTGTGCTTTAAGCGTTTTGGTTTTGGTAGGGTTCATTTTATTACTGAGATACAGCTTGATATTACAGACATCAAAGTTTCAGGTCTTATTTTAGGGGATAAAGCCACTATGTTGAGACAACTGCGAGATATTGACTGGATTAAGGAATATGCTTAATAAATGGGTGTATTTTAAAATGTCTTTTAAAAAAGGGTTTTGTCTTGTACTCTATGGTTTTGGGTAAACTGGCATATTTTGGAAAGTTTCTTCGTTTCCAAAATCAAGAGAAATATGTGCTGTTAGATTTATTTTTTTGTGGGGTTCAGATCTAAATCCTGTGAAGTTTAATATTATATATTGTAAGTGTAAATAAGGTGGGTTGTGGCTACTTAATACTATTGTTTTTCTAGCATCTTGTCTTTTAAAATGGATATTGGACAAAGGTTTATCAAAGTAAAAAGGATGTTCCTGGGTTGTATTTATGAGAGAAGTATAAATACTTTCAAGACTGTAGGTTAAACAATAAGAGGAAGGTTATGACTTATTGTAAAATATGCTAATAAATGCTTTATAGACATTCCCCAGGATTTAATAAACTTTGTGCAGGAATAGTGTTATTCTTACACAGAGATAATGGTGTCAGCTTCTGCATAGCCTTAACAGCAGAGCGTCTTACATATTAATGAAGGCGTGGTTCTGATAACGGCTTTGCGGACACGAACACTACTGAGTGCAGGGGCATGTTCCAGTAGTGCTCGCACATCCAACATGCCCCCTGCACTCTGAAAGTGCTGTACAGCACTTTCTAACTGCTTTCAGTGTCTGCGAATACTGAAAGCAGGAAATTTAAATAGGAAGCAATGGAGGGGGTGTGCGACAGGTACTGTCACACACCCCCTCCATTGTCAAAGTGCTGTTTGGCACTTTCTAACTGCTTTCAGTGTCTGTGGACACTGAAAGCAGGAATTTAAATAGGAAGCAATAGAGGGTGTGTGTGACAGGTACTGTCACACATCCCTGCATTGCGAAAGTGCCATGCGGCACTGTCACTGTATGTCTGAACCTCTTAGAGGCACAAATCTGGACAAACCCTAAAAAGATGGGGGCATACCTCTCAACCTGTGAGAGGTAAACATCTGGACAAAGCCTAAAATGATGGGGGGCATACATTTCATCCTCTGAGAGGCAAAAATCTAGACAAAGCCTAAAATGATGGGGGGGGGCATACCTCTCAACCTCTGAGAGGTAAACATCTGGACAAAGCCTAAAATGATGGGGGACATACCTCTCATCCTCTGAGAGGCAAAAATCTAGACAAAGCCTAAAATAATGGGGGGGCATACCTCTCAACCTCTCATAGCCAAAAATCCAGACAAAGCCTAAAATGATGTGGGGCATACCCAACAACCTCTCAGAGCCAAAAATCTGGACAAAGCCTAAAATGATGGGGGGCATACCTCTCAACCTCTCAGAGCAAAACACTGGACAAAGCATAAAATGATGGGGGGAGAAATAAGGACAGATTATAAATATTGCCCTTACAAACTTAAAAAGTTTATATAGGAACATGATCGGTATCAACATAACATACAGGGAAGGATTAGAAGTCTTAAACTCAAATGTATGCCATTATGTAGTGACGTCAATCCTGATATTGCCCATACAGACTTAGACAGTTGATAGAATGACAGGTAGTGCATTACCAAATATGACTTGCAAGGAGTATTGATACATGTAATTAAAGTGCTTTTATTCATTTTTTCCCCATTCCAAGTAAAATTTAAGCATAGCTGAGCGGGTTTGCATGCTACTGCCCTCTGCTCAGCATTGTTTAGCATCTCATAGGATCTAAATATAAACATATAGCTCAGATCCCTAATGGTGAGATAGAGTAGTGATTCGAGTCCCAGCTTTGTTAAAATTATTTTTTTTATTTTAAATTATGTAGTAATTGATATTTGTTAACCAGGGTAGTGTAGCTAGTTCAAAATGGAAGTGTCAGTGCATATAACATGTGAAATCACCCATGTATACACAAGTGTCCCATATAGTCAAACCTCATGGTAATGTAATGAAAGCACATAGAGGGACATCATTTAAAGTAAATCATATACACTTAATAATATGTCAGTAATGATTAATTAAGTTATAATCCTGGTTTTTGTAAATGAAAAATGTGCAATGGTTAGCAGTGTTTGGCTCTGCTTAGCCAGTTTAAGCATTCCTTAGACATAAATACTAAACAGCAGTCAGCTCTGCTAAGCAGATTTGCACACTGTTACGTAGTGCTTAGCATTTACCCCTTTAAGCACTGTTCAACTCAGCTTATTAGATTTGTGCACCACTTAGCTGAGCTTAGCATTTTCAAAATGGTCCAATGACGGTAAAGGGTGGGAATGTGGCCTTATTTAAACTGCACAGGCAAAATCAGACATAACCTGTTGTAGTCTGATCTCTGCAGGAACAGTGTCTGGCATTGGAGAGGGAGTGTACTTTTGGGTACAGCGCTGGGGTATTCTGGAGTCCAGGGTCATGGCTGGACTCCTCATAGAAAACCATGATGACAGACTGCTGCAGGGCCAATACCAGGGCTCTCAGTACAAAGGGGAGGCCTGGAACTGTCTTGCACCTGACCTCACCAGTGCCACTGGAATCCCCAGAACTGTTGAGCAGGTATGGCATCATTATGCTGACATAAAGCATAGGAAGGGGTGCTCTTGGCTCAGTGGATCCAAGAAGCTTGAGCACAGACTGCTCCAGTAGTTTGTAAGCATCTCATGCATAGCTGCACCGAATTCTAGCTTGAGTATGTGATAGAAAGGTATGCATAATAATTTTTTGTTCCCCTACAGCTGCAGTGAAGAGGGCTAGCAATATTGAGGCTCATGCTGACAGACTGACACGGCTGCACCAACAGGCTGGTGAGTACAGATCTACCTTGCAGTATATAGTAAAATAAACAAGAAGGAGTAAATTGTTTACAGCCAGTAGGTGTAGTGTGTTCTGTGTCTAATGAATAAATAAAAGTTTGCCAGACTAATATTGATCTACAGGATATGCAGTAGTAATGCACTGTGTCATATAAGTGAAATAATAAGACTTCTACCACAAACTGTTGTGTTTACTCTGGTATGTTGTTGTTGAAATAGAATGTGTACAGGTTCTTCACAGAAAATATGGCTTTGACAGCATGAAGTAACTGAAGTTGTTCTGAGAACCAGCTATTATGCAAAACAGTAGATTGTGGAGCTGTAAAACAAGATATAAATGAAATATGAAATATGCTATGCACTAAAATCTGAACTCTGAGTACTACTGTCTAATGTATTATAGTGGGTCCCATGCAGCATTGCCTTGTGTTAACCTTTGCTTTCCAGATTGTATTATTTCAAAGAATTAATACACAGTACACTATCTGTCATGCATGAATCTCAGGATTACAAGGTTAGACTGTCTAACCCACAGCGTAATAGGAAGAAATCAACCAAACCACAGACAGAAGTTCCCCAGTAACTCAGTGTGATGTGAAATAGCCTTGTTGTTTGTTTTAGCACACCCAGACACTGTTTGAATCCAGGGAGTGGTACTGAGATGTGTGCATATATACACTTAGGAAATCTTGAATATTTTTAGAAATAGTCAGATAGTGGTAACAGATATTTTCTCCACAGGTCTTACAGGTAAAGAACTGTTTGTAGTAGCTGTATGAAGGGTATACCAATACGCCATGTACAACTGTCCCACTGTCCAACCCTACGTCTGCAAATGACAGCAGGATAGGTACATACACCATGCACTCTTCCTGATGCATGTCTTTCAATTGTCATGCTGTCCTGGTTAGTGGTCACTGCTGCCAATAACCATAGACACAGATAGGAATCCAGATGGAGTATCCTAGCAGCACACCCACACAGCATCAGTACAGGGTACCCCTTCTTTGTCATATATGTAACCCTGACATGTACGAGTCCCCTTTAGCCATGTATCCAGAGTTGTCACGGATTGCCCCATACCATTCCAGGTTGACACTTTAACAGGTATGTATGTGCTACAGAAGCTATGGGCCATAGGTATATGTAAAGTGAGGGCAGACCTGTAGAGTATTGAGCAGTACTGTTGTAAAAAACAGAAGCCTATACAGCTGTTAAGGGATTTTTTTCTCTCCCCCCACCCCTTATTTGCATCACTATTTATTATTCATATACTTTGGTTATGTTTTTCTCAAAACTTAATGTTGGGACTTCTGTTCTATTATTGTTCATGTATTTAATTGTTGCATATCAACATACCTTGTTGAAATACCATTGTTGGCGGCCTGTTGCTATCAATGTAACTGGCATGGTGTTACAATGCTTACTGTGTTTCCGTTTATGCATGTGTTCTGTGTGCTATGCAACTGTTTCAACTCTGTTAGTTTGGGTTAATTGGAACACCCACGCATGCTGTTTTAACTTATTCTGAAATGTTTTGTTCATGATTAACCAATATGTCTTGGATAACCTCAACACCATAGCATATTTGGGAAGACAGATCCTAGCGGATCTGCCTGTTCTGCCTCATCTAGCCATGACACCAAGCCCCAGCATGCCTGGGACCCAACGTGGAGCTTCCTCCTCAACAGGTCCTGCACCACCTTCGGATAGAACTGCCCCAGGGGATGGGGCCCATTCCCCCCTGGATGCATGCTCAGAGAGGAGCCTGTCACCCGCCACAAGTTCTGGAGTATGGTGTGCAGCCTCATTCTCTCTGAGTTAGATGGACGGCTGTGCCAGATGGAGGGCCGGCTGGGGCACCTGGAGGGGCAGGTTGCCCCTGTTGTCCAGCCCCCAGCACAGACATCTTTGGGGATGTAAAGGTGCAGTGGTGACTGCCCATAGGTGGGGACCTCTGTCCCACTGTATCCGTTTGGGGCATCATGTGCCTCTGATTCCCAACCACCCTCCCCATCCAAGGTCTTTACCTCCCTCATGTGTCGTATACTGCCCCTGTCTGCTGTCTTGTGTGTCTTGTTTATCTGTGAATGCAACCTATCCTACCCAATCTACCTACCCAAACATACCTACAGCCTTTCCCCAACATCTCACTCTCACCTTAATAAAAAAAAGGCATCTGTTCTGCAAAAAAATCATAGCTCCATACATAGGTCCAGGGACATAAATCAATCTACACTCAAATTACTGTAGAAATGCATGTTGCCAATACCCCTCCCTGTGGGGTGTGAGGCTGTAAATTCCAAATGTTCCACATGAGTCACAGATGTTGCTGCAGAAGAAATGTAGAGCCGTGGTCCTTTCCTACACCCGTCCTGCACATCCCTACCTTGTTTTCCTAATGTTTTGCAATCTGGTTGCCCCCATTTCACCACTTTCCTATCACCCTTTCTTCTTTTCTTTATTTAAAATTAGTGTGGGTGTAAGCAGGAATAAGCACCGCTGAAAGAAGCTTAAGAGATCTTAACCATCTGTTAGTATCGCTTAGCTTCATGCAAAACCACACAAACATGCTTATAACTGCTTAAAAGTGCTTTAATCTCTCTGTCTCCATCAGCCCTTGTTCTGCCCAACAACAAAATAGCCAGTGCTGCCAAGTCTCAAACCCAAAACCCTGTGCATTTCAACCACAGCAATGTACCACTACACCATCTGAGCTGTGGGCTTTTGTAATGCTTTTACAAACATATCATGCATTACAGTCATTTAACATAAGGGGAAAAAATACATATCCGTGGCCAGCTTTAAACCCCAGACCCTGTGGACTCTAGTCACAGCAGCTACCACTATTCTACCTGAGATGTAAGAATTAGGAATATTTCAGTAAATATATCATGCAGGATGGTCATCCAATATTAGGGAAACATCTGTGGAATTAGTACATCCATATATATCTATATCTAATATATATCTATATCTATCTATCTATCTATCTATCTATCTATCTATCTATCTATCTATCTCTCTCTCTCTCTCTCTCTATATATATATATATATATATATATATACATACTCAACCTCTTGCTGCAAGACATCTGAAAAAAGTGTGACAAAGTGTCACATATGGGTCTATGGGTGTCTGCATATGTATATATATCTATATGTGGGTATGTATATGTATTCTGTCTCTGTATGTATACATTTGTACTATGGAGAGGGAGAGGTTTATCTCTATGTTGCTATGAGTAGATATATACACACATACCTCTACATATATACATCTACATCTGGTTATTCCATTCCTTGCCATATAGATTACACTTTGCTGCGGTGGGAGTCGTAGTGGGTGTGGCTGCTCGTTGGACGATGCCTCTGCCCAATGAACACATTTGCTTACCAAACAATAAATACCAAACAATAGTGACATATTTGAAATACGGCTGTTATAAGCTTAGACATTTGCTAGAGTATCACAGTTTCTTTTAACATATTTTCAGATAGATTTCAGGTCTGAAACACAAATGATTGTCATCATTTAGTGACTTCAATCCTCATATTATCCTACTGATTTCTCAAAAACAGAAATTATCTGAGGAACAGACCAAACATAAGAGACAAACCTCTGGGCATTCTGTGGAAATCTGGACAGTTGAGAGGTGTGTCATAGACATATCACTGTTAGACATCAAGTCACACAGAAAATGCATGTCCAGACAAACCCTTAGTGTTGCCACCCCTCCGTTTTTTTTCCGGAGTGCCCGGAAATCAGTAGGGCACTCCGGTTCTCCGGTTCTTGTAATCGGAGTCCGGAAATAGCGTCAGGCTCGTCAGCGCGTATTAAAAAAAAAAAAAAACATTCCCGTGACCCGTCTTGGACTCTCGTTGATTGGCTGCTTGCTGCAGACGAGGCTCGTGCAGCAAGCAGCCAATCAACACGTAGAGTTAGTAGTAAAAGCCCTGCAAAGCCCGCGAAAATTTAAGAATATAAAGCGGTGCTTCAGCATAAGTTTACCTTTTACTTTTGTAGTACAAAGGGTGCTGCTTAAGATCTGAAATTCTTGCTTGGAGCCTTGGACATCGTCTTCAGTGGATTGCCTGCTGCCTGGAAGCCCTGCCTGGAAGCCCTGCCTGCCTGGAAGCCCTGCCTGCTTGGAAGCCCTGCCTGGAAGCCCTGCCTGCTTGGAAGCCCTGCCTGGAAGCCCTGCCTGCTTGGAAGCCCTGCCTGGAAGCCCTGCCTGCCTGGAAGCCCTGCCTGCTGCCTGGAAGCCCTGCCTGGAAGCCCTGCTGCCTGGAAGGATTGCCTTAGCCCTGCTGCTTGCCTTGCTTGCTGGAGGAGAAGTGCTGTGGACTGGGTGGTGGTGTGTTCCCCTGCTTGCTGGCCCTTTAGCTGCCTGTTCTGTTCTGCTGCTGAGAGCTTGTTTTAGTAGCCCTGCTGCTGATTTTTCTGGAGGTAAGTGGATTTTTTTTTAATGGATTCTTTGGAATTAAGGTAGATTTTCAAAGATTAGTGTGACAAGGAATGAAATATTGCCAGCACAGCTACTAGTGAATTTTTTAAATATTAAATTTATATTAATTCACTAGCTGTGCTGGCACATTCATTCATTGATGGTGACAAGATGTGTGTAACTATCTAGATGTTCAACATGTGGTGATTAACTAGAACAGTTTCTAATCTGGTTTTGGACTTGGTTGCAGTGAATGTATAATGACTTCATGATTTGTATAAGATGCTTGGACTGTAGATCTGTCTTTCTAGTCTGTCATCACCGTGATGTTTACCTTGACCTGTGTTTCTTCCTAGGGTGTCTTTCTAGGGTGTACAGTCTTCGTAGTATAGTGAGGCTTAAATGTAGCTTTTTTGTCTAGTTTGTCATCACAACTGTTTACCTTTTATCTGTGTTTTCTAGGGTATACCGTCTATACAAAGCTTAGCTCATTTGATGTTACAGTGAATATATGATTACATGATTTGTATAAGATGCTTGGACTGTAGATCTGTCTTTCTAGTCTGTCATCACCGTGATGTTTACCTTGACCTGTGTTTCTTCCTAGGGTGTCTTTCTAGGGTGTACAGTCTTCGTAGTATAGTGAGGCTTAAATGTAGCTTTTTGTCTAGTTTGTCATCACAACTGTTTACCTTTTATCTGTGTTTTCTAGGGTATACCGTCTATACCAAAGCTTAGCTCATTTGATGTTACAGTGAATATATGATTACATGATTTGTATAAGATGCTTGGACTGTAGATCTGTCTTTCTAGTCTGTCATCACCGTGATGTTTACCTTGACCTGTGTTTCTTCCTAGGGTGTCTTTCTAGGGTGTACAGTCTTCGTAGTATAGTGAGGCTTAAATGTAGCTTTTTGTCTAGTTTGTCATCACAACTGTTTACCTTTTATCTGTGTTTTCTAGGGTATACCGTCTATACCAAAGCTTAGCTCATTTGATGTTACAGTGAATATATGATTACATGATTTGTATAAGATGCTTGGACTGTAGATCTGTCTTTCTAGTCTGTCATCACCGTGATGTTTACCTTGACCTGTGTTTCTTCCTAGGGTGTCTTTCTAGGGTGTACAGTCTTCGTAGTATAGTGAGGCTTAAATGTAGCTTTTTTGTCTAGTTTGTCATCACAACTGTTTACCTTTTATCTGTGTTTTCTAGGGTATACCGTCTATACCAAAGCTTAGCTCATTTGATGTTACAGTGAATATATGATTACATGATTTGTATAAGATGCTTGGACTGTAGATCTGTCTTTCTAGTCTGTCATCACCGTGATTATGCTGAAGGGTGGAGTAAAGGGGTGTGGCTATTAAAAGGAATGGGTGTGGCTTGATTGCGCATGGGGCGGGGCTTGTTTTTCAGGAAATGGCACAGTAGAAAGGTGGCAACCCTACAAACCCTGTTAATCTAGCCATCTTCTAAGTGTATAATAGGAATACTTACTTAAATTCTGTACCTAATTCTGGAACTTTTTCCCCCATTTTGTTGGGCTTTCTCCACATTTCGTGTTCTAAGAGGTATTTCCACCTACCTTCTATGAAGCTGTAGCCCCCACACCTTCATAATGTCCTCCTCACAGGGAGGGAAAAGGGGTAGGCCCACATGAAGGACTTAATTATAGCATAGTGTTGCTATGGCATTGGCTAATGGAAAGACAACACAGTTGTTCTGGATGCAGTTAGCAAGTGGGAGACACCAACTGGTGCACAGGCCATCACCTGCTCATGGGCATTACCTATAAAAGGTAAGGTGCTGCCTATGCAAAACAGGTCTGAACCATTCTACATGAAGACAGGCTGCAACTACAGAAACCTAAACATTTGCATTATTCTGAGAAAAGTCTTCAGCATTATAGCAGGTATGTCAATCAGTTAAGCATGTAATGGAATGCAAAAGGGGGATGTAATAATGTGAAATAGGAAGTTAAATAATAGGTCTCAACAAGACTTGCTGGACTCACATGTTTCTGTCCAGCACCTATGGCCATTCCTACTGGCCCTGTCTGCAGTGAAATAGATCACAGCTCTGGCCCCTGAATCACCCCAGCAAATGTCAGCTCACACATAACTACTACTGGAGTGTCTGTTGTCCACTTCTGACTGTGACACTGCTAGGCCAGCTACCTGGGATGTTGTAAATATTTGTATGTCACCTGTGAATGCTACTATGATACATATGCTTGTCGTACAAGTGTAAGAGACCTATATAGGGTATGTGCATAGTAAACAACTGGCGCAGACATTTGTATTGAAGTATATGTTACATACTGAACTCGTACCTTTCAAATATCCAGAGTTTTGCAGACTGACCACATATTTGCCTCATATTTGTAGTCAATGCCTCATACAGTTGTGTCTTGTCTGGCAAATCACTCGCAACCCAATAAAGACTGAAGTCATAACATAATAGCATATATTTGAATGTCAGATGTCTATCCTTCAGAGTATTCCTGTAAATGTGAAACCGTCTTTGCTACCAATTAAGTGTGTTACAGCTAGATTTATAAAGTGTCACTATTTTCTGGCCTTTGCCACCCATTGATATGTGCCTTCATCCAGATGTCTTGCTCTAACTGGAGCTAGGAGTTTTAGCATGAAACTAATGTAATTTTAAGCGTACCTTGTCCTGGAGGATGCTGACATTTGTGCAGTTACTGAAACCTGGTTTGAAGCTGTGGAGAGCACACTAACCTTGCCAGGTTACTCATCCAACCATACTTTTAGACCCCAAATGGAGGGCTTCAAAGCCGAAGGAGGTGGAGTTTTAAACTTCATCATAGGCATACACACCTCCAGGCTGGTCAAACAGTATGATGCATGAGAGACATCCCAAGTGCAGTTAACTGTTAACAAAACACCTATTCAAATCATAGCTAGTTGCAGACCTCCAACTATGACTCAGGACACCCACTACACCTATCTGGAGTTACTTGAATCTGTCAAGATTCAACCCTCTACCCTGCTCCTGGGTGACTTTAACTACCCAACAATAGTGTGCATGACCTATTCTACCTGAACATGAATGCACATAGATTCCTTGGCTTTGTCAATGCCAAAGCATTGGATCAGCTTGTCAACACCCCTACGACAGGTGAGAATATCCTGTACCTGGTCCTAACCAACATGAGAAGCCACTGTAGCACTCCTACAGTGTTATCCTGCTTGGTAAGACCTGACCAAATAGCCGTCAATTTTGAGGTCACTATCTTCCCTGCCCCCTCCCTTGTCAGGGTCAAACAAAAAACACTTTCCAAAACTGACTATAAATCTCCTCAGAGCAGGTATAAGTAGCTTTACAGCCACCGTCCCATCAGTTGTAACTAGCTGTAGTGTCCATGCTTACACCACAATACTATGTGAGCACCTACATAGCTGTATGGACTGAGCAATACCTGACAGGACAAAATGATCTCCGTCAAGTTAGGATAACCCTTTGGGGTGGACAGCAGCAATACACAAATTTCATAATAGGTGGAAATAATTGCTGGACAGGGCCAAGAAGGAGCAGGTGCCAAACTGAAAGCAATGTCACTTTTGTTTGAACAAGTAAATAAGGTTACAGGTAAATTACCCTAAGGCTAACTTTGACTGCAAATTGTACACATCCACCAAGGCCAATTACAAGGCCTCCCTCATATATGTCTGCAATCTCAGAGGCAACACTCAAATCTTCTCTCTAGTGGTGGTCAGTAACACCACATACACATATGGTATATATAGCCAATCTGCTGCAGACAGGTTAAGTGTAAACATCACCCCCCTGTCCTCCCATCAGTACACATAGACATGCACAGTACCTACCCCCTCCCCTCATCATCAGGAAGCAGGTCTGTAATTCCCTCTCAAAGGCAACAAACTGAAGTCTGCACGGGGCATGATACCATACCTGGCTGCATCCTACATAAACGCAGGCATGAGCTCTCAACTCCATTACACACTGTAATCAACCAAAGCCTGAGCACCAGTGTCATCCCATCTGCACAGAGGACAGCCACTATCATCCCTCTACACAAAGGTGGAGCAATCCACTGACCCAGCCAATCACATGTACATCAGCCTAACTTGCCTGATCTGCAAGGGCATGGAAGGCATTATTAAGGACCTTATAAAAAGGGACATCAGCAACATCAAAATGCTTGAGCCCACACAGTGTGGTATTGTCAAAGAGAGATCAAGCCTGTTAAACCTGGTCAATTTCTTTGAAGCGGTCAGTGGAAGCCACCTCTAGTAGTAGACTCTAACAGAGTGTTGTACCCCAAGGATCGGTCTGGGGGCCTCTACTGTTTGAGATATATGTTTGTGAGGTACAAGACAAATCCAGTGGTTTGTGGCTGCCCAGATTTACAGATGACTGTAAGCTGGCTACTGTCTTACATTCACCTACTGATGTCAGCATCCTACAAGAGGCCCTTACCCAAATTAATGACTGGTGCCAGAAGCATTGCCTCAAACTGGATGCCAGGAGATGCATCATTTTCCCTGTTGTGGTAGATGTCATCCACACTAATTATGACAGTAATAACAATGTACTGAGCATGCAATCAGGTATGAGGTGACTTGGGCACCAAGGTTCATAGCAACCTGACAGTTTCCCACCATGTTGACATCATTGTACAGAAGGCTATCTACATGGCCCACCTCACAAATACGGGTATGTCATCCAGGAACCAGGAGGCCACAACATCCCTGTACTCCACCCTTATCAGATGCATTACAGAGTACAATGGATCCTTTGGCATGTATCTAGCCAAGCAAATATAGCAGCTGCAGAGACCACAGAGGTTCCTGACCAGGCAAATCCAGGGTCTACAACACCTATCCTATACAGATAGGCTGAAAGCCCTGTCCCTGTACTCAGTCTCATACAGACTGATCATAGGTGACCTGTGTCTGGAGTACAAGGCCATTTCTAAACCAGCCTTGATGGTGTTTCTGCATATCTGCAAGACAAAGCCCACTCACACCACCTGCACACAAGGCCCTCATCTGGTCTGTGACATGAATAGTACTTGTTGGCAGGATAGTTAAGAGTCCCACACAATACACTGTCTGTAAAATATACTCCCTCTCCATGTCTAGCAGAGTACCTATAGCCCTCTTGAAAAAGAAGCTGGATGACTGCATGGGAAATGGATGAGACACCCCTGGGATCCTGCATGTGTCCCAGCTGGACAGGGGAAACAGGTGCTGACTTTGAAAGGACATGGGCAAAAGTCTGGGCTAGGCTTATGAGGGCATCTGGGCCAATAGCCTACTATCATCCTATGAACCTATGCACCTAGTACTTTACATGTTTTCTGTATTTATTGCAGACTGTCCTGCAATGTTGTCTGAAATGAATTCCTGTGAGTCTGCCCTGTGTAGGTGCTGCATTGATAGAGTATTCTCTTGTTCCCTCATTAGTTATTATCACATATCGTTAAACCTTGTCATTGTGTCTTGTCTCTATAGCAGTAAGTCAGCTCTTACAGTACTTGCATATGCACTTGCTGACACTGTATAGCTCACACCAATAGCCTTGGACTTCGTCACACTTACCATTCTGCTAATAGGCCCATCACACAGTAGGATTTGTCACCCTTTGTTGAGGGCCTTACAGTAGCTGTTAAAGAGATGGATTATGGCAGTCAGAACTACTGTAAAGTCTAACCTTAAGGGCCAATAGGTAGCAAAGCTGTGCCAGACTTTACCAGGAGTGTGTATGTGTGTGTGTGTGTGTGTGTGTGTGTGTGTGTGTGTGTGTGTGTGTGTGTGTGTGTGTGTGTGTGTGTGTTGTGTGTGTGTGTGGATCAGCAAACATTATACTGCAGAGTATTAATTTAGATATGTTGTCTTCCCCTCAAAGGAGAACATGGGGGTTGGTGTCTATCCTCCTCACAAGCTGATGTCAGTGTCTTAGTGGACTCTGATGATGATGGTGGTCATAGTGAGGCACAGGTGGGGTTGTCGGGGGCTGAATCTGTGCCATTGGTTGGTATTGTCAAAGGGAGATCAGGCCTGTTAAACCTGGTCAATTTCTTTGAAGCGGTCAGTGGAAGCCACCTCTAGTAGTAGACTCTTACAGAGTGGTGTACCCCAAGGATCGGCCTGGGGGCCTCTACTGTTTGAGATATATGTTTGTGAGGTACAAGACAAATCCAGTGGTCTGTGGCTGACCAGGTTTACAGATGACTGCAAGCTGGCCACTGTCTTACATTCACCTACTGATGTAAGCATCCTACAAGAGGCCTTACACAAATTAGTGACTGGTGCCAGAAGCATTGCCTCAAAATGAATGCCAGGAGATGCATCATTTTCCCTGTTATGGTAGATGTCATCCACACTAATCATGACAGCAAACATTATACTGCAAAGTATTAATTTACATATGTTGTCTTCCCCTCACAGGTGAACATGGGGGTTGGTGTCTCTCCTCCTCACAAACTGATGTCAGTGTCTTAGTGGACTCTGATGATGATGGTGGTCATAGTGAGGCACAGGTGGGGTTGTTGGGAGCTAAATCTGTGCCATTAGTTGGTATCCCACTTTCACCCACAATATCCCCACACACAGTCAGTATGCCCACACATACCCAGTCCCCAGCAGCCACAGATAATGGACAGTTGGAGGGTGGTGGCATGGAACAGCCTAGTGTGGTGACTATGGCAAGTGTGAGTGTAGACAATAGCCATAGTCAGAGTGCAGGTGAGGCCACACTCAGGCAGATGGACAGGGGTCCTGGATGGAGGACTGCTGTCCATCAAGCCCCTGTTGCAAGTGTCACAGCAGGTGTCACTAGATGCATGTTACAGTCCATCATGGAGGAACAGGCGCGTACTGACTGAAACAACAGACAGATGCTCAGGGTCATGAATGCAGAGCTTCATGCCATGCATGATGACCTCCACAGCATTTGTGATGCCACACATCTTGCTGATGTCATAGATAAACAGAGGGATGAGACATTGTCACTGCTCAAACATGCAATGTCTGTGCTTGAGCATGTGGTGGGAGTAGGGCATCAGCCACGTGGATGTAGGCTAGCAACAAGATCAGCTGAGAGCCCATGTGTCCGTGGACATTCACACTCCCATAGTGGCATTACCACCAGCACTACCAAATGGAGGGTGCTGTCCACACCACACAGGAGCAGTTCATGGGCACATAGTCCAGGCTATTCCCATCAGGGCTGTGGATCCAGCAGACAGCAGTCACCATTGTGGAGTAGTACTGAATCTGGTCTTGGGCCTGGGGGTGCCAGTGAGACACCTGGCAGAACCAGTTCCCGTGTCCCTGGCAGGAGACAATGAA
>NC_056744.1:246221875-246249375 GCF_019279795.1 Protopterus annectens
TATTTGGATTTTGTCCCTGTTAATGTGATCCATGATAATCCATTGCATGACCTTGCAGATCAGGCTAGTTAGGCTGATAGGTCTTTCATTTCCTGGATCAGTGAACACTCCACCTTGCTGTGAAGGGATAACAGTGGCTGTCTGTCACTCGGCTGTGACATAGACAGTACTCAAGCTTTGGATGTGTAGGGTGCGTAATAACGCTGTCAGTTCATGCCAGGGCTCATGTAGTTTGCAGCCAGAGATGTATTCATGTCCCATGGAGGCTGTCCTCTTGACTTTGAGAGGGCAGTGGTGTTCTGCTCCCTAGTGATAAGGGTTGGGTGTTCAGGTACTGGGGATGTCATACTTTCCTGATGGGAGGCAGAGTTGAGACATTTCCACTGAATCTGTCAGGCAGTGGAGTAGCTATATCTACAGCATTTGTGTAAGTGGCATCCTTGACCACCTGTTCTGCACAGATCTGGGAGCTTCCTTTGGAGATGCAGACATATGTGAGAAAGGCCTTATGATTGTCATCTTAGATGTGGGCAGTTTGGACTCAAAGTTGCCTTTAGTGGATTTTACTGGTGCTCTTATTTGTTTGTTCAGGCTAAGGGGTGATTACTTCCAATTGTGCACCTGCTGCTTCTCAGTACTGGACAGCAATGTTATCCTTTTAGTATATAGTTACTTTATTGCAGATGTTTGTGGACAGGATTACTCTCCCTTGCAGACAGTGATGTTGTCCTGTCAGTATTCCTGATTCCATGCATCTCTATCTATATGCTAGCATGCTCGTTTTGTGTATATTTGGAATTTGTGACAGTTCCTCTGCTGGGGTAGGTGGCTGTTCAGCTGTTTATACCGTCCCTCTGGTGGTAGTGATCAGCTTGAGACATTTTCCTTTTACCAAGGCTAGAGGTGGGTCAGCAGAGATGGTGACATGACATGTGACCTCTTTTCTGTCAGATCTTGCCAGGGAGGATGATACCGCAGGGGTGCTGCAGTGGTTGATTATGTTGGTTACTGCCAAGTCTGACATCACATCTTGTGGGGGTATCAAGTGGCTGTCCTAAGGATGTAACATTGATAAGATGGGGACATCTATGTGCATTTCTGTTCTGGCATGGTTGGATTCCCAATCAATGTTTGAATAATATACATCAGCCAGGATCAGGGTGACGGGTGGAATCTTGATAGATTTGTAGAGGGCAAGATATGTGGGGCGGGTGTCCTGAATCAGATATGTGGGTATGTAGCTATGTATAGTTTGCATAGGGGTCTTGTCGACAGTTGACTGCACTTGGAGTGTCTCATGTGTGTTAGACTGTTTGACCGGCCTGGAGGTATGTGTCTGTCTAATATATAACTATACACCACCTCCTTTGGCTTTTCTGCCCACATTTTTGGTTCTGGCTGTGGGATAGGATGAGTGATCAGGTAAGGATGTGTTTCTCTACACAGCTGTGGGCCAGGCTTCTGTGAGTGCACAAATGTCACCATCTTCCAGGGTTACAGCTGCTTGCAATGAGTGCATTTTCCTGTTTAGATCCCTAGCGTTTAGCAGCATGGCCTTTAATTTGCATTTTGTTGAGTGTTTTATGTTGATAGTATGGACCCCATGACATTTCCTACAAAGGCACTATGTGGGGAGGCAAGACCCATTGCCAGAGGCCTGAAGGCTAAGTGAGACAGATGCATGCCATCGCTAGCAAGGCAGTGTGGTCTTTTGATCATATGTTCCCAGGTTGCCAGGCAGTGGATCCTCCTTGGATGACACCAGTAAGGGAGCCAAGTGTTACTGACAATCATTTTCTGTTTGTATTGAGCCATCATTCTGGGTGATGGCAGACTACTGCTTAAGGCTAGTGACATACCTGCATGGGACACATATTCAGCAAGCTGACTCATGTCTGTCTTCCTATAGTCCAGGGAGGTACATCTGACATCGTTCACACCACCATGGACCAGGCTGGAATGATACCTGTACCTGTTGTGGGGTGACTTGAGTGCATGATATGGCAAATTATGGCACCTGACAAACAAATGACCATGACTTTCTCCTTATTCTGCCTGGTGAGAGCCACATCTGTGGGTCTCCCAGTGGAGTCTTCTATGAGTAATATGTTGGGTGTATGGTAAGGCCTTAGTGTTTGCAAGACCCTGGTGTGTGGACTATACATGGTCTGTGGTGTGTAGGTTTGTGGAGTTCTCATGTGTTTTTGCCTCTGAGGTGTCCTTTGTTTGGGTTTTTGTTTTGTTGCAGACCTCTACTTACAAGGGTGTGTGTTGTGTATTTGCAAGTGATGTTTACTGACTCCATACACTGCAGGGCACCTATGTTACTGCACAATTTGTTCTGGTGTGCACATTCTCCATTTGTCTGGCCAGTGGTTCCTCTTCCCCTTATTTGTGTCTCTTTGTCCTTCTGTAGTCCAGTCACAGGCTTTGCCCACAGTGACTGCTGTTATGTATTTGTAATTCTGGTGTGAGTGGAGAAAATACCGTAACATCATGCACAAGGTTATGGACTTCACACCTCTGAGTGTACCTATTTAGCAGGTTGTCCGTCATTGCACCACTACATTTGTTGCGGTCCTCAGATGGTTTGTATTACTATATGTTATTATGAGGCTACAAGTTGGCCTAGCTGTCAAACCATCACAGACTGACATCTGGACAGGCCCATATATGACAGTCAGACAAAGGCCCACACATGCGGACAGGGTGTTAATACTGTTCTGCCAAACACAGACAGTTGGAAGACCAGTTTGGTATTTGCTTGCTTTCTCTTATGGGTATGACATCTGCTTCTCCACTGTCTGCCATTGATGTTTTGACATGACCCTTTCTTGTTTTGCAAATATTTGGCAGTTGAATGCAATGTTAGGACAAGCAGAACAGATATACAAGGCATATTTGTGCTCATTCTGTGACAACCTGTCATTCCAGGGGTATGGATGCTGGCCAGTGACATGTTGTCAGTACTGACACAGTACGTTGGCAGCCTTTTATAACCTGGCAGTACACTGACCTTCAGGTACCTGCTGTCCTACTAGGCACCATACCTCCTGACTTTTTAGAGCCAAAATCTGGATAAAGCCATAAGTAATTTGGGTACAAAGGCCAACATATAGGGACCATTGTTAACTATTGGCCATACAAACCTGGAAAGGTGATACAATAACAGGTTTTGCATTAGCATGCATTTTCCTAAAGGGTATAAAGTCTAAAACTAAAATCTGTCATTATTTTCTGACTTTAGTCTTTCGTGATTTGCCAGTGATTTGCCAGAAAACCACAATTTCCTGATAAAGAAACCATAAATATGATGCAAACCTCTGGACATGCTGCAAAAAGTCTGTACAGTTGAGAGGTATGCTAGGCACTGCATAGGTTACTCTGAGCTGTGTGCTGTCCATATGTGTGGCCTCCTGTCCCTGACCTGTCCATCTTTCCTGCAATTACAGATATTGCTATCTGGACAGTGTGTACAACTCCTACAGTAGCTGTATTTGACATGCAAAATAGTTGGCACTGCAGTTCTTGGAACATGGACCCTGTCAACCACAGTACTGTACTTAAGTCACTAAGACACGACAGCCAGGAGTAAGTGCAGGCCACATACTGACAGTGTTAACCACACATATACATATCTCATTGACACCTGCATATTGTGGACATGCAACAAGTTATCAAGTTGATTAGGACAGCCCTAGGAATGTGTGCTCTGCTGCCAATACCCTACAAACATTAATCTTACTGCATTTCTATGGGAAGGTGTGTGTGTATGTGGGGGGGGGCACACCTGTCATCTGTCCACATTTGCATAGACTGTGCTGATGTTCCCTTTACATTTTGGTTCTATTTAGCATAGTATTGTGCCTGTCTTGGAGAATACAGGCATCTTATTTAAGACCACAGGTTAGATTGTAATGGCAGACATTTGGGTTTCAGACTTCTTACCCTTCAGAGCCTTACTGTAACTGCAAGACCTGCTGTGATATCACTGTGTAAGTCTGTATGGGAATATTTCATAATTGTCCCCATTTGTGGACCTTTGCCAAACATTTATTTATGGTTTTCTACAGCTGACTTGCTGGGTGAGGCTGAGGGGTGAGTATGGGACCCCCACATTTACATCCATGCAAGTGACCTATGACCCCTCAGTTTGTTAGCCCCGCACATACACTGCAGTGAGATTTGTCATGTAGGGGACTACTGCATACTCTGGGGAAGCCAGTATTTGGCGGACATTTCCTGTTGTTCCACATAGCTGTCAATTGTCTGCTGCTATCCAGATAGGCCATCCCATTACTTTGCATGCATGCAGCAATACCATAGCTATGCTACCACAATGTATTACTCCATTCATTTATTGTTAAGAAGACTGACTTACCTTGTGCCTGCGGCAGTTGTGAGGACAGTGCTTGAGGGCTGGCTCTGTCAAATGCATGCAGTACACAGCCTATACATGGTAAGATACAGGTAGTGTGATGTGTTTGGCATCCATTTTACTATGTGTGCAATTCAGAGAGAGGAGTCAGTCCCAGGGTCCCTACAGTGTCAGTGTGTGTGCTATGCGTTGCCTCTTTACCAAGGCCTGGGCATACTGGGCACGCCTCCATCTGCCGACAGGAGCAGGCTCAGGGGGTTTCTCCTCCAAGTCTCTCTGTGCCTGTGAGGACCTTGGCAATGATGGGGGGCTGTGTGGCCCTTCCCTGTGATGTTCCTGCTGCAGCTGTTTCAACAAGATCATATTGTGCAGCATGGCACATACTATGAACATGTGGCTGGAGAGTACTGCAGGGCAGCACCAGATATGTCAAGGCAGCGGAACTGTGACTTGAGCATCCCAAACACATGCACTACAATGTTCTTGGTTTGTGCATGTGCCTCATTATGGCATTCTTCAGTGTGTGTGTGTGTGTGTGTGTGTGTGTGTGTGTGTGTGTGTGTGTGTGTGTGTGTGTGTGTGTACATTTCTGATGGGTATCATCATCCACGGCTCCAGTGTATAGCCAGCATCCCTCACCAGATGACTATACCGGATGTCCCCCCTGGCAAATGCCTGGTACAGCTGTGAGGCATGCCAGATGTGGGAGCCATGATAACTACCAGGGCTGCCATCACACAAATTCATGATAATGTCCTTGGCATTGCACATGACCTGGCAGTTGATGGAGTGATAGCCCTTGCGGTTGACATGGACTCTACCCTTTTCACTGGATGGTGCCTTCATGTGGATGTGTGTGCAGTCTATGGCACCCAGCACCTCTAGGTAGTCTGCTACATGGTGGAAGAGATGCATATTGCTGGTCCTCTTCTCAGGAGTGCTGGGGCAATATATGTGCTCACCAGCATGACATCCAGGAAGTGGTGGAGTACCCTGGATGCAGATGCCTGTGAGACCCCTATGATGTCCCCACTAGGTCTTTGGAAGGTACATGTAGATAGTATTCTTAAGTCTACACATAGCTTGGTTTCAACTGGGATGGGTTCCCTTCTGTTGGCTTTGGGTCTGAAGTGAGGCCTGCACAGGTCGCTGAGTTGCTGAAGTAAGTCCCTGTCCACCCTGTAGTGCTTTAGTATTTCCAGATCATGTAGCCCTTGGTAGGTTACTCTGAGTCTGAATAGTCTTCTCCTCCTCCTCAGTCTGGGACAGTTGTCAGCATTATCCTCCTCACCACCCTCAGTCTCTAGCACATACTGATGTATCAGAGTGACAGTAGCCACTAACATTTTGTCAGTTAAAATTCCCAACTGTGTACACCAATGGTGCAGGGTTTGTGGGAAAAAACAAACTGAAAGGTGTTTACATACTTTATACTATTGTGCTGCAAATGCTGCCTGTGTGATTGGCTGAATATGATACATTCCACCTGCCAGCTGTATTATTGAGGGGTTTGAATGGTCCACTGTGACTAGAAGAGGCTGTTTTAGTGATTTGTAGATCATTTCCTTTATACTGGTATTTCCTTTTTTTTCACTCTGTTTAAGCCCTGTAGCCCTCTGTGCAAACTGTTTTAGCAAGTGTAAACATTGCTGAGCAGAAAAGGCCCTCCCCTGGACATGAACATGCTCCACAGTTCTTGAAATAGCTAAGTACAGCTAAGTAGCCTTAGACATACCCTCTTGCTTAGCTGTGCTTAGCTGAGCAAAAATAGGAGCCACAGAGGTCTAATGTGCTTACACCAAGCATGACACACCCTCTTTTCATGTCAGCTGCTTCTCCTGCTTACATCACCGCATTATAGCTCCTACACGGTTAGGTGCATGCATATACTGTCTCCCATTTTGCTAGTCAATAAATTTAGCTCATTTGCATACCCCACTGCCTAAGTCCCTTGTTACACCACTATTCCGGAGACTGTGTCCTTAGCTACCACTGTTACTTGTTATTGTTTTGGTTCTGCATGCTACCCACTATAATCTCAAAATTCATATTTCACATAAAATTGTCTTTTTACATTTTTTTTTAATTTTCTGCATGATCTCATTAGCTCTGCACTCTGCTTAAACAGCTGAAATCGGCCCAAAAAATAAACTTTGAGTTTTATAATTTTGCAACAGTTTTGCATGCTAATGGCCATATCTTTGGCCATTGGCATGCCTAATACTCCTAATACATGCTTTACTTTGAGCTGTCATGCCCCAGTTTTGATTTTTGCAGAAATGTACATGGTTAGTAACCGAATACATTTCTGCAGTGGACACGGCTCTGCCGTGGATGCCTTCCTGCTTGCTGAATCGCTAATTCACCTCATTTCACCAGCAAATGAGGTGATTAGCATTATTCCATTGCATCAGTGTCAGAATAGTGCTGGGAGGCTCGTGCACTCCCCCAGCCTTGTTTGCTGGATCGCTCAGCAGCCATATTCCATGCTATAGCTGCTATACTATTCAGACATGGAGAATCACTCCATGTAAGCTTTACTGAATCCTAGCCATTATCTTTGACAATGGCAGTTTTAAGTAGAAAACTATGGTATGAAGCCATTATGAATAATTACTGACAGACCCTGGGTTAGGCTTGACAATAACTATAAGTGAAGCATAACTGACAGGTGTCCAAGGTTTAAAAATTTCCTAGAAATTCAAGATGTTTTATGGAAATTGTGATTAAACAAATAATCGTAAAAGGGCAGATTAAACATTACATATATACTCAAAGGTTGTGTGGGTTTTGTGAAGCAGAAAAAGCAATGACACATATGTTTCCTGAATGTTCACAACTTGTGTGTTTTTTGGAATTAATTTCGCAAACAGTATAATGTGCCCTTGCTTTCATCTTTGAATTTTGATATGATATTATATGGGTATTATAAGAATACTTCATCAGATGATGTTGATTACTATGTTAAATGTTTAATGGGGACCATATGGGTGTTATGGTTGATCATCTGTGATGAATTGCTGTTTAACAAGTTATGGGATTGTTCTCTAATTTTGATCAATTTGAGAAAATAATTGTGCAAATGAAGTATGTGAATGTTGTATGGTTGGGTTGTGATGTTTTTCTTTTATTTTTAGACATTTTCTATTTTTGATGGGAGGACCTTGTTTCCATTTTACTGATTGGTATGTTCTGTTTACTTAACCTGCGCATTGGGATCTTTTACATACACCTGAGTGATCACCGATACAAGCAAATGTCACTTCAGTTTACTTTCTCATCCAAAAGATAAAAAGCTCAGAAGTGCAGTGCCCTCTGTATTGTATTAAAGTATCATTTCATCAGCCTGTTCTAGGAATAGAACTGACAGCCTTCTTTACCAAAGGCAAGTATACTACCTGTTGCACCACTGACACAGCAATGAATGCAAAGACTAGGGAATTCTAGTTAATAAACATTCTTTTCAAAACCATCTACATGTTAAAAGAACTAGAGCAATAAGAAATTTAGGTATAGTATTTAAATTGAACACTGTCATTGAGAGACATTAAAAACTTGGTTGAATTATCAGAGCCTTTATAGAACCTATACTGGAAACAATACCATATTTTGTATGCGCAATAAATGTGAATGACAAAAACTGGACTCTTTTCAAAAAATCTTCACCAAGTGTTTATCATCTGTAAAAGATCTATGCTACATTGGAAGGTGTAAACATCTAAAATTGTTCACTATACACTACATATTTAGAGGTAAAGTAATTCTGGCCTATAAAGCTTTCAATAATGACTTTCTGAAGGTTTTACCAAATCTTGAAAACTGTGATTTTCCAAATTATTATTTGTAAGAATTCCAGATGTAGCAAATATATTACTCATGCTATTCCTAGATTATGGAATCAGTTTCCATTTACTCTCAGAATGGCTACAAACATAACTGACTTTAAATCTAGGTTGTACTCATGATGGGAAATGAGCTTGTGTTCTTTGAATGGTCTTTGGCCTAGGAACACTGTTGAATAAACTTTTGAAATTTCTGAAACTTGAAACAGCTAGCTAAACCCAACACTGTCACTAACTAAACAACTATTGAAAATATGTATACTACTAAGAAATATTGTAGAATACAAATACGTACAATAATTGGAAATTAACACATTGTCTCTGGGATGTATTCAGCCAATAGAAGGCAAAACCAATTAAACAGCCCAGTCCAAGAAGGAGCAATGTGAAAACAAATCAGAAGGAACAGGCATAACAATGTACTCAATAAAACAAAATCAATTTGCAACATAGAATAAATAATTACATAAAATATCTATGAGAAACAAGAAACTAGTTGTTGCACAGATAGGGCCATCTTTTAGTAAAGTATGCAGATCATACAACAGACACACCAAAAATATTAACCCAGTTAAACATCTATGGCATCATTATTTCTAAACCTTGGTATACATATCAAGAAGATACTATCTGATTAATTACAATATTATAAAACGTTACATGTATTTCTCAATGTTGTAAGTTGATCTGGTGTACAGATGGATTCTGTCAATAAAGAGAAAATATATGCCCCGGGATTCAATAAACTCCATGCAGGAATAGTACTATTCCTGCATGGAGTGAACTGTGTCTGTTTAGCATTAGCATTAACAGCAGCATGCCTTGCATATTAATGAAGGTGTGCTGCTGCTAAGGCTAAATGGACATTAAGAGTACTGAGTGCAGGTGGTGTGTTTAGGTAGTGCACGCACATCTAACACTCTCCCTGCACTCAGAAAGTGCCATACAGCACTTTTGAAAAGCATTTCAATGTCCATGGACCCTGAAATGAAATAAACTTGAGTATTTCAGCATCCGCAGACACTGAAATACATAGGGGAGCAAGAAACAATGCAAGGAGTGTTTGACAGGTTCTGTCCCACACACCCTGCATTGTAAAAGGGCCGTACAGCCATAGCCATCAACTGTATAGGTTTCTGCAGAATGCCCAGATGCCTGCCTCGCATACTTCTTACCTCCCTAGAGCAATAAAGCAGTACAAAGCCATAAATAATGGGGGGGCAAAGCCACAAAAATAGGGATACATTTTAAATATTGCACTGACAAACCCGAAAGCTGACAGAATAAAAGGTTTGCACTAGCATGGACTTTCCACAGGTTATGAAGACTGAAACACAAATGTATGCCATGTGAAAGTGCTGTACAGCCATAGCCATTACTGTACAGGTGTCAGCAGAATGCTCAGATGCTTGCATCACATACTTCTCACCCTCCTAGAGCAATAAAGCAGCACAAAACCATAAATAGTGTGTGGGAGGGGGACTAAGCCACAAAAATAGGACCATGTTTTAAATATTGCACTGACAAACCCAGAAAACTGATAGAATAAAAGGTTTACATTAGCACGGGCCTCCTGAAGGGTATGAAGACTGAAACACAAATGTCTGCCATCTGAAATTTCTGTATGGGCATAGCCCTCAACTGTACAGGTGTCTGCAGAATGTCCAGATGCCAGCCTCACATACCTGTCAATCTCATAGAGTAACAAAGTGTACAAGGCCATAAATAAATAAAAACATTTTTTTCCACACTAAAGTATGCTTAAACATAGCTGAGCAGGTGTGCACGTTATGGCATTATGCCCAGCATTGCTTAAACACCCCAGAGGAGATAAATAAAAATATAAAGCTAAAATCCTAACATTGGGATAGTGTAGTGGTTAGAGTCCTGGCTTTATACGTAGGCATTCATGGTTCAAGTACCAAAAAAGGCACTTTATTTTTAGATAGGAAAGCAATGTTAAAATTATATATATATTTTTTGTAAATGATGTAGTAAGTGATATTTTTCAACCAGGGTAGTGTAGCTGGTCAACAATGGAAATGTGAGTGCATATAACATGTGAAACCACCCGTGTATACACAAGTGTCCCATACAGTATAGTCACACACCTTGGCAATGTAATAAAAGCACATAGAGGAGTGTCATGTAAAGTAAATCATATACACTTACTGAATGAAGTCATTATTCTAATATTTTTAAAAATTAAAAGTGATCAATGGTTAGCAGTGCTCAGCTATGCTAAGCCAGTTTAAGCAATGCTTAGACGTGAATGCTAAGCAGCAGTCATCTCAGCTAAGCAGATTTGCACACTGTTAAGCAGTGCTCAACAATTTCCACTTTAAGCATTGCTAAAATCAGCTTACCAGGTTTATGCACTGCAAAGCTATGCTCAACATTTTCAAAATGGACCAATGATGGCAGAGGGTGGGAATATGGCCTTATTTAAACTGCACAGGTGGGAACACAGCCAGTACCTGTTATAGTTCAGCCTGTGCAGGAACCATGGCTGGCTTAGGTGAGGGTTCGCACTTTATGGTGCAAAGATGGGGCACCCTGGAGTCCAGGGTCATGGCTGGACTCCTCATAAGTAGCCATGATGAGAGACTGCTGCAGGACAAGTACAAGGGCTCACAATATAAAGTGGAGGCCTGAGACTGTCTTGCCCGTGATCTCACCAGTGCTACTGGCATCCCCCGAACTGGTGAGCAGGTCCAGCACCATTATGCCGACCTAAAGCAGAGGATGGGGCCACTCTTGGACCAGTGGATCAAAGATGCCAGGGACAACTGTGCTCCAGCAGTTTGTAAGTATCACAGATATAGGTGTACCAAATTATAGCCAGAGGATATGATAGACAGGTATGCATAATGTTTGTTTTTCTCCCCTACAGCTGCAGCAGAGAGGGATAGTAACATCAAAGCCCATGCCAACTGACTCCTGAGGCTATGCCGACAGGCTGGTGAGTAAAAATCTATTTTGCAGTATATTGTGCAAATGACTAAGAAGGAGTATATTGTTTCCTGTTAGTAGATATACTCTTACTGTGTTAACTGAATAAACAAAGTTTGTCCGACTAATATTGATCTGTAATAAACATCTATAACACAAACTGTTCTGTTTACTCTGGTATGTTGTTGTAGACTTAGAATGGAGCTGTAAAACAAGATATAAATGCCCTGTGTTAACCTTTGCTTTCCAGATTGTAGTAATTCAAAGGATTAATGCACAGTACACTAACTGTCTGTTATGCATGCATGGCAGGATTACAAGCTCAGACGGTCTAACCAAGAGACTATTAGGCAGAAACCAGTGAAACAAGAAACAGCAGATCCCCAGTACCTCAGTGTGATGAGCAATACCTTAGTTGTTATTTTGCACACCCAGACACAGTTCGAATGCAGGGAGTGGTACTAAGATGTGTGCTTATCTACACACAAGGAATCAGGAATATATGTAAAAACAGTGAGGTAGTTTTAAAAGATATTTTCTCCACAGGTTTTACAGGTAAGGAAATGTTGGTAGTACTTGTATGAAGGGTATACTAATAAACTGTGTACAACTGTTCAACTGTCCCACCACATGCCTGCAAATCACAGCAAGATAGATACATACAACATGCACTCTTCCCGATACATCTCTCAAGTGTCACACTGTCAGGGCTAGTGGCCACTGCTGCCAATAACCCTGGACACAGATAGGAAACTAGTCGAAGTATGCCAGTAGCACACTCACATAACAGCAGTTCAGGGTACCCCTTCTGTGCCAGATATGTAACCCTGACATGTACGAGTCCCTTCCAGTCATGTACCCAGAGTTGTCACAGTTTGCCCCATACCATTCCAGGCTGACAGTTTAATAGGTATGTTTGTGCTATAGAAGCTATGGGCCATAGGTAGATGTAAAGTGAGGGCAGACCCATAGAGTATTAAGCAGTACTGTTATGGAAAATAGAAGCATAAACAGTTGTTAATGGACTTTTTCTCTCCCCCCCTACCCATTATCTGGATCAATACTATAATTCATACACTATGGGTATGTTGTTCTCCAAACCTCATGTTCGGGCTTGTGTTATATTACTGTTGATATATTTGATTAGTTACATGTTAACATACCTTGTTCAAATACCATTGTTGGTGGCCTGTCGCCATCAATGTTACTGGCATGCTGTTACAATGCATACTGTTGTTCCATTTAAGCATGTATTCTGTTTGGTATGCAACTGTTTCAAACTTGTTTTATTGGGTTAATTGGAGCACCCATGGATGTTGTTATAACTCATTTTGAAATGTGTTGTTCATGACTAACCAACATATTTTGTAAAACCTCAACACCATAGTTCATTTGGGAAGGCAGATTCCAGTGGATCCACCTGTCATGCCTCATCTGGCCATGGCACTGGGCCCCAGCATGTCTGGGACCCAACCCAGGACTTCCTCGTCTGTTGGTCTTGTACTACCTTTGGGTGGAACTGCCTCAGGGGACGGGGCCTGATCCCCCCCCAGGAGCATGCAAAGACAGGAGCTTGTCACCCGCAGTCAGTTCCAGGGTATGATGTGCAGTATCGTCCGAACAGAGTTGGATGACCAGCTGTACCAGATGAAGGGCCACCTGGTGCACCTTGATGGGCAGGCTGCCCCTCCTGTCCAGCCCTGAGCACAGCCACCTTCGGGGCTGTGAAGGTGCAGTGGTGAATTCCCATGCAAGGGAACTCAGTCCCACTGTATTCATTTGGGCTACATAGGTTCATAGGTTCATAGGTAGGTACTAGGCTGTCGGTCCAAGGGCCTATGTAAGCCTAGCCAACAAGGTTATCTGGTTTGCGCCACCCAAAAAAGTTATTTTCCTGTGCCACTGTTGAGCAGAGACACAGAAGTGATCCCCGGGATGTATTTCCTATTTCCCATGCACTCATCATGATTTTTCTTGAAGAGAGCTAATGAAGAACTTTGCTTGACAGAGATGAGTAGCCTGTTCCAGAGTATGGGAATTCTCTGGGACAGGAATCTATCTCTCCATCATGTCCTGTTTATTGTGGTGACAAGGTTTAGGTCCCTAGAACATGTAGCTTGGAGAGATTGGGATTTCATTAGGTGTAGCATGTCCAACAGCTCTGGGTTTGATATAGCTTTATATGTTAGGCAGAGATCACCTTAGAGTAGGCGATATGCTACGGAGTAAAGCTGGAGTTTTTTGAGACAGTCAGTGTAGAGCATTTGTTTGGTGCCAGTAATCCTCTTTGTGAGGTACTTCTGTGGCCTTTCCAGCTGCTGAAGTTGTCTTGTGAGGTACATTCCAAAAGGGGCGTTGTACTCTATAATGGTCTAATGAGTGTCGAGTAGAGGGGAATAATGACCTCTTTTTATCCTGGATGAGAATCCTTTTATGATGAGGTGTGCCACGTAGAAGGACTTCCTGACTACTGTGGCGATGGGACTATCAAAGGAGAGACTACTGTCCACCTGGGCCCTAAGGTCTCTTATCACACATTCAGTGTTAAGTAGATTGCTGCCTATGTGGTAGTTCATGGTTACAGAGTTTTTACCAAAGGGGATGACACTGCACTTTTTGGCATTGAGCTTGAGGCCATGGCTCTGACACCAGGCATCTGTCTCAGCAAGGCGCTTCTGTAGGATGTCCACATCATTTGGGGACTTGACTATGGCTCCTAGTTTGCAGTCATCTGCGAAATTTGTTAGCCAGAGGCCTTCTGTGTTAGCCTGTACTTCAGAGAAGTAGATACCAAACAGGAGAGGTCCCAGGACTGAACCATGTGGTACTCCACTTGTCACTGGTTTGAGGTCAGATTTGAAGTCTGCAACTTTTACAGTGTGGGTTCTGTCAGTGAGCAATTTGGCAACCCATCTTGTGATGTAGGGATTTATATTAGTTTAGTGAGTTTAGCTATAATTCCAGAATGGGGGATGGTGTTGAAAGCCTTGGCGAGATCAAGATAAGCTGTGTGAACCATCTTACCCTCATTTATGGCTTTGGTGACTGCCTTAAAGAAGAAGATCAGGTCCAGGAGGCATGATGTGCCTTTCACAAACCTGAACTGGGTGGGATCCAGAGTTGGGAGGTTACCAATGTCTTTGTTTATGAGTTCCATGAAACGTTCCATGGCCTTGCAGACCAGGCTCGGCAGGCTAATAGGGCGATAGTTCCCGGGATCAGTAGTGGCTCCCCCTTTGTGGAGTGGGATAACTGTTGCTGTGCGCCATTCAATGGGCACAAAGCCTAATGCGAGGCTATTATTGAACATGGTGCTTAGGTGGGGAGCCAGTTTGTTCTGAAGTTTGTGCAAAATGCAGCCTGGGATGTTGTCTGGTTCCATGGATGCTGTGTTTTTGGCTTTAGAGAGTTCAGCTTTTACCTGTGTGGTTATGATTACAGGGAATCTGCATTCTTCCTGTATAGATATGGGTGCTTTAGGGGGTGGGGGGTAAAGTTAGCACTGAACCTATCTGCCAGGATATTGGCAATATCAGTTGGTTCAATGATTTTCATGCCATTGTGCTGTAACTCAGAGCAGATCTGGGTGTTGCCATTGAGATTCTTGACATAGTTATAGAATGCTTGTGGTTGTCCTTAGAATTAGTGGCAGTTTTGTTTTCGTAGCTAGCTTTGGAGGATCTTATAAGGGATCTCAGCTTGTTACTGAGGCTGACCAGAGAGCTCCTCCATTCATGGAATTTTACTCTCTTTTACAACAGTTTCTTTCTTCTGTTGTACAGTTTGTTTATGGCAGGGGACCACCAGATTGGCTTCCTTTTTTTGGAGGATAGCGTCTTTGTTCTGTTTGGGATAGCATGATCCATGCACTCGTGTAAGTGCTTATAGAGTGCTTCATGGGCTTCGGATTCCCAACCAGCCTCCCCGTCAAAGGTGTTTACCCCCTTCATGTTTCATATACCACCCCTGTCTGCTGTCTTCTCTGTCTTATCTGTCTGCAAATGCAGCCTATCCTACCCAACCTACCTCCCCAAAGATACCTCCAGCCCTTCTCCAACATCCCACTCTTACCTAAAAAAAAAGGGTATCTGTTCCGCAAACAAAAAACATTGCTCCATGCATAGCCCTACATTTCACCCTCATGTACAGTGAAACTAATAAATCTACCCATGGATTATTCTGCAAATGTCTGTCGCCAACACCCCTCCCTGTGGGGTGTGAGGTTGTAAATTCCAAACTCTGCACATTATTCACAGCTGCTGCAGAAGAATTGTAGAGCTATGGTAATTTCTGACACCCATCCTGCACATCCCTAGCTGACTTTCCTAATGTTTTACCCGCTGATTGCACCCATTTCACCATTTTTTATCCCCCTTTTTCTTTTCTTTAATTAAAATTAGCATGGGTGTAAGCAGGAGTAAGCACGGCTAAGTGAAGCTAAAAGAACTTACTCATCTTTTAGCAATGCTTAGCTCCATGCAAAACCAAGCAAACCCACTTACAACTGCTTAAAAGTGCCTTACTCACTCTGTCTCAATCACACCTTGTTCTGCCAAGCAACAAAATAATTAGTTCTGCCAAGTCTCAAATCCAGGATGCTTTGCACTACAATCACAGCAATGTGCCACTACACCATCTGAGCTGTAGGAATTTGCAATGTTTTAATAAACATATCAAGCACGACAGTCATTTAACATAAGGGAAAAATGATATATCCCTAGTACTGTTATATACATATATATATATATATGTATACATATATATATATATATATATATATATATATATATATATATATATACCAATCATACCTCTCAACTGTACAGATTTTCACAGAATGTCCAGATTTTTGCCTCATATTTTTGGCGGTTCCTCCTAAAATCTGTACCTTTCTGGAAAAAGCTGTGGATTTAAGTCATTAAATTAGGACAAATATTTGAGTTTAAGTCTCCACATCATTCAGAAAATTCATGCTAATGCAAAACCCTTCTATGTATCAGCTTTCTAAGTTTGTAAGAGCAATATTTAAAATCTGTCCATATATATATATATATATATATATATATATATATATATATATATATATATATATATATATGTGTGTGTGTGTGTATAATATATGGGTCTATATTAAATCAGCAAACGCTTAAAAAAGCGAACACTGATTCATCAAACCTAGTTCACCGAACACTGACAATCCCGAACACCAGGCAAAAAATTTGCTGTTCCACCATAAAAAAAACAAAAAAAAAGAAAAAAAAAAGCTTGAAACAGTATTTAATGTGGGGGGCATAGCCCCCCACACTCCCCTACTTAAATATACCAACTTCGAGATCTCACCACAGTGGTGGAAACAGCAACCTCCCAAAACCAGCCCAGCGATTTTTTCCCTAAGAAAAAAATCTGTTCTGGGTGTTCGGCATTGTCAGCGTTCGCTCAAATAGGGACGATGAATCAGCGTTCACTTTTTTAAATGTTCGCTGATTCAATATAGACCCATAATATATATATATATATATATATATATATATATATATATATAATATATATACCAATCTCTTACTGGAAGACATCTGCAAAAAGCCCAACAAAGTGTGGGGATAAAGGTCAAGCAATAGTGACTGACATCTTTGAAATATGGCTGTCATATGCGTAGAAGTCTGCTAGAGGGGCATGGTTTGCTTTCACATACAATTCCAGATAGATTTCAGGTCTGAAACACAAATTAGTGTCATTTTATTTACCGATGTCAATGCTCACATCATCCCAGTGATTTGTCAGAAACCCACAACTGTTATGGGCAGCAGACCAAACATATGAGCCACGCATCTGGACAGTGTATAGACATCTGGACAGTGGAGAGGTATGACCGCAGTCATGTAACACAATAGAAAACCCGTGACAGCTACCAACCATGTCAACCAGCACCTTCTGAAACACTATAAGACCAACATGACACTACCCTGATTCAGCTATGGGGAATTACCCATGTATATCCAGATATATCATGCACTACAGGGATGGAACTATAGGAGAAAACAGATATTGGTGCAAAAATGTCCACCCACAACCATTTGCACCACAGTCACAGCAACAAACCAGTACCCCAAATGAACTTTGGAGTAGAAAGACTGAACAAACATACCCTTATTGCCAGTCACACACTACACCGACATATACTGGTCCAACTCACCATCAACTGAGAATCCTGAGGTGTTACAGGACATTTCTCAGTTTGTCCCTATAAACATATACACCTGATTGACTACCAACAACCATAGCAGCATGCACAGTCAGAGAGAAAAAAGATCTATGACACTCGCATCTACTGCTCTCCCTACTCAGCCCAACAAACATTTACACACAACACTGCTACACAATGTTGGCAGTCTGTTAACAATGGCCAGACATACATAATTCTCATATGTACAGGTTTCCACAGACTGTCCAGGGTGTGGGACCATATTCATGTCCACTGCCGCATACCACTTCCTGAAGTCTACCAAGTCACTGGGATGATACCTTGAGTGAAGTCACAAAATAATGATATACCATACCTCTGAACCTCTTACTGCAAGACCTCTGGACAAAGCATGACATACTTGGGGAACAGGGGGCCAGAAAGAGGGGCATATCCCACATAATGGTGTTACAAACTGAAACAGTTGCTGGTATTACAGGCTTTGTTGTAACATAACATCCCTGAAGGATATGATGTCTGAAACACCAATGGATGTCAACAGTTACTGACTACAATCCTCACATTATCCTACTAATTCCACAAAAACATGTTGTCTGAAGAACAGACCACACATAACAGGCAAACCTCTGGGCAGTCTGTGGACATCAGGACATATCACTGTCAGACATCAAGTCAGGCAGAAAATGCATGTCCAGACAAAGCCTGTTAATCTAGCAACCCTCTTTGTGTATAACAGAACTACTTACTTACAGTCTGTACCCAATTCTGGAGCTTTGTCCACCATTTGAATGTGAACTGCCATGGCCCTAACTGAGGAATGTTCTATGGGATGCAGTACACCTGACAGGTATGGGTATGTTATGGAGATATTCTGTCATGCTTCAGGCATCTTGGCTGTTGCTGCTGGGTGCATGTTGCATTAGGGACTCTTGTGGAACAAGCAGGTCAGGGGGGAAGCTACCAAGGTCCCATTTGCTGGAGGGAGATTGTGGGTAAGCATAGTGGCAGGGCAGTTGATGAACAGGGTAGGCCTCTGGCAATGCCTAATGCTGTTAAGAATGTAGAAGTTTGTTAAAGCATCTTAAGCTTCATTGTGGTGTTGCATACTACAGTTGTGAGCACATTTTATGCAGTTGATGACCGAGATAACCCCTTGCCAGTGCTTAATGTTAGGAAGTTTTGGTTTATGCATATGTAGAGGATTTATAGTTTTCTTTTCTTTTGCAGATCACAATGAGGTCACAGATGGGGAAGTGCGGAGTGGGCATCAGTCGATGGCCTGAAGGAAGTGGAGTTGACATTTTCTGGGAGATGAAGCTGTTCCTCAGGTAGGCGCCGCTGCTGTCACATACCAGGTTAAGGTTGAGTGAGTTTCATTTGTACCATTTGACTTATGTTTGGGGCTGCTAGGAGTGTTTTGGTACATACATGACGTGAGTGTAGGTAAGATATGTGGGGAACTGTGTGTGGTGTTTACACTGAAATTAGAAAGGTTATATGAGGCATCATTTTCGGATTCCTTACAGATGTAGGTTACGCTTGACAAACTTACCTGATGCAAGGTAACAAAGGAAGGAAACTTTTGAATAGAAAGTCTAGGACAAGCAGTGGAGTAGGGACATTCAGCTGTTGGGTTCTTGAGGCCGCATGTTACCAGTTACTTGGCTAGTTGTAATGAGTTTTTTTGAAGTGGTTCATTGTTCAGCATTCTGGTGTCTTTTGGAGTATTTTGGTTGGTTGGCTTTGGCAAAGGGACAGGGAGTTTGAGTGGGAATTCCATTTCTTGACAAATGAGGCATGTGATCAGTTGGCAGATATAATTTAAGATGGGGTGGGGTTATGGTTTGTTGGAAGGTGTAGGGTTTATTTTTAATTTGTTTAATATGGCAGTAGTATGGTTTGTGGTGTTCGTGCTGCTTAAATGTCATGATGGTCATTTAAATGTTTTATTACTTAGAATTGGATAGTGGGTGTGATGGCAAGATTGTTATTAAATAAAATTTTGAAAAGGGTTGGGGTACACTGACAGGGAAATGGACGGACTTTGACTATTGTCAAGATGGATTGATGCGAGGATTGGCTGGGATAGGGAGTTCAAGGGGTTACAGTTTTGGTGATGTTTATGTTAGGCTGTATTTAGTTATTCCAAAAGTGTTTTGAGGGTTAACAAAGGCTAGGATGGCCATTATGTGCTATGCTTGTACTGGATAGTTGGAGGGATGGCAAGATTGCTTTGGACTTTGATATAAGGCTACTGTTAGGATGATGGTAGGCAGTTGCCCTTGTGTGGTTTCACGTGGCATTGGGTTTAATGTTTTGGTGTTGCATAGCATAGGTAAGGTCCTGGGGACTCATAATGAAGTTAATATTGGTAGTGGAATGAATGAGAAGTTAGTTAATATACAGAAGTTATGCAAAGATGGTTATTATTTTAGTATTGGGAAAAGGATCATTGGTTTAACTGTTAAGTCAAGTGGCGGCTTTTGGTGTTCATATGACAGGGTTTTGAGGTTGTTGATAGGGATCCAGTTGGGTTTATGAAGAGGGGTGCACTGAATGATGTTTAACTGAACCACCCCTCCCCTTTTGGTATGGGTGGTTAGGTTGTTAGGTTGTTGAAATTCTGGTTAGGATAGAGTGTAACAGCCTGGCCAGGATGGTGAGTGGAGAAGAGGGACAGGCTTTCCCTCTTCTGTCCCTCCTCTGGGTGTTGGATGTTTAAGTGGAAAATATAAGCAAGCAGAGATAAAGATGCAGCTTATTTGGTTGGAGGTGTAAATCAATAAATGGTATATGAAGTGAATTTTCGGACGCTGCTTCATATGTTAAGTAAGTGAGTGGAGGTATGAACGCTGCTTACTGGGTCAGGATGAGTAAGGTCATGCTGTCCTGACTTATTTGGTTGGATGTATAATTCAATAAATGGTATATTAAGTGAATGGTGGGATGCTGCTTCATAAACAAAGTAAGTGAGTGTAGGTATGGACGCTGCTTACCGTGTCAGGATAAGTGAGGTCATGCTGTCCTGATTAACATTACATGGATGTTATGCTGTGATTAAATCAGCTATACTATGTTCAATGGTAATTAATAAAAATTGGTTATCAAAGCTATGTTATGGAGGTTTAATAAAGGTCGTCAAACATCATTCGGTGTGATGTGTGTTTATTGAAGAGGACCAGGACAATGAATTTTTATTTCATTTCCTCAGTGATTCTTACTTTATTATTTTGTTGACTACATTGCCGGGATTCAATAAGCTGTTTTCTCCGTGCAGGAATAGTGTAGTAGCTCCTTCATGGAATATGGCCGCCGAGTGATCCAGTAAACAAGGCTGGGAGCATGCATGAGCCTGCCAGCACTATTCTTGCACAGACACCACTGAATAATGTTAATTACTTCATTTGCTGGTGAAAACCATGCAGATGAGTTTAATTAGTGATTCAGTAAACAGGCAGGCATTTGTGCAAGAACAGTGTCCGGTGCAGAAATGTATTCGGCTACTAGCCAAATCCATTTCTGCAAAAATCAAAACAGAGGCATGACAGCTCAAAGTAAAGCATGTATTATAATCCTTAGGCATGCCAATGGCCATATATATGGCCACTGGCATGGAAATGTGTTGCAAAATTATAAAAATCAAAGTTAATTTTTTGGGGGCCGATTTCAGCCGTTTAAGCATAGGGCATCATCGGGATCATGCCGAAAATAATAAAAATTTGAAAAGGCAATTTTAAGTAAAATCTGCATTTTGCCATTATAGTCTATGGCATGCAGAATCAAAACAATAACAGTAACACTGGTTGCTAAGGTGGAAGGCTGTGGTGTAGTGGTGTAACCAGGGACTAAGGCAGTGGGGTATACAAATGAGCAAATTTTACAGAATCACTAAAGAGGAGACCATTCTCTGGCTGCACCTAACTGTGTAGCAGCTATAAGGCAGTGCTATAAGCAGGAGAAGCAGCTGACATGAAAAGGGGTTGTACCATGCTTGGTGTAAGCACATTGGAGCTCCATGGCTCCCATTTGAGCTTAGCTAAGCACAGCTAAGCAAGGGTGTGTGTCTGAGACTGTATTGACTTATTCCATGAAATGAAGAGCATGTTCATGTCCAGAGGAGGGCCATTTCTACTGCAAAGTGCTTACTATAGCTAAACAGGTTTGCATGGCACATACTGGGTCTAAAACAAAAAAATGGAAATAGCAAAACTGTTTACATTTGGGCAGCGGGTTTGTGCGGTGCACCTCGGGGATTAAAAGGGACAGAAATGGGAAGGGAAGAAAAAATGGAAATAGTAGAATTAAAGCAATCAAGTACAAATAACATAGTTGGCAGGTGGAATGCATCATAGTCAGCCAATCATACAGGCAGCATCTGCAGTACAACAGTATAAACTATGCAAACACCTCATAGTCTGTTTTTTCCCACAAACTCTGCACCATTGGTGTACACATGCAGGGGAATTTTAGCCAAAAAATAGTTAGGGGCTGCCAGGCTAAGGAGGATAATGCTGACAACTGCCCCAGACTGAGGCTGAAGAGAAGAGTGTTCAGACCCAGGGTAACCTACCATGGGCTACATGATCTGGAGATAGTAGAAAGCTACAGGGTGGACAGAGACATTCCTCAGCAAATCATCGAGCTGTGCCGGCCTCAACTCAGACCTAGAGCCAACAGAGTGGAACCCATCCCAGTGGATACCAAGGTATGTGTAGCCTTAAGAATGCTAGCTACAGGTACTTTCTAAAAAAAACTACTGGGGACATCATGGGGCTCTCACAAGCATCTGCATCCAGGGTACTCCAGCCGTTCCTGGATGCCATGCTACCACATACTAGTGAGCACATCTACGTCCCCCACACCCATGAGGAGAGGACCAGCAATATGCATCTCTTCCACCATGTAGCAGACTACCCGGAGGTACTGGGTGCAATAGACTGCACACACATCCACATAAAAGCATCACCTGGTGAACAGGGTAGGGTGTACATAAACCACAAGGGCTTCCCCTACATCAACTGCCAGGTCATGTGCAATGCCCAGGGCATTATCATGAATGTGTGTGCTGGCAGCCCTGGAAGTTATCACGACTCACACATCTGGCATTTGTCACAGTTGTACCAGGCATTTGCAGTGGGAACATCCCATATGGCCATCTGGTGGGGGATGCTGGTTATGCACTGGAGCTGTGGATGATGACACCCATCAGAAATGCACACACACCCAATCAAGAATTCCATAATGAGGCACACACACAAACCAGGATCATTATAGAGTGTGTGTTTGTAATGCTCAAGTCATGGTTCCACTGCCTTGACATATTTATTTATGTATTTATTTATTTATTTATATCAGTTTGATGACTGGGGAGGTCCACTGGGCTCAGGGAGCCCATTTTCAGTGGAGGCCCAGGGAGAAAAGCTCTGCATTACATAGCATAATTCACAGTTACAATCAAAGTAAAGGAATACAATTAAATATCTCTGTGTTACACAGTGTATTCACAGTTACAATCAAAGTAAAGAAAACACAATTAAATATAATTTTGTGTCAGAGAACAACATAAATTCTTTGGTTACATAGTGTCAAAGTATTTAGGATGGTATTATATAGTGTAGGTACAGGATAATCATAGTAAAGAAATCATGGTTACAGTTTTGTTTTAAGCTAAAGATCAGGAATAAGTTCCATGATTATAAGGCATCTGAAATTTAGGAAGGCAGAGGAAACTATAATGCAAGGGGGAAAAGATTACGAAGAGAAAGAGAGCAAAAGGTGGTAGAGGCTATTTGTGGGTTGTACCATTATGAGTTTACATTATTTACAATTAAGTTAGGTTTATGCTCAAATGCAGTTTAAGGGGAGGAAAAAGTATTAGGCTATGTGGGGAGAGAACAGTTGCATTTCTTTTTAGAAGAAAGGTAGGAGTGTAGCAGAATTTTAAAGGTTTCAAAGCTTTCACAAGTCCTTAAGAGAGGATGGCAGAGAATTCCATTTTTTAGCTAATGAAAAGGATAGAAGAAGCTGACCAGCAGGACGATTGGGTTTGCGGACAGTGATTAGGTTTTGGTGGGTTGATCTCAGAGATCTTGGAGGGGTGTATGGTTGGAGGATGTTGGTTAGAGCTGGACACTTAGTAGGTTGAAAAATTAGTCTATGGGCTGAAGTAATTTGGAGATAGTCTAGATGGTTGGGGAGTTCAAGCCAGTTTAACAAATGAAGGGCAGTACAATGATGGGAGGAGAATATGGATTTGGTTGCAAATTTAGAAATCTTATTATAACAAACTTCCAGTTTAGAGGAGAGAGAGGCAGATAGGTTTGTTAGAAGAGAAGTGCCATATAAGAGTGAGGAGAGTAGATAGGTAGTGGCAAAAGTTTGTCTGATGGGGGGGGGGAAGAAAGTGAATGTTTCTCTATAGCATACCAAGTTTAACATGAGTTTTCTTAATGTTTTGCTGGATGTGAATGTCGAATTTTAGGTGTTCATAAATAGTTACCCCAAGAAGTTTAGCAAAAGGAACAACCTCTAAGGCAGCATTGTTGTGGCTATTAATTTGGAAAGAATTTTTATCAAGAGGGGAGGCTTTTGAATGAGAGAATAACAGTATTTTGGATTTGTTGGCATTTAGTGAGAGGTGATTTTGGAGCATCCATTTTTCAATGGAGGAGAAAGCAGTTTGGGTTATTATTTGTAGCTCAGAGAGGTTGGAGGCGCAGCAGATTAAAGTTGAATCATCTGCATATTGTACAATTTTGGTATTGTGTATGGCTTTGTGGAAGTCATTAATAAAGATGTTGAACAGCATTGGACCAAGTGTGGATCCCTGAGGTACCCCAGTGGGGGTAGGAAGGAAGGGAGAGGTGCCTTTCCCCCATTTCATGGATTGAGACCTGTCAGAGAGGTAACTTGAGTACCAGGATAAAGAATTCTTGGAGATATGGAGGCTAGAAAGGGGATTTAAGAGGTGGGTGTGGGAGATGGTATTGAATGCTTTAACAAGATTGAGTAGAACTGTAGAGACAATTTTACCAGAGTCACGGGCAAGATTTACTGTGTCTAAGAATGAGAGAAGGGCAGTGATAGTACTATGGCCAGGACAGAAACCATGTTGGGTTGGAGTAATTAGTTGATGATTGGCTATGAATGGCATAAGCTGTAGATGGATGCATTTTTCTAGGATTTTTGAAATTGGGGAGAGGATAGCTATATGATGGAAATTAGAGATGCTATTGTTTTTGCCTCCCTTATGGAGAGGCAGGATAATGACAGCACACCATAATTTGGGCACATAAAATTCCTGCATGGATCTGTTGATTAAGATGCTGATTGGGAGAGCAATACTGTCTGCGGCTATTTTGATGGAATATTGTCAGGGGCATTGGAGCATGGTTTTAATTTAGAGAGTAATCTTTTTATGTGGGAGGTAGAGATGGTTTTAAGTTCAAATATTAGGTGGGATTAGGGACAGAGGGTTGGGTAGGTGGTGTGGAAGATTGGATAGGTTGGGGGATGGGTCGTTGTTAGGGAAGGTCTTGGTCAGTTCTGCTATGGAGTTGGTAAAGAAGGAGTTGAATAGGGAGGCTATTTCAGAATTAGATTTGCCGAAGTCAGGGCAGGGGTTATTTTTGGTGTCTGGTTTGAGAAGAGAATCAATTGGTTCCAGAAATGTTTGGGGTTGTTTGATTGGTTGGACTGGAGTTTAATATAGTAGGACTTTTTATCTCTGATGATTTATTTTTTAATGAGGTTGCAAAGTTGTTTATATATAAGAAGAGTTTCTGGCAGCTTATTTTGGTGGTATGTTTTCCAGGATTTATCCCCTTGTAGTATAAGTTGTTTGGTGTCTTTGGTTAGCCAAGGGACTGTCTTGGTTTTTACCCTTCTTGTTCTTGGTGGAGCTAGGGAGTTGAGGATGCTTAAGAATGTTGAGTTGAAGAATTCTACGGCATTGTCAAGTGCTAGAGTTTTTAGGGAATTGTAGTTTGTTTGTTTTAGGGTGTCAGAGAAGGTTGTGGGGTTAAAGTTTGTGAGGTTACGAGTTTGGGTATATTGGTGTAGGTGAGGAGAGGAGTGGGTAGCTCTGTGGATGAAAGATGGAAAGTGGTCACCTATAGGGTCAGGAATAGTGCCAGAGTTTATGACTTTGTTATGGTCGGATACTAGGATCCAGTCTAGAGTTGTATCTTGGGGGTTTATATTGTTGGGTCTGGTGATAGAGTTAGTT
Source organism: Protopterus annectens (assembly GCF_019279795.1). Classification (NCBI taxonomy): domain Eukaryota; kingdom Metazoa; phylum Chordata; order Ceratodontiformes; family Protopteridae; genus Protopterus; species Protopterus annectens. The sequence goes on from NC_056744.1 coordinate 246,247,477, forward strand.
AGTTGGGCATAGTTATATAAATTGATAGATATGGTGGGATTTGGGTTGTTGATTTTATTCCAGTCGATATTTACATCTCCAAGTATGAAGGTCTCTAGCTTAATATTGGTAGAGGTCCAGAGGAGGATTTCTTCAAGGGTGGTGATGTTTTTACTGGGGGGGGGGTGTAAAGGGCAATGATGCATATGCTTTTATGGTCATTTAGCTTTAGTAGGCCTATTACTAGTTCTGCATTGTTGAATGGAGGGATAGGATTAGGGTAGGGAGATATGGACAGCAAGTTAGAGTAGATTAAGGCTACCCCACCCCTTTTTCAATTTAAGCAGTCATGTCTCAGGGCTTGGAACTGAGGTGGTAGGATTTCAGAGTCATAAATATGGGGTTTTAACCAAGTTTCAGAGATGGCTACAATATCTGGTAGGTTATGATTAAGCCAGGCATGAAAGTGGAGCCTTGCAGTACTATCCAGTCACATGTGCACTATCCAGTCACATGTGCACACATGTTAATAGTATGTGCCATGCTACACAGTATGATCCTGTAGAAACAGCTGTAGCAGGAACAGCATGGGGAAGGGCCACATAGACTCCCACCATTGCCAAGGTCCCCACAGGCACAGAGGGACTCGGAGGAGGAACCCCCTGGGCCAGCTCCTGTAGGCAGATGGAGATGTGCCCAGTATGCCCTAGCCTTGGCAAAGAAGCAATGCATAGCACACACACTGACACTGTAGGGACCCTGGGACTGACAATTCTCTCTCTGACTCACACACACAGTAAAATGGATGACACACACATCACACTACCTGTAACTTACCATGTATAGGCAGTTTACTATGTGCATCCAACACAGACAGCCTCAAGCACCATCCTCACAACTACTGCAGGCACAAGGTAAGTCAATCTTCTTAACAATAAATGAATGGATTAGTATGTTCTGGTAGCATATCTATGGTATTGTTGCATGCATGCAAGGGAATGAGGTGGCCTACTGGGATAGCAGCAGACAACTGACAGCTATGTTTGACACCAGGAAATGTTTGCCCAATACTGGCTGCTCCAGAGAATGCAGTAGTCCCCTATGTGGCAATTTTCACTGCAGCATAAGTGAGGGGCTAACAAACTGGGGGGGTCATAGGTAACATGCACGGATGTCAATGTGTGGGTCCCAAACTCACCCCTCAGCCTCACCCAGCAAGGTAGCCATAGAAAACCATAAAGAAATGCCGTCAAAGGCCCACAAATGGGGACAATGATGAAATACCCCCCTACAGACTTACACAGTGATAGTATAGCAGGTCTTGTAGTTGCAGTAAGGATCTGAAGGGTAAGACATCTGAAACTCAAATGTATGCCATTACACTCTTACCTGTGGACTGTAGTGATATGCCTCAAGTCTGCAGGACAGGGCACAATAATATGCTAAATGGAAACAAAATGTAAAGCAAATAGCACAGTCTGTGCAAATATGTGCAGTTGACATGTGTGCCCCCCCCCACATATTCCCACTGAAATGCAGTAACAGGTATGTTTGCAGGGAAGTAGCAGCAGAGCACACATTGCCAGGCCTGTCCTAAATCACATGAAAACATGTTGCATGTCCACAATATGCAGGGGTCAATGAGCTATGTGTATGTGTGGTTAATACTGTCAGGATCTGGCCAGCACTTACTCTCGGCTGTTGTGTTGTAGTGGCTTAGGTACAGTGCTGTTTTTGACAGGGCCATGTGCAGATAACTGTAGTGCCAACTGCTATGCATGTCAGCTAACCTACTGCTGTGCCACAGACATACCTGGAAGTCACAGTGCTATGTCGAATATACTACACATATAATGGACATGTCTACACTGTAGAATGCACTCTGTATCCACACCCATACCTCCTAAACTCTGACAGCAA
>NC_056744.1:246254375-246416875 GCF_019279795.1 Protopterus annectens
GTGTGTTCGTCTGCACACCTGCATGCAATGTGGATGCCTGACACAGGTCTATGTTGGAAAGCTGTGGACCGTACATGGCAGGATGTATGAGTCACTGTCTCCTGGCAGGGATATGGTAACTGGTCCTGCCAGGAGTATCACTGGCCTCACCAGGCCCAAGGACAGGATGCAGTACTACTCCCTGATGATGACTGCTGTCTGCTGGACCTGCATCCCTGATGGGACTGGCCAGGACAGCATGCATATGGCCTGCTCTGGTGTGGTGTAGACAGCACCTTCCCTGCAGTAGTGCTGTTGGTACTGCCACTATGGGACTGTGAATGTGCACAGCCATGTGGGCTCACAAGTGATCATGTCGCTGACCTACATCCACCTGGCCAATGCCCTACTCCCACCACATGCTCAAACACAGACAATGCACAGTTGAGCAGTGACAATGTCTCACCCCACTATCTATCCCCAACATTGGCAGGATGACTTATGGCATCACAACTGCTGTGGAGGTCGTCACGCATGGCAGGGAGCACTGCATGCATGATCCTGAGCATCTGTCTGGTGATGCAGTCAGTACGCACCTGTGCCTCCATGATGGACTATAACATGTGTCTGGTGACACCTGCTGTCACACTTGTGACAGGGGCTTGATGGGCAGCTGTCCTCTGTTGAGCACCCTTGTCCATCTGCCTGTGTGTGACCTCACCTTCCCTCTGCCTATGGCTGGAGTCTACACTCACATTCAACATACTCAACACACTAGCCTTTCCATTCCACTTCCCTTACCCTGTCCACTATCCATTGCTGCTGGGGACTGTGCATGTGTGGACATACTGACTGTGTGCGGGGACATGGTGGGTGAAGGCAGGATGCAAAACAATGGCACAGGTCCAGGCACCAATGACCCTACCTTTGCCTCACTATGACCACCATCATCATGGGATTCCGCTAAGACACTGACATCAGGTCATGAGGTGGAGGGACACCAACCCCCATGTTCACCTGTGAGGGGAACACAACATATGTGAAGTAATACCCTGCAGTATTATGTTTGCTGAGATACACACACACACACACACACACACACACACACACACACACACACACACACACACACACACACACACACACACACACACACACACACACACACACACTCCTTGTACAGTTTGGCACAGCTGTGACACCTATGGGCCTGTCAGGGCAGACCTTACGGTAGTTCTCCCTGCCACAATCCATCTCTGTCACTGCTACTGTCTGGCCCAAACAAAGGGTGGCAAATCTTACTGTGTGATGGGCCTAGTAGCAGAATGGTAATTGTGGCCAAGGCCAAGGCTGTTGGAGTGAGCTATACAGTGTCACCAAGTGCATATGCATGTACTGTAACAGCTGATCTACTACTATACAGACCACACACACTGACAATTTGTAATGATATGTGATGATAACTGATGAGGGGACAGGACTATAGACTATCACTGCAGTACATACACAGTTCAGACTCACATGGATTCATTTCAGACAACATTGCAGGACAGTCTGCAATACATACAGGACAAATTTAAAGTACTAGGTGCATAACCTTATAAGATGATAACAGGCTATTGGCCCTGATGCCCTCATAAGCCTGGCCCAGACTTTCATCCATGCCCCTTCCAAGCCAGCACCTGTTTCCCCTGTCCATCTGGGTCCTACAATCAGCATAAAAATCAAAATTTATAACAAAACTCTGACTGGGATGTGTAAACACTATATTAGTGTAGGACACAACATATAGTGTATCTCAGTTTTTGTAAAGATTGTTATGTTTTTTATGTTGGTAAAACTAATAGGAGCCTGAAAGAACACATTCTGGAGCACATCAGAGATATAGCTAATGAAAAAGAAACCAGTGCATTAGCTAAGCATGTTAAAGATCAGGGCTCTCAACATGTTTTTAATTTTTTAGTACTTGAGATTATGGAACATAGCATTAGAGGTGGTGACTTAAAGAACAGGACTGAGACTGCAGAACAGAAATGTATTCTGCAACTGCAGGCAATATAAATAGTGCATTGTCACTAAAACCTTTTCTTAGAGTTAGACCCCTCAAACACTGACTGCTGCATTTGTTTTTAAAGTAAAACAGAAAGCATTGCTAGGAATGTAAGCTACAAATATGCATTTACATTTTAATTGGAGGTGGTTCTTTCAATGAGAGTTGAGCCAGCAGAACAGAAATGGATTCTGCAACTGCAGGCAGAGAAAACTCCAGGTATAAACAATGCATTGTCACCAAAACCGTTTCTTAGAGTTAGACCACTCAAACACTAACTACTGCATTTGTTTTTAAAGTAGAACAGAAAGCATTGCTATTAATGTAAGCTACAAATATGCATCATTTACATTTTTAATTGGAGGTGGTGCTTTCAATTAGAGTTGAATGAAATGTTTTATAGTTATTGGCTGTTTTACTATTTAAATTTGAAGATGCTGCTTGTTGCAAATTAGTCTGATGAAGGGATCAGTTGTTGGGATGATGAAAGAGCTTACTTTTATGTATTAAAAGCTCTTTTCTACATTATTCAGTCATGGTCAGTTCGTTCTCTTTGTTTTTTCAATGTTTAAAATGTGTCCCTGGTTTTTGGCCTTTTGTCCCCCCCACTCCCCACAAAAAAACTGAAATTGAAAATAAGTGTGAGAAGCTGTGGAAGATGCCTATTGCTTACACTACTGTAATTCTATTTTATATGTATATATATATATATATATATATATATATATATATATATATATATATATATATATATTGTGTGTGTGTGTGGAAGTAGACTTTTATGATGGAAATGTGGTAAATTGGGCAGTTTTGTCATTATTGTTTCATGCATTTTGTTTCATTACCTACTGGAAAATGTTCAAACAATACATTTTAAAATGCGCTCTAACTTAAGTCTAACAAGTGTGCTGTATTATACAAGGAATATAATTTAATAAAGTCAGGAAGGTGTATCAAAGAACACATGTATGTTTCTTGTTTTGTGTGCTACCCAGGGGCCTGTGATTTGAAAACAGCCCAAAGGTAATCTTTATCCACCAGTGGCCAGATGCATTTTCTTTGGATGTGGTGTGGGTTTCAATGCTGTTTCAATGAATGTAAATGTCAAGGGCAGAGAAGTTTTATGCCAAGTCTATTTATATAGACAGTGTTGTTGTTGCTTTCTTTAGCAGATATCTATTAGTGTTTGTGCATTGTGCTATAAAATGTAAAAATAAAATCAAAATAATCATTGTAGAAGTAAAGCAGTATGCACACATTAGTGTTTATGGTAAATGGGGTGAAATAGTCAGGTAATGGGACTAGGGTTGCCACCTTTCTACTGTGCCATTTCCTGACAAACAAGCCCCGCCCCATGCACAATCAAGCCACACCCATTCATTTTAATAGCCACACCCCTTTACTCCACCCTTCAGCATAAGTCTTTAATATCACATACAGTTACCAATAAGTAGAAAAATGTGCGACGAGTCAAAAAGTAAATAAAAAAACTTTATTTAGCAATACTTCAAAAGGTTCACTACATACAACAGTACATCACACACAAGCATGGGAAAACTAAGCCCAAGTCTCATATCACAGGTAGTACTAAAATGGAAATACAATTAGATATTAAAAACACCAGTTCATTCAAAGCAGTACATTAAGGGTTCACCACACACAATAGTAAAAGAAAAGCAACTGTTTAAAGTATCTTCAGTTTTGCTAGAAATCATTGCTTATACTTGAAGCTGTATTTGGCATTTGATCTAGCAGCCTCAAGTAATGGCTGGTTATTTCTCACAAATGAATAAAATTGCGAACAACTCATGTTAAAGTTTAGCTTGACCTGCAACTCGGCCTTCACAAGTGACACAAGCATTCTATTTCTTACATCAGTCCACGCATTCCCCATAAGTGAAAAAACCCTTTCCACAAAGCTATTGCTGGGGCGGATTAAAAGAGCAAACTGCACCAGTCTGTAAAGTGGCTTGCAGTCTGGAGCTTTACTAAAAAAGTCACCCAGCGATCACTTACAGATGCCTCTGTCATCTGTAACAGGGCTGGCAATGCAGCAGTTAAAGTACAGTAGTCTGAGTAAAGTGCTTCAATGTCCACATCCAATTTGAAGAGGTCTGCAACTGTACGCAGTTCTGGCCAAGTTACAGGATGTTGGAGGCTGAGGACCTGCATAGCTTTAAAGGGACTATTATCATAGTCAAACCACTTCTGTAGGTAACAAAGTGCTTTACTGTAAAATCACAGAAGGTCCTACAGACCTGCTGTGCGACAGCTGGAGTAAAGTGCTGTAAGGCAGATGAAACTTTAGTACCAAAGAACTGGTCATCTAGCCTTCTCTGCAACTCATCTTTTAGACTTTTCATCACGGTGTACAACTCTGGAGCAGAGAGAGTGTTACTTTCAAGTTTTGCTATAGACTTGTGGAATACCTGCAGGATGTAGTGCATGAAATGTATGTAGCACTCTGCCTCAGACACATCCCCACTGATGCCATCCTCATCGGCCTCCACAAATTTCCAGATAAGGGGGTGACAGTCCTCAGGCCCTTGACTAATAAAATAACTTTTAATAGCAGGCCAACATTCTACCAGCCTTGCCACAGCTGGGAACAAAGACAGCCACCTTGTTACAACATGTTGCATTATTTCCTTAAAGTCCTGGTCTAGGAAAGAATAGAAGCCTTTCAACAGTGCCATTTTTTTAGCAGATGCTGAAAACTCACTATGTATTTTCAAAACCAGAGTCTCCACATCAAACTTTGCAAGGGCCTTGCTTGCATGCTTAGTTATGTATTACATGGCATAAGCAGTTTGCTGCAATGATGTGAGGCACCTCAGATTTCAAACTTTTAAAAACAGACCTGTGCTTTCCATAATTGACTGAGGCATTGTCTGCAGCATAGCTAGCAATGTTTTGTACTTTGAGTCCTTTATGCACAAGGATGTCCTTTATTCTAGTAAAGATGCATTCAGAACTTTCGTTATGATCCTCATAGAAATCAAGGAGTTTCTGTTGTGTGCCATGGGTGTGAGTAAAGTACTGAATAACTAAACGGAACATTTTTCTGTTCCCTTTATTGGATGCATCTGATCCCACTGAGAAATAGGAATTGCCAAGTTCCTGCAGAAGGAGCTCCTCTGAATGAGGTGCAAGAACATTCATGACAATACTCTCAGATTTTGTCTTCCCACAGGTGAATTTCGAAGCCAAAGTAGAATCAGGGAAGACTGTCGGTGCCAGCTTACCTCCACAATCTATGGATACATATGAGTGACCATGTTTCACTCCATGATAGACTGCTGTCACTTCAGCTGCAGTGACTTTGGAAGCTTCACTGGTTACACTACGTGGCTGAATAAACTTGGTCATTACGAGGTTCTGCCTCTGGAGCTGAAGGCTTTGATGATGTTTGTCTGACTTCTGATGGCTTTTCAATGCCTTTTCCCCATCCCATTTTACAGTGAAAGTTGTTCCACAGGATGTGCACTTTGCCATGGCATCTGCATTTGGAACAGGTCGCACCCATGAGTAGCTTTGCTCCCACACCTTATTATAACTGCAGAAAAACCTCTTAGGAGACGTGCTTTCAGCCTCTTCTTGATGATCCATTGACCTTTTAGTGAACATGATTCCTGTAGGATCCTTGCTCAACACTACAATAAACCAAAACAGCTATTAATAGAAAATCAAAACACTTGTGACCAACACCAGTGCCTGGTGGGGCCTGTGTCAGTCAGTAGCCACTAGCCAGAGTTCACATTCACATGTGAATCTCCAGACTTTCACACCCTAGTAATACCAAGTTGGTATAGGGAAAAAAAATGAGACTCCTCATGAAAAATTACAGTGAAGGTAAAACAATGAAAGGCAGAAGCAACTCCTGTCTGAGGGACTTGCAGCTGTTACACATGAACCTGGTGTGACAGCAGAATATGCACAGAAGGCATTCAACTGTGTGTAAAACACATGGGTCAGACACTACAGCAATGCACCAAATTAAGACCCTCTACTTTTATGTAGAACCTAGTGCAAATGTTATCCAGCTGAGTCTGAACACAGCAAGAAAGTTCAGGCATACTGTGGACTGACAAGATACACCCTAGAAAGACACCCTAGGAAGAAACACAGGTCAAGGTAAACATCACGGTGATGATAGACTAGAAAAGACAGTTCTACAGTCCAAGCATCCTATACAAATCATGTAATCATATATTCACTGTAACATCAAATGAGCTAAGCTTTGGTATAGACGGTATACCCTAGAAAACACAGATAAAAGGTAAACAGTTGTGATGACAAACTAGACAAAAGCTACATTTAAGCCTCACTATACTACGAAGACTGTACACCCTAGAAAGACACCCTAGGAAGAAACACAGGTCAAGGTAAACATCACGGTGATGACAGACTAGAAAGACAGATCTACAGTCCAAGCATCTTATACAAATCATGTAATCATATATTCACTGTAACATCAAATGAGCTAAGCTTTGGTATAGACGGTATACCCTAGAAAACACAGATAAAAGGTAAACAGTTGTGATGACAAACTAGACAAAAGCTACATTTAAGCCTCACTATACTACGAAGACTGTACACCCTAGAAAGACACCCTAGGAAGAAACACAGGTCAAGGTAAACATCACGGTGATGACAGACTAGAAAGACAGATCTACAGTCCAAGCATCTTATACAAATCATGTAATCATATATTCACTGTAACATCAAATGAGCTAAGCTTTGGTATAGACGGTATACCCTAGAAAACACAGATAAAAGGTAAACAGTTGTGATGACAAACTAGACAAAAAGCTAAATTTAAGCCTCACTATACTACGAAGACTGTACACCCTAGAAAGACACCCTAGGAAGAAACACAGGTCAAGGTAAACATCACGGTGATGACAGACTAGAAAGACAGATCTACAGTCCAAGCATCTTATACAAATCATGTAATCATATATTCACTGTAACATCAAATGAGCTAAGCTTTGGTATAGACGGTATACCCTAGAAAACACAGATAAAAGGTAAACAGTTGTGATGACAAACTAGACAAAAAGCTACATTTAAGCCTCACTATACTACGAAGACTGTACACCCTAGAAAGACACCCTAGGAAGAAACACAGGTCAAGGTAAACATCACGGTGATGACAGACTAGAAAGACAGATCTACAGTCCAAGCATCTTATACAAATCATGTAATCATATATTCACTGTAACATCAAATGAGCTAAGCTTTGGTATAGACGGTATACCCTAGAAAACACAGATAAAAGGTAAACAGTTGTGATGACAAACTAGACAAAAAAGCTACATTTAAGCCTCACTATACTACGAAGACTGTACACCCTAGAAAGAAACCCTAGGAAGAAACACAGGTCAAGGTAAACATCACGGTGATGACAGACTAGAAAGACAGATCTACAGTCCAAGCATCTTATACAAATATTGTAATCATATATTCACTGTAACATCAAATGAGCTAAGCTTTGGTATAGACGGTATACCCTAGAAAACACAGATAAAAGGTAAACAGTTGTGATGACAAACTAGACAAAAAAGCTACATTTAAGCCTCACTATACTACGAAGACTGTACACCCTAGAAAGACACCCTAGGAAGAAACACAGGTCAAGGTAAACATCACGGTGATGATAGACTAGAAAAGACAGTTCTACAGTCCAAGCATCCTATACAAATCATGTAATCATATATTCACTGTAACATCAAATGAGCTAAGCTTTGGTATAGACGGTATACCCTAGAAAACACAGATAAAAGGTAAACAGTTGTGATGACAAACTAGACAAAAAAGCTACATTTGCGCCTCACTATACTACGAAGACTGTACACCCTAGAAAGACAACCTAGGAAGAAACACAGGTCAAGGTAAACATCACAGTGATGACAGACTAGAAAGACAGATCTACAGTCCAAGCATCCTATACAAATCATGTAATCATATATTCACTGTAACATCAAATGAGCTAAGCTTTGGTATAGACGGTATACCCTAGAAAACACAGATAAAAGGTAAACAGTTGTGATGACAAACTAGACAAAAAAGCTACATTTAAGCCTCACTATACTACGAAGACTGTACACCCTAGAAAGACACCCTAGGAAGAAACACAGGTCAAGGTAAACATCACGGTGATGACAGACTAGAAAGACAGATCTACAGTCCAAGCATCTTATACAAATCATGAAGTCATTATACATTCACTGCAACCAAGTCCAAAACCAGATTAGAAACTGTTCTAGTTAATCACCACGTTGAACATCTAGATAGTTACACACATCTTGTCACCATCAATGAATGAGATAGTGCCAGCACAGCTAGTGAATTAATATAAATTTAATATTTAAAAAATTCACTAGTAGCTGTGCTGGCAATATTTCATTCCCCTTGTCACACTAATCTTTGAAAATCTACCTTAATTCCAAAGAATTAATCCATTAAAAAAAAATCCACTTACCTCCAGAAAAATCAGCAGCAGGGCTACTAAAACAAGCTCTCAGCAGCAGAAGAGAACATGCAGCTAAAGGGCCAGCAAGCAGGGGAACACACCACCACCCAGTCCACAGCACTTCTCCTCCAGCAAGCAAGGCAAGCAGCAGGGCTAAGGCAATCCTTCCAGGCAGCAGGGCTTCCAGGCAGGGCTTCCAGGCAGGCAGGGCTTCCAGGCAGGCAAGGCTTCCAGGCAGGCAGGGCTTCCAGGCAGGGCTTCCAGGCAGGCAGGCAATCCACTGAAGACGATGTCCAAGGCTCCAAGCAAGAATTTCAGATCTTAAGCAGCAGCACCCTTTGTACAAAAGCAAAAGGTAAAAAGTTAAGCTGAAGCGCCGCTTTATATTCTTAAATTTTCGCGGGCTTTGCAGGGCTTTGACTACTAACTCTATGTGTTGATTGGCTGCTTGCTGCACGAGCCTCGTCTGCAGCAAGCAGCCAATCAACGAGAGTCCAAGACGGGAATGTTTTTTTTTTTTTTTAATACGCGCTGACGAGCCTGACGTCGCTATTTCTGGACTCCGAGTACAAGAACCGGAGAACCGGAGTGCCCTACTGATTTCCGGGCACTCCGGAAAAAAAACGGAGGGGTGGCAACGCTAAATGGGACATTGGAATGGCTGCCGGGGGACTCTGGTGCTATATTTTGGTTGTCTGTTCTTCAGTTTGCATTTGAAAGCTGGCTCCCCATTGGAGTGGGCGGGGTTACTTAACTGAGTATGCAAATTTTACGTTAATCAGTGTACAGATCTGTACCCATTTTTCATTGGCCTTGTCCAGATTTTTGATGTTTCCATGTTGAGAGGTATGGCCCAATCAATCACTCCAAATCTGTAAGTTAGGACAGGAAGACAAATTGATTTACAGCTTGGATCTTGTTCCTAGATGTCAGTGCTGTTCTCAGGATTAATTTAAGACTTCTAAAGTATTCTTTACTGAGTTTTGTTCACATTTGTTCTTGTTTTATTGCTGATCCTTCATCAATTCCCAAGTATTTATACACTCCCTCTTGCTCAAGTTCTTTTATATCACATTCCTGTCCCAAACTGATGTTTTCTTGGTGTGCAGTTTTCCTTTTTTAAAGGTTGCTTTTGCACATTTATCAAGACCAAATGACATTCCAGTATCATCTAAGAAAGTCTTGACAACTTGCAGCTGTGCTTTCAGTTCCTCATCTGATGAGCTATACAGTTTTAAATCATTGATAAAGAGAAGATGAGAAGTCATTAGACTTTGTTGTTTTCTAGGAGACAAATTGTAGCCATGGCCTAAGCTGTTAAGAAAACAGCCTAATGGATTAATGGCAAGGCAGAATAGCAGTGGTGACAGAGAGTCATCCTGGAATATCTCCCTTTGAATTTTTATTCCTGGGATAATAATCTGTCCTTTATCATGGCTTAATTGCAAAGTGGTCTGCCATTGTTCCATGGTTACTGTAATGTAGGCAATCAGTGTAAGGTGTATTTATACTTTTTAAGTACTCTTTTATCCACAAATGTGGGATACTATAAAATTATTTTTTGGAGTCAATCCATGCCATACTTAGATTCTTCCCCTTTTTACAGTTCTCCACTATAACTTTATTTAACAACAAATGATCCTTTGTTCCATATGACTTTGTTTTATTGCCCTTTTGTTCTACTGCCATAATTGAGTTTTCCTCTAAATGACTGTTGGCGTCAATTCCCGTGTACAGTTTATACGTCATTGGAAGACAAGGTATTGATCTATAAATTTTAGGGTAGCTTGCGGGTTCACTCTTAAGTAAGAGCATTGTTTTTCCTGTTGTTAACCAGTGTGGTGTCTGTTCAGGGTGTGCATATAAATAGTTCTTACTCATGGCTAAATCCTTGTGCAAAGATGTTAATATTTTCAGCCAAAGGCTGAGTACTGCATCTGGGCCTGAGGTTTTCCAATTAGAGGTTTTTCTTAACTTTGTGTCAATCTCTCTGGCTGTTACTTCATCACATTTCATATCCTGCACCTTTAACCCTTTTTCTTTCTTTTACTTCTTCTATCCATTTAGCATCTTTGTTATGTTCCACAGGATCTTCATAGATACTTCTTCAAAATGTATATATTTCTTCTTTTTTTGGCGGTCTTTTAATTCCTTTTACCTTATTTCCCAATTCCCTATACATTTTTTTGATCATCAAAAATTGCTTATTTTGTACTTTTCCTTTATATTTAGCTTTGTATCTTCTAAGTCTTTCTGCCGGTGCTAAAATTTTTAGCTTGTTGTTTGCAATAGTACATGACAGATCCTGGTCTGTTCTAATACTGTGCATTGCTTTTATCACATCTATATTTCTTAGTATTTTTGCTGATCTGTTCCCTCTTCTATAATCTCCTGTCAGCGACACTTCTTGCCTTAGCTGCTTTATAGTTTTCTCTGTTCAGTATTTCCATGATGGTATTTGCTTTCGCCCCTTCCTTTCCCTTACTACCCTGTTTTCCTGTTGTAGAACTTTATCAGTTATTAATTTAGCAGCACAGCAATATATTCTGTTTACTTCTGTTATATTGCATGAATCTCATTGGACAGTCCTAATTACTGCATTCATTTGTTTTATCAAAACTTTGACTTTTGAGGTTTTATTAACCTTCTGCAGTCTATTTCTTTCATTGATCTTCATATAGCTGTCTATGTCTATTAAATCAAGCAACTCTTCTCTTAACTCATTTTCTTCCAAACTAAGGGCACACCCCTTATTTTCTGTTTTCTGCGGGCATTCTATAGAAGATTCTATAGCATCTTCCTGTGGTACATTCTCTTCAACTTCATCCAGTGCCATTCGTTGCTCTATCATATGGGAACTCACTGGCCTATTACTCCTCAACATTGACTGCATCAGATTTTCCACAGTTTCCTGTTTCTTTCCTTGCTGTCTAGCTTCAAGTGAACGTTTATACTGGTTTCCTGTGGAAGACTCCAAAATATCTCGATATGGCACCTGATCAATTGCATTCTGTTCCACTGTTTTCCCCTTAACTTGGATATCCATTGCTCTGCCCTGTTGTAGTGCTTTCTGCATTTGATTTTCTACACTAAATCATTCTTTTTGCAGCTGCTCCATAACGTCAGCTTCTATTTCTTTGACTTCTCCATTACTAATCTCTTTTTCTGCTTTTTCTCTTAATCTCCTTATTTTTTTATATTGTAAAGTTTTCCATATCTGGATTCCTTTGCCTGTATTTCTCTTCAAATATCTTTGGTGCTGCTCTTTTTGTATTGGTTAGTTTTGCTTTCTCCTTTGCATAAATATTACACAATATTAAATCTATTTTCCTTTCCCGTGTCCATATTCCTTTCTCACATGTCTCCTGATCTTCTTGCTTTTCCTTATTCTGGGGGCTCTCTTCATCATGCTGTGATGCAGTGGCGGCTGGTGACTTCAAATCACAGGGGGGCTGCAGGAGACAGCTGAATGGGTGGGGTCAAGGGGGTGTGGTCAACCAGAAAGGGGAGGGGCTATGCACAAAACCACAAAAAACTAACTTTAATTAAATACGCTGCCCTGGGTGGCAAACCATCATTATGAAAGTCCAATCAAGACAAAAATAAGTGTAGAAGAATAAAAATATTTCAATGCATTGGCTGCATGACAGCTTACTTAATATCTAGATGGAAACAAAAGGTTGTGAGGCATGAAAAAATAAATTACTTTTTAAATACATTACTGGAATGCCAGTCAAAATAAAGTATAAGAAAAACCAGAAGCACTCAACTCAAACCACTTCTCCTTGCACTGCAGTTCTAATTATAATATAGTCAGCTTTATTAAAGTACCAAGTAACATGCTGAAAGTAGAAATCTATGCGATGCCCCCACTTGTAAAAATGTTTCTTATCCAAAAAAGACCTGCTGCCTGACAACTTGTTTCATGGGGAAAACATGATAAAAGTAAAAAATGAAAAGCAAACAAGAAACAAGCTCAAGATACATTGCTTAAAAGATTACTGTACAGGTTATGGACCACACATGATTGGCATTCTGTTTAGTTTATGGGTAAAGTCTGTAGAGATGACTGGAAGTCTCCAACAAGTGTAATGAGCTTTTTAAAATAATGGAATCCTGTCCTTTAATACCCAAGGCTTATACATTATCTAGTCAAGTATTCTCTGCATGGCAACAACAGAAAGGCTTTCAATGTTGGCAATTCTTTAACAGTATGCTTATTAAAGCTTACTTGCATCTTACGATCTCAGACAAGCTTACCTTATGGTCATTAAATCATTGCTACTTAAACACAGAGCAACAGGCACTTTGAGTAATAAGCATAAATCAACAGTACAAAAATATGACAGAAACCAGACCATTCTGCAAAATCAAGGACAGATGAAAAGCCACTGTAGTACTTATGCAGTGTGTCCTCCCCATCCAAGGTAGATACAACTACTCCTTGCCTTGCATGGACACATCCAGAGTCACTACATGGGGGAGTGGGGTGCAACAAGCATGTCACAATTTGAAATTTCTCTGGCTGACTGTGATGGCCCTGACACATTTGTCATACCTCTCAACCTCAAGAGCAAGAAATATGGACAAAGCCATACACAGAAGTGGGACAAAGGCCCAAAAATAAGGACAATTTTTAAATATTGCTCTAATAAACTTAGAAAGATAATAGAATAGGTCTTGCATTAGTATGAATTTTCTGAAGGGTATAAAATCTGAAACTCAAATGTCTGTCATTTTCTAACTTCAGTCTTTAGTGATTTGTCACTAATTTGCCAAAACACAACTTTATGAAAAATGGACCAAAAATGTGATGCAAAAATATAAAATAGACACACAATACAGCTGCTACCTGCCAAAGAAGGGACACTTTAATATTAATACTGCTACCTTGAGCAGCTGACAAAATAAAAGAATCTACATGCATTTCAAGTAATCTATAACTTTGATTATTACAGTTATTTCTTAATTGTAAACCCTCCATGATTTCTTCCAAAATTGCTATTTTATGGAGGGATTATTAGGGGAAGAGCAACATTTTGAGCCAAAAATTGGGGACAGTTGAGAGGTTGGCTATGCCTAATTCTATAAAGCAATTTATTTGCATGTACCTCTCAACCTGTTAATGCAGTAAATCTGAACAAGGCCAAATATATTGGGGGCACATATAAACAGTACTAAAATTGCTCTTGTATAAATTGAGACAGTTGATAGAACAGCTCTTACTTTAACATGCATTTTTCTGAAGGTTATGAAGTCTGAAACTTATTATTTAGTGACTTCATTCCTAAATGATTTGCCAGAAAACTACAAATTTTATGAAGAACAAACCAAAAATAAGAAGCAAAAATCTATTAATTCTTTGAAAATCTGGACAGTTGGGAGGTATAGTTCAGCTGGGCCTGTCTAAGTTTGCTGCCCTTCCCCCCTGACAATATAATGGTTGAATGGAGCCTCTGCAGCCATTCCAATGAACCATTACTTGGCTATTTCACTCCATTTACCATAAACACTAATGTGCATACTGCTTTACTTCTATGATGAGTTGGACTTCATTTGAAAGTTTTATTCTGTATTTTACAGCACAAACACTAAGTCATCTGTTAAACAAAGCAATGCAGTCTCACAATGAAAACTTAGCATTAAAACGTCTCTGCCCTTGAAACTCACATTCATTGAAACAGCATTGAAACCCACATTCAAAGAAAATACATTTTGCCAGTGGCAGATAAAGATTAATTTTGGGCTGTTTTCAAATCATAGGTCCCTTGCATATGAAACATACATGTGCTCTTTGATACACCTTCCTCATTGTACTAAAATTATATTCCTTGTACGATACAGTACACTTGTTAGAGGGTGTTTTAAATTTGTTTTGAACATTTTTCCAGTAAGCAATGAAACAAACCATATGCACCCATAATGGCAAAACTGCCCAGTTGAGAACATTTATCATAAAAAGTCTACTCAGACTTCCACAGTCCACCATTATTAGTAAATATACACAATTCTACAGTCCACCATTATTAGTAAATATGCACAATTCCACAGTCCACCATTATTAGTAAATATGCACAATTCTACAGTCCACCATTATCAGTAAATATGCACAATTCTACAGTCCACCTTTATCAGTAAATATGCACAATTCTACAGTCCATTATCAGTAAATATGCACAATCTCTGAAGTAAGTCATCTAAATAATTCCACATTAAAGAAATCTGTAACTAATGAAGCGGTTGCTGCTAGCAATCACCTTTATATTTCATGGTTTCATCGAAAAATAAAGTGTCTGTTGCCCCTCAGGAATAAATTGCCTATATTACATTAAAAAATGATAAGCTAGTAATAATATTGCAAAAGGAAATAGATGGCAAACTGATAACGGACTCATAGTTAGTATCTTCACCAAGGAGAACATTCTCAGTACGGCAGCATCCACCCCCTGTGGGAGTAGAACCCACAGCCTTCTGCATCAAAAGCAAGTACACAACCTGTTGCGCTATAGTATTAACTAGGCAAAGCATTAAACTTCTATTCCCCTGCAGCTCTCAGCTCCTTGTAAAATCTACTCAATACTCAACTGCATCTCAACTTCGCAGCTCAAGAAAACTGGAAAAAGTCAAAATGTATTGGGGGGGGGTCAAAAGCCCAAAAATCAGGGACACATTAAACATTGCTTGTATAATCTTGGAAAGTTGCTAGAATAAAATGTTGTGTTGCCACCATACATTTTACTGCCAAGGTCCCTGAGCAAAAAACAGTCAGAGTAACATACCACTATGCCACATCAGCTGCTTTGTAAAAGAGAGGAAGACTGAAACTTAAATGGCTATCATTTAGTGAATTCAGTTCTCACCATAGCTGTCAACCTCTTAGTACAAAACACCTGGACAAACCCAGTAATGAGGAAATACAGCCCTCAAACATATTCAGTGAATTCAGTTCTTGCCATAGCTGTCAACCTTAGCACAAAAACCTGGACGAAGCCAATAATGGGGGAATACAGTCCCAAAAATAGGGACAAATTTAAAATATTCATCTTATAAACGTAGAAAATTGCTAGAAAAAAGGTTGTGCTACTATGTATTCTGAAGAACATGAAGTTTGAAATTCAAATGCCGGTCAATTTTACTGCTGACAGAACAAAAACAATTTTCAGCAGAGACCCAGGGATTAATACTGCAGACACGTCTTTGTAAAATGACAGGGCACCAGAGCAAATCCACACAAACACAGGGAGGAGATGCAGACTCCACACAGAAGGCACACCAACCAAAAATCAAACCAGAAAACCTATAGTTGTAAGGCAACAATACTACCACTGCACCATCAAATATGCAAGGAATTAAATATTCAGAAACCTGAAGTCTGAAATTCAAATGCCTGTCAATTTTACTGCGGACAGAACAAAAACAATTTTCAGCAGAGACGCAGGGATTAATACTGCAGACACGTCTTTGTAAGATGGCAGGGCACCAGAGCAAATCCACACAAACACAGGGAGGAGATGCAGACTCTACACAGAAGCCACCCCAACCAAGAATCAAACCAGAAAACCTATAGCTGTAAGACAACAAGACTACCATTGCACCATGAAATATGCAAGGAGTTAAACATTCAGAAACCTGAAGTCTGAAATTCAAATGCCTGTCAATTTTACTGCGGACAGAACAAAAACAATTTTCAGCAGACACAGGGATTAATACTGCAGACACATCTTTGTAAGACGGCAGAGCACCAGAGCAAAGCCACACAAACACAGGGAAGAGATGCAGACTCCACACAGAAGCCATCCCAACCAAGAATCAAACCAGAAAACCTACAGCTGTGAGGCAACAATACTACCACTGCACCATCAAATATGCAAGGAATTAAACATTCAGAAACCTGAAGTCTGAAATTCAAATGCCTGTCAATTTTACTGCGGACAGAACAAAAACAATTTTCAGCAGAGATGCAGGGATTAATACTGCAGACACGTCTTTGTAAAACGGCAGGGCACCAGAGCAAATCCACACAAACACAGGGAGAAGATACAGACTCCACACAGAAGGCACCCCAACCAAGAATCAAACCAAAAAACCTATAGCTGTGAGGCAAAAATACTACCACTGCACCATCAAATATGCAAGGAATTAAACATTCAGAAACCTGAAGTCTGAAATTCAAATGCCTGTCAATTTTACTGCGGACAGAACAAAAACAATTTTCAGCAGAGACGCAGGGATTAATACTGCAGACACATCTTTGTAAAACGGCAGGGCACCAGAGCAAATCCACACAAACACAGTGAGAAGATGCAGACTCCACACAGAAACCACCCCAACCAAGAATCAAGCCAGAAAACCTATAACTGTGAGGCAACAATACTACCACTGCACCATCAAATATGCAAGCAATTAAACATTCAGAAACCTGAAGTCTGAAATTCAAATGCCTGTCAATTTCACTGCGGACAGAACAAAAACAATTTTCAGCAGAGACGCAGGGATTAATACTGCAGACACATCTTTGTAAAATGGCAGGGCAGCAGAGCAAATCCACACAAACACAGTGAGGAGATGCAGATTCCACACAGAAGCCACCCCAACGAAGAATCAAACCAGAAAACCTATAGCTGTGAAGCAACAATACTACCACTGCACCACCAAATATGCAAGGAAATAAACATTCAGAAACCTGATGTCTGAAATTCAAATGCCTGTCAATTTTACTGCGGACAGAACAAAAACAATTTTCAGCAGAGATGCAGGGATTAACACTACAGACACGTCTTTGTAAAATGGCAGGGCACCAGAGCAAATCCACACAAACACAGGGAGGAGATGCAGACTCCACACAGAAGCCACCCCAACCAAGAATCAAACCAGAAAACCTATAGCTGTGAAGCAACAATACTACCACTGCACCACCAAGTATGCAAAGAATGAAACATTCAGAAACCTGAAGTCTGAAATTCAAATGCCTGTCAATTTTACTGTGGACAGAACAAAAACAATTTTCAGCAGAGACGCAGGGATTAATACTGCAGACACGTCTTTGTAAAATGGCAGGGCACCAGAGCAAATCCACACAAACACAGGGAGGAGATGTAGACTCCACCCCAACCAAGAATCAAACCAGAAAACCTATAGCTGTGAGGCAACAATACTACCACTGCACCATCAAATATGCAAGGGATTAAGCATTCCGAAACCTGAAGTCTGAAATTCAAATGCCTGTCAATTTTACTGCGGACAGAACAAAAACAATTTTCAGCAGAGACGCAGGGATTAATACTGCAGACACATCTTTGTAAAATGGCAGGGCAGCAGAGCAAATCCACACAAACACAGTGAGGAGATGCAGACTCCACACAGAAGCCACCCCAACCAAGAATCAAACCAGAAAACCTATAGCTGTGAAACAACAATACTACCACTGCACCACCAAGTATGCAAGGAAATAAACATTCAGAAACCTGATGTCTGAAATTCAAATGCCTGTCAATTTTACTGCGGACAGAACAAAAACAATTTTCAGCAGAGATGCAGGGATTAATACTGCAGACACGTCTTTGTAAAATGGCAGGGCACCAGAGCAAATCCACACAAACACAGGAAGGAGATGCAGACTCCACACAGAAGCCACCCCAACCAAGAATCAAACCAGAAAACCTATAGCTGCGAGGCAACAATACTATCACTGCACCATCAAATATGCAAGGAATTAAACATTCAGAAACCTGAAGTCTGAAATTCAAATGCCTGTCAATTTTACTGCGGACAGAACAAAAACAATTTTCAGCAGAGACGCAGGGATTAATACTGCAGACACGTCTTTGTAAAATGGCAGGGCACCAGAGCAAATGCACACAAACACAGGGAGGAGATGCAGACTCCACACAGAAACCACCCCAACCAAGAATCAAACCAGAAAACCTATAGCTGTGAGGCAACAATACTACCACTGCACCATCAAATATGCAAGGAATTAAACATTCAGAAACCTGAAGTCTGAAATTCAAATGCCTGTCAATTTTACTGCGGACAGAACAAAAACAATTTTCAGCAGAGACGCAGGGATTAATACTGCAGACACGTCTTTGTAAAATGGCAGGGCACCAGAGCAAATCCACACAAACACAGGGAGGAGATGCAGACTCCACACAGAAGCCACCCCAACCAAGAATCAAACCAGAAAACCTATGGCTGTGAGGCAACAATACTACCACTGCATCATCAAATATGCAAGGAATTAAACATTCAGAAACCTGAAGTCTGAAATTCAAATGCCTGTCAATTTTACTGCGGACAGAACAAAAAATAATTTTCAGCAGACGCAGGGATTAATACTGCAGACACGTCTTTGTAAAATGGCAGGGCACCAGAGCAAATCCACACAAACACAGGGAGGAGATGCAGACTCCACACAGACGCCACCCCAACCAAGAATCAAACCAGAAAACCTATAGTTGTGAGGCAAAAATACTACCACTGCACCATCAAATATGCAAGGATTTAAACATTCAGAAACCTGAAGTCTGAAATTCAAATAAATGCCTGTCAATTTTATTTAACATTTGTTAATCAGGACAGTCTGACTTGGAACAAAAAAACGATTTTCAGCAGAGGCCCAGGAAGAAATAATGCAGACATGTCTTTGTAACATGGGAGGACACAAAAGCAAACCCACACAAACACAGGGAGAAGATACAGACCCCACAAAGAAGGAACCCCAGCCAAGAATCAAATCTGAGAACCCGCAGCTGTCAGGCAACAATGCTACCACTACACCATCAAATATCAAGCATTGCAATATTTACAAACCACAGATATTATGAGGAACAAATCAGATCAAATATGAGGCAAAAATCTGCAATTCTTTTACAAATGGTGGTGGGTAGGGAACTCAAGTCTTTAACACCTGCATACAGGGTACAGGGTTCAAGCCTGAGGTATTCCCTACCACACCACCATGAGCACCTGGGGCATTTACACACACACACACACACACACACACACTAAAATATAGCAAGTACCATACACAATTTATAAAATAAAAGCAAGTACCATACACAATTTATAAAATAAAAGCAAGTACCATACACAAAGTATAATATAAAAGCAAGTACCATACATTGTAACAGTAAAAAGCACCATACACTTACCTGTCTGTTCTCCTTCTCCATAATATCCAGCTAACGTACATCCTGCCTGCCCGCGCAATACTCCAAAGACCCGCGAGATCCCTGACATCAAACCTCCCGACGAGAGTCCGAGACTGTTCTAACTGCTGCTGTTGCAGTCCGGCCCCGATACATCATCCCAGCGAGTCTGTGCACTTTAAAAGTGCACAGACGTCTCCATGTGTTCCCTATGGGTCCTGCCGGACTGCCTGAAGCATGCGCATAGATGCGCAGTAGTCGGGACTACTGCGCATGCTCAAAAATTTAAAAAAATATTTTTTTTCTATTTTTATTTCGTTCTGAGGGGGCAGCACTCCGGCAGTCCGATAGCACGGGCCGCCCCTGCTGTGATGTAGTCTGTGTTAGGCCTTCTACATTAAATCCTTCACTTCAACTTGGCTCATATCAAATCTCTCTTTCTTTCCCATGTCCGTATTTCTTTTTTATATATTTTCAAATATCTCTAGGTTTTGTTGTTTATATTTTTGCACTTCCTCAGATGCTTCTTTTTTAGAACAAATCAAAGTTTCTTGATCTATATACTGTTTTTCAAATATCTGTTGTATTAATGAACACAAGTTTTTATTTGAAGCTTCTGAGAGTTTTTCTGGTGGAAGTATTTTTCTTTCCTATAATTTCTCTCTTAATCATTTTGTATATCTTTTGTCTGGAAATTCTGGTCTTTTTATATAATAGAAACAATACATAATTTCTTTCTTATCCTCTATAGTCCACTATATCGTCTTTATGGCTCTACTTTGACCAATCAATTTTTGTGATTTTTGTGGACTGCTACTTCCTTCAACAACAGGGGTCCATCTTCATCCTGGAGCTGGCCTGGCCCCATTGTAGGAATGTTTCCATATTTTGAGGATTCTACACTGTTATTTTTTCCAGTCTTGGCAACTGTGCGCCTACCAGGATTGGGCACTTTTTTTATCCTGGGTCTTGTCCACTCAGCTATCTTTTTTGCTTTTGACTTACTTCTGTTCACGATATATGCTATATAAATATAGTCTACATATCAGTGTCACCTTGGTGAGATTTTGTGAAAAACAGGGTCCACCTCATGAAGGTACTCACCAAGACTTGAGGATGAATTCAATTTCAGCACTACTACTCTCCTTTGCTTGCTGACTTTTCATCTTTCCATTAGGATGGCACTGTAGGAGTGCTACAGTGGCTACTCATGTTGGTTAGGACCAGGTACATAGGTTCATAGGTTCATAGGTTTATACTAGGCTATCTGCCCTAAGGCATTTATAAGCCTAGCCCAAATTTTTGTGGCTTACGCCACCCCTTATATGAAAAAATACTGTGCCCATTAGTTTGTTGTGCCTCTGTCCAGCAGTGACACAGAGATGATTCCCGGGGTAAACCTACGATCTCCCATCCACAGGTCTAGATTTCTCTTGAACAGAGTCAGCGAGGTGCTCTGCCTCACATGGACCGGGATTTTATTCCACAGCATAGGGAGTCTCTGAGTGATAAATCTATCCCTCCACCACATCCTATTTATATCCGTGCTAAGGTTTAAGTCGCTTGCTCTAGTGGTTTTGGTGGATTTGGATTTTTTGAGGTGGAGCATGTCCATTAATTCCGGGTTGGACATGGCCTTGTATGTCAGGCACGTCACCTCTGAGCAGACGGTATGCGACTGAATAGAGCTGGAGTTTCTTCAATCTGGCAGCATATGACAGATTTTGGAGTCCCTTTATCCTTTTGGTGAGGAACTTTTGGGGTCTCTCCAATTGCTGCAGATGTCGGGTGAGATACATCCCAAATGGGGCATTGTACTCGATCATTGGTCTGATAAGTGAAGAGTACAGGGGAACAATAACCTCACTAGATCTGGATGTGAATCCCTTCATGATCAGGTGGGCAATGTAGAAGGTCTTTCTAACCACTTTAGCAATGTGAGTGTCAAAAGAAAGGCCACTGTCAACCTGGGTCCCCAGGTCCCTGATAACCTCTTCTGTGCTTAGTGGATTGCCACCTATATGGTAGCTTGGGGTTACCTTGTTTTTCCCGAAGGGTATGACTATACATTTTTTGGCATTTAACTTCAGGCCATGGCTCTGGCAACAGCTATCTGTTTCCGTGAGTCCCTTCTGAAGGATATCCGTGTCTGATGCACTTTCCACTATGGCGCCCAGTTTGCAGTCGTCTGCAAACTTTGTCAGCCAAAGTCCTCCTATGTTGGCCTGTACTTCTGAGAAGTAGATTCCAAACAATAGGGGGCCAAGGACCGAGCCCTGTGGGACACCACTTGTGACCGGCTTGGAGTCTGACACAGCACCAGCAACTCTAACCCTGTGGGTTCTGTCCTTAAGCCAGTTTTCAGCCCATCTTGTGACATATGGGTTTACATTTAAGCTGGTAAGTTTTTCTACAATACCCGAGTGGGGTATTGTGTCGAAAGCCTTTGCAAGGTCAAGGTAGGCTGTATGGACTGCCTTTCCCTCATCAATGGCCTTGGTGACTGTTTCGAAGAAGTCAACCAAGTTCAAAAGGCATAATCTTCCCTTGACAAAGCCAAACTGGGTCGGGTCCAATGTCTGCAAGTCTCCTATATCTTTGTTTATGAGCTCCATTATGATCCTCTCCATAGCTTTGCAGACTAGACTTGTTAAGCTTATGGGGCGGTAATTACCAGGGTCCGTAGAGGCGCCGCCTTTGTGGAGTGGGACTACAGTTGCCGTACGCCACTCCTTGGGCACGTATCCTGTGGTAAGGCTGAGATTAAACAGCTGCCTTATGTGCGGGTTTAATTCCTCATTTAGCTCATGTAGCACACAGCCGGGGACACCATCTGGTCCCATTGATGCTGTGTTTTTAGCTTTAGAGAGTGCAGCTTTCACCTGAGCATTTGAGATGTCTGGGAGGCTACACTCGGCTGGGATAGTTATCTCTCCTTTAGGGGGGGAGAGGGGGGTGAAGTTTGCACTGAACCTAAATGCCAGTATGTTGGCAATGTCTGTGGGTTCAGTGATTTTTCTATCATTTTGGACTAATTCTGAGCATATCTGGGAGTTTCCACCCAGGTTCCTAACATAGCTGAAAAAGGCCTTATGATTGTCCTTTGAATCCATGGCAATTTTTCTCTCAAAATTGGCCTTAGTTGATTTTATGAGTGCTCGTATTTTTTTACTAATAATGATCAGGGGTGACTTCCCTTTTATGGATTTTGTTCTATCATGTAATAGCTTTCTCCTCTTATTGTAAAGTTTGTTAATGGCTGGGGTCCACCAGACTGGACGTTTGCCCTTTGTGGAAAGAGTCTTGGTTTTATTTGGGATTGCCTGATCCATGCAGTCCTGGAGGTGTTCATAGAAGGCATTTGTAAGGGCTTCCGCAGCTTGGGTTGTGGTTTCCACTGGCTCAGGGGCCTTGAAGGATACCACACCAGTCTTGAGTAGTGTGAAGTTTGCTTTAGAGAAGTTCTTCACTATGGTCTTTTTTGTTTGGGGTGGGGGCGGGATGTGGATTTCCAGTGAGATTAGTTTATGATCAGATCTCACCAATGAGGGATATACTTCCGGTGTGGAGCATTTTGTCCCCATGTTTGTGACAATGAGATCTAGTATATTTCCACCTGTCGTAGGAGTGTAGACCGGCTGATCCACTGCATTACCACTGACAAAGCCAAGGAATTTATGTGCGTTCATGTTCAGGTGGCATAGGTCATGCACACTATGGTTGGGTATTTGAAGTCACACAGGAGCAGAGTAGGCGAATGAATCCTGACAGATTCCAGCAGGTCCCAATAGGTGTGGTGGGTGTCCATAGTCATGGTTGGAGACCTGTATCTAGCTATGATTTGAGTAGGTGTTTTGTCAACTGTTAACTGCACTTGGGATGTCTCCCATGTGTCATACAGTTGGGCCAGCCTGGAGGTGTGTATGTGTATGCTAAGGCTTATCACGCCACCTCCTGTGGCTTTGCAGGTCTCTATTTGGGGTCCAAACATATGATGGGATGAGTGACCTGGCAAGGTTGGTGTGCTCTTCTCAGCTACAAAGCAGGGATTGGTGAATACACAAATGTCAGCATCCTACAGGGCAAGGTATGCTTGCATTGACATGGGTTTCAGGGTAAGACACATAGCTCCTGTTAGAGCAAGACATCTGCACAAAGGCACACATCAGTGGTGGAAAAAGGGTAGTAGATAGTGTCACTTTATGAATCTAGCTGCAACACATGTAGTTGCCAGCAAAGATGGTGTCGCTTTCACAGATCTACTCTGCAGGAAATGCCATCTGACAATAAAATGCATGCTAATATGTTATGACTTCAGTCTTTAATGAGTTGCCAGTGATGTGCCAGACAATACACAACTGTATGAGGCATTGACAACAAGTATGAGTCTGCCAAATTCTGGACAGTTGTCAAGTATGGTCTCAGTATATCACATACAGTTCAACACACACATCTGCACATGTTGTGTACTATGCACATACCCTATATAAGTCTCTTACATTTGTAAGGCAAACATATGTATCAGAGTAGCATTCTCAGGTGACATATGAATAATTACAACATCTCAGGTAGCTGGCCTAGCAGTGACACACTCAGTATTGGACAACAGACACGCCAGTAGTAGTCATACATGAGCTGACCTTTGCTGGGGTGACCCAGGGGTCATAGATGTGCTCCATGTCAATGCAGACAGGGCAAGGGGAAATAGCCATAGGTGCCAGACAGCAGCATGTGAGGCCAGCAGGTCTTGTTGTGGCCTAGTTTTTGATGCCCATTTGACACCATTGCATCCCCCCTTCTGCATTCTGTTACAAGCTTACATGATTCACAGACCTGTTACAGTGCTGAAGAGTTTCCTCACAACAATGCAAATGGTCAGGTTTGTGTAGTTGCAGTCTGTCTTTGTGTAGATGGGTTGGGACCTGTGTTGCATAGGCAGCAGTTTGCCTTTTGTAGGTACTTCTCATGAGCAGGTAATGGCCCGTGCACCAATCGGTGTCTCCCACTTGCTACTTGCATCCAGAGCATCTGTGTTGCCTTTCCATTAGCCAATGCCATAGCAACACAGTGTGCTATAATTACATCCCTCATGTGGGCCTTGCCCATTTTCCTTGCCTGTGTGGAGGACATTATGGAGATGTGGGGGCTACAGCTTCAGAGGCAGTAGGCGAGAATACCTCTCAGGACAGGACATGTGGAGACAACCCAACAACCCGGGGCACTTAGCTCTCAACTAATCATGGACAAATTCCATTAGAATCAGAGACAAACCCAGACAAATATCAGGGACAATCAGAGACATTGTAAAATATTAATACTATTAACCTGAGACATTGGCAGAATAAAATAATGTTAATTAATATACCTTTTGTGAAGTAAAATAAATCTGTAACTCTTAATTACTGCCATTATTTATTGAGTATAATTCACCACCTTTCCTCCAAGAGTCACCAGCATTAGGAGGGATTAAGAAGGACAGAGCTAAATTTTTAGTCACAATCAGGGACTTCAAAGAGCTATTTTTTCAGTCAAAATCAGGGGCATCCATGGAAATCAGGGACAGTTGAGAAGTATAGCTCCAATACAGGTGCAAGCCATGAGCCACTCCAATACTCCTCACCCGAGCCTCATGCCAACCCCACTGAGTGTAGGAATCAGTGCAGCTGCCAAGGGATGACTCCAAATAAACACTGAATCTGGGGAAAATTGTCAAGGAACATACAAACTGGCAGTTTAAAGCAACCGCACTTATGAAATGCTACCACATCTCTTAACGAAGTTAAACAGCAGCATGTAATGATGATTGTAACCACGCAGTAATGGAAGGGCACAACTACAAGTACATGCATAAAATACCACCAGGAAATAGCATGCCATGAGAAATAAGCAGACTTGAACCCCACTGATGACTTTTAAGTAGAATGCAGTGGACTGATGGATTGAAGAAGCCATCCAAAGTAACCTCCTGATTGTGTTCACCTTAGCAGAACACTCCTTTGAAACTGCATCACACTCATAAAACACAACCCATTTTATCTACTTATTTAACATATTCTGAGCATAATACTTCAGAAACTATGACAATTATCTACTCTGTAAAAGATATATATTTAATGATTGCCTGCTTTAACTAATACAGCACTATGGGCATGCAGAAGCCATGTACCTGAAATACTAGTATGTCTTTAATCACAAACTTAGAAATTATGTTAAATACATGACTAGGGAAAGAAAAATGTGTTTTTTTCAACCAGTAACTTCTCCAGCATTAAAATAATCCTAACGATACTAGGCAAACATTACCAATCTGTTGCGCATGTGTATTGACTTGATTATCACATGTTAACTAACTAAATACTGCATGCAGTGTGACATTCCACAGTATGCATATGTAAAAGTACTATTTTACAAAATCTCTTCAACATCTCATTACCCCCAATACATTTTAAAATGCACTTCAGTGATGAAGCCTTACATACCCAAACATTATATCACAAGTCCTAGCACTGCAGTGGAATGGTTGCTTCCGATCATTACTTTGCCCTGTCAAAGAAAAAAGCGTGCCAACCCTCCCTCCCTCCTAACCATTAGTGCCTGTGTGGAAGCACGCCAACATGACAGAAAACTGAGATTCGTGATACACTCCCAACACAGAAACCCACTCACCATGTATTTTCTTCTTTCCCCTCTCCTTTCCCCAAAAGTCTGTTTGTCCTGATCCCATGACTCTGCACGCATGCCACACCACCACATGTAGTTTACTTCAAGTACAACCTCAGATTTGCAGTAACTGGTAAAGTCCACTGTGTCTGAAAGATGAAGGAACCAATACATACGGGTGCCTCATGGTCTGTGAAGGCACCTGAACAGATGCAAAAGTCAAAACAGTGACCAGCCAGGAAAAACAACAGCTACCAGCAACCCAGACAAGTATGTCCATCTCAAATATAACAAACCTTTAAATATTAAAGTGGACAGACAGTCCAGGCAAAAATATAATAGGACCGGGTTAACGAGGGAACTGGGTCTAACCAGCACTCCAACACCACCACAAGAAGCTCTGCCTATCCAGCACGCTGTATTAAGGTAAGTGCCACCCGCGGCAGTCCTCAACACAAACTCAAACTAGCATTCCTTGTTAGTTGTTTTATTTATTTATTTATTTTTTTGCAGTTGCAGTAATGCAAAAGGTGTGCATGATTAGTAGATGCTGGGTAATGAGAGGAAAACCTCAACAAATAACAATGTGCAAGCACTGAGGGCTTGCTACTACCTCACCACAACATGCACACCATCATTTATGGACTGACGAGCCACCCTACAGTATCCCAAACCTTCCTTGGTAGTGCCTCTAATGCAATAAGGCAAGCAGCAAATCTGTACCTTGCAGCTGAAGCAATCTTTAACCAATATACCAATCTTCTTCCTGCACAGGCAAAGCTGTGAAACTCATTCTCCCAGTCGGTCTCTTAGATAGTACAATCTCTGCCTCATAAACCTCAGCCGTTACTCTTGTCTTTTCCCTATGGAGATCTGTTTATAGGGTAAATATCCTTTCTCTACCAGGAGCCATCAGCAACCCGACCCCAACTGACAGCCAAGCTTAGCCACTAACCCCCCCATAAAATATATATATATATATATATATATATATATACATATATATATATATATATATATATATATATATATATATGTGTGTGTGTGTGTGTGTGTGTGAGTGTTTGTGTGTGTGTATTTATATGTATATATGTCTATCTCTCTCTCTTTCTCTCTCTTTATATATATTTATATATATATAAAATTTAACTTCTATACAGACCACCTGCTTCCTACAACCAAACCCACCAATAACCTGAGGGCTACCTACAGGTCATCTGGATGTAGCACTTGCCTTAGCAAGCAAGTTCATGCCAAAATGTGATCCCTTACCCATCTACGTTTGCCTAAACCTCTTAAGCCCCTTGCACCTTTACCTCATTTCCTCCCAATCATTGCTCCTTCCCATTTAAGCATTTTATCCTCCCCACCCTCTTAGCTCCCACTAATATATTTATCTAACCCCCCCCCCTTCTGAGGATATCCCTGGACAAATTGGTTTGTTACCAAACCAAATTCATCTACTACACCAGAAGTGATTTGTTATGAAGTGTTTTTGAAGAAAGAACACTAAAACTGACCGCAAAATGTTCTTTTGTATTAGAAAAAAGTTGATTCTAGTACTGAAAAGAAGCAATAATATTTAATTTTATGAATTCAGTAGAATGTCTACATTGTTAGTGGGTGTGATATACCTTTCAATGCTAATGAGCTAGCTACAGCTACTAGAATGCCTTATGCACACACAACATCTAAAAAAATCAGAGTACAGACCTCATGGCATTTTGGCTATATTTTGTCTTTTGTGTATTATTTATTGACATCCTGGCATGATATTGTGTCATGGAGTGGGGGTATTAACTACTTAACATAAAGAAATGTATGTGCAAATGTGAAGCAATGTATTTGCCATTAAATATTTCTTTTTCTGTTTGGAACTACAAAAACTTAATTCTCAATTGAAATATGCATCAGTTGTACCCTTCAAGAAATCATGCATCAAATGAAAATGTGCCTGAGGACTGGAATGTTTGGATCCAAAATGTGGTGTATTCCTCACTGTAGGTAAATTAGTTAAGATGTTTGAACAGATACAGTATGCAGCATTTATGCACATTGGTGGAAAAGCAATAAAGTTATTTAACTGTTTTCCTTTTTGTGATGTGGACAAAGACAACACAGTTGAACCTAAATGAGAAGATTCTTTCAACATTTTGGTTTGTACAGCTTGTGAAAAGCCAGGTACAATGAAAAGAATGTACCTGTTACACTGTCACAGAGACATCTTAGATACTGGTTTAGGAAACTTCCCAGGAGAATGTTGTTGTGTCTTTCGGCTTATCCCGGTTAGGGGTCGCCACAGTGGAACTCCGGTCCGCTAATGTTTGGTAGTGGATTTTTACGTGCCGAGTTACCAGCTCTGATGCACAACCTTCAACGAAGGCATGCCCATTCACACATGCCTCCACACAGAAGGTGCTCTAACTGAGAATCGAACGGAACAACGTCTTGCTGTGAGGCGACAACACTACCGGAGCACCACTACCGTGGGTCTATGGTACACAAATAAAACCTGATGCAGTACCACTGCTACATAATCCAAGGCAAACACCTGTAGCATCAGAAAATAACTTGAATAGGTACTTAGGGGTATGATGCTCTTATGTATCATTAAGAAGCAATTAAAGACAGGAAAATAGAGAAATGATTTGGTTACTCTTCTGAAGAAAAACAAGATTTGCATTTGGACTGAATTGTATGATCCAGTAATGTGATTAAGAAACAGAATTGCTCCCTGTTTATGCATACAGAAGTAGTTTTAGCAATGCCAAATGGTACGTTTTCTCAGTTCTTGCTGCAAATCATGGTTCCTGGCAAATTCAACCACACAAACAAAGCACCACGTTCTGTACATTTAATATGTCACATTAGGAAGTTATACATGAATTAAACCTCCATTTGGTATTTTGCCAGTATCAAACATCCTAAATAGCTTCTGTTCAGTTAAATGAAGGCTTGCAAAGTTTGGTAAACAAAATTGATGATCTTTTATTGGTGGGATCAGACAGAACAGGAGCATGGCAGAGATCTGATATAGTTGTTAAATGGATTAAGACTGCATAATGTTAAGCTAAACAAGAGCAAATGCAAAGTATGACAAATGTAAAACACATGCACACATTCTAATATCAGAGTCTATAAAACCTCTCTTAGAAAAAAACGAGTAATTGTGCGAATGCCAAGGTCAGATGGAAACAGGATTTATAAACATTTCTAAGAAAGCTATGGTGTCTTGCAAAGTTTGTGTCCCTTATGACTCAGATAACTATCCCTCTAAAAAGATGTTAGAACAAGATATAGCCTAGAAAGGAAGAGTTGGACAGAAAAAGGTTCTTATGTTTCAAGATTATAATACTATGATTTAAGTAAACCAGTAGTCTTGCAAATACAAGCCAGGGAGCATGCTACATTCACTGTGACCCTATAACAGCACAGGCAAGTTTTCTGGATGCATAAAATCGCTAGCATTATACTCTGTATCCTACCGACTGCTAAATGGTGACCCATGTCTGGCATAAAAGGCATCCTCTGAATCATTACTTATGACTTTAGTGCACATAAATAATACTCAATGTAGGGATCTAAACCTCTTTTGCAATATTAACAGAATGGTTTGGAGGGATAAGTGTGTCTCATAGAGGATACTGCTGCTGTGAAACAGACACCACATCCACATAAAACAAAGTTCATCCCTGTCCATATTTAAGTGCCACATAGATCTATGGATAGGAAACAGAACATTTATACCAGGACTGTCTCTGTATGACTGATGGATACAGGCAGCTCCTAAATGCTTTATCCCATGCATGGATCCCCTCCAGTTATCATTAGAGGTAATACATAATTATTGACCATGGGATGGGTAAGGCTAATCTATACTAAATGGGATAGGTTATTTGGAGCACAAAAAAGGAAATTAACTAGGCTTAAAATGGCCACAAGGGCAGCTAGCCTAGTACTTACTTATGAACCTAAAAAGGGTTATGGTCTTATGAAAAAGTAATTATTAATAATCACGCATGGAAATGAGAAGTTCTACTAATATGGCTATTGTAATGGCATTCAGGTGAAAACAGACCAAAACCCTTGCAAAGTTTATTCAGAAAGTCATTATAAAATACTCCACTGACATTGCAGATGTTACTTACACTACAGAACTATGATCTGAAAGTTAAATACATACTGAACTAGCAAAATGCTGTACATAGCAGGTTTGTTGAGTATAGCTTTTCTACTGGACAGAAGCATGAAAAACTGTTAGAATGGCAACTTTTTTTTTTTTGGTAATACTGCAGCTATCAATGACAGAAGAAAATATAAATGACTTTCAGGGGTGTAGAAATGCTAATGTAGAAATGCAGCTACTGAAATATTTTACAATATAAATTATCAAAAGGAAAAAACAAATTTGCTTCATTTTTGTTTCTTTCACGAAAGAAAGAAATTGTGTCTAGGGCCTGATGTTCAGATGTTCAGACCTGACAAAAATAGTAGCTCCCATTCAAATGGGAAAATGGATGCCTGAGATGATACACGAGTCATATCATGGATTAGTAAAACACAAAGAAATAGAAGGATATATGGCAACACAGAGTTACGCAGACCAGGTGTGTGTGTGTGTGTGTGTGTGTGTGTGTGTGTGTGTGTGTGTGTGTGTGTGTGTGTGTGTGTGTGTGTGTGTGTGTGTGTGTGTGTGTGTGTGTGTGTGTGTGTGTGTGTGCATGTGTGTGTGTGTGTGTTTTGTGTGTGTGTGTGTGTGTGCGCGCGTTCGCGTGCGTGTGTGTGTCTGCGTGTGTGTGTGTGTGTGTTTTTTTTGTGTGTGTGTGTGTGTGTGTGTGTGTGTGTGTGTGTGTGTGTGTGTGTGTGTGTGTGTGCATGTGTGATTATATAACTGAAAAGATGAAAGATCATTGGTTTTCTTAAATGTACCTCACATCCAGAGCCTCTCTGGACATCCAAAATTCGAGTCTCATGACAGTTACAAAAATGTTGCAAAATTGCAACAGTCACTTAAAATTCCAGCATTCAGTAAGAGTTAACAGTCCAAAACTTCAAAATTAAATAGTTTTAAAACATAAAAATAAAAATTGAGTAGACTTGGTTACTGGGAAAAAAATCAGTTCCACAAACTGGATTTCATCTTATCTTTGAAAAAAAAACATTATCTGTGGAAAGTATATACATATACAAAACAACAAGACCATTGGTCATATATCAGGATTGAAAAAACGTACATATTAATGAGGCAAAACCATGAGGTGACTCATGATAGTCTAACCAAATGAAATATTTAAAAACAAGTTAAACTCTAATATTTGAATGAGCCTATGTTGCAACCCTACAAAATCAGATATCTCACAACCCTGGTAGTAAAACGTATCTTCATGACTGCATCACATCTTTATCATCATCAAAAAGCCCATTTTTCCCATTTCCTACTTGGGTTGGGGTATCTTGTCAACTGACACTATTTCTCTTGATTCAATGCCTCATTATACTTGACAATCATGCTTGACTGCCACAGGTCTCTCACATAATCCATCCATCTCTTTGCTGGATGCCCTCATTTCCTCTTCCCTTTTACCTGTCTGTCACAAATCTTCTTTACCAGATTGTCTTCTGCTTTCCTGCATATATACTCAAAACACAATAATCTGTTCTCTTTAACCTTTTGTGCAATGGAGCTACTTAGGCTTTCGCTTTGATGTCCTCATTTCTTCATCTCTCCCACAGTGTGCATCCTGCCTTCCATCTCACACACTTCATCTCTGTCACCTCTAGCTTCTACAGCTGTTCTGCCTGCACTTTCCAGGTTTCTACACCATACAATAGTACTGGTCATACCACTGTTTTGTACACCTTACTTTACAGCTTCTTTGGCATTCTTCTGTCATACATTATCCCTGATATTCTGTGTCATTTGGCTGTAACCCCTCTAGTTCTAGCTTTGACCTCCTCATCCAAACTTCCCTTCTCCTCAACCACCCATCCCAGGTACTTGAAACTGTTCATTTCACCAATTTCTCTTCTATCTCAATTCTTAACTTCTCCTCTTTCCCCATTTGCTGCTATTACAGCTGTTTTAGCTGTACTCAGTTTCAACCAGTATGTGCTGTCAGTTTTGCATTCCCTTCCCCTATCCTTTGCTAAAGTTTTGTTCAGAGCCTCCCTGTAATGCCACATTGTCTGCATACAGAGGCTTTGTTGATGTGTCCTCTTTGACCTGCTTGCTAATGTAGTCCATCAACAGTATGGACAGCTGTGGGCTCAGAGCTGAACCTTGATGCGCACCCACTCCCACTGGGAATCCCTCTGTGAGTCCCTGCACTGTTCATTCTTGTGTCAGTGGGTCCTTGTACATAGCTTGCACTAATTCTTCCAATGTTTCCTGGGACTTTGAACCACCACAGTACTGCCCAAATCAGCTTTCATGGGACCTTGTCAAATGCTTTCTCCAAGTCTAGGAATGCCCAGTTGGACTCTTTCCTCATCTGTAGCTCCTTCTTAACCACCTGTCTCACAGTAAACATTGGGGTGATTGTGCTGCACCCTGATCTGAATCCAAAGTGCTCATCTCCCATCTTACTCTCTACTACTCCATGTAGTTGCTTATCAATCACCCTCTTTGGAACTTTCATATAGTGTGATAGGAGTTTGATACTTCTATCCTGCCCATAGTTGTGAATATCCCCTTTGTTGTTCTATGCTGGCAATAGTATGGTTATTCTCAAATCATCTGGGTTAAGTCTTTCTCTCCATGCTAATATGACTACCCTCAGAAGCCATTTCTCTCGTAACTCACAACATCTTGATCATATCTGATGCGACCTCATCTGAGCCTGCTGCTTTCCTTGACTTCATTTTCCTTAGGTTGTTCTAGCTTCTTTTAGGGTTGGGTCTTCTTTTTCTTTTTTAATTGCTGCCTGTGTCTGGGGAAGTACAGCATCTGTGGGGTTTTCTTCATTCAGAAGCTGCTGGAATTATTCCTTCCATCTGTCTTTGATGCCCTGTGAACTAGTGAGAGGCTTTTGTTGACATCCCTTATGAAGGGTGTCTAATGACTATCATATTTATCTTTCATTCTTTGCCTCATGAGCTCATAGAGTTTTTTTGTGCCATCTACTGAGTCACTTTCTAGAAGCTGGTAGACTGCTTCTGATACCTTCGCTATTGCAACTGCATTCTTAGCCTGTTTGTTAGCAAACCAATATTCCGTCTTTGCCTAGTCCATCTTTTCTATCTCCCACTTTTTTCCTGCATTCCATCTTTCTTTTGATGACTTTCTGAACTTTTGTGTGGTCCTCACACATGCTGTTCTGAGGTGCTTCCATTCTTCTTCAACTCTGCTTATTTCGTCTTCCTCCTGAGGTGTTAGAGCCCTGAATATTTTCATTAACTCTTGTGCTTTTTATCCAGTCAACTTCCAGATCTTCATCTTAGTCTCTGTTAACCTTAGAGTCTTGACTGACTACTGCTTACAGCTTATTGTGGCAACCAGTGGTTTATGCTGTGGGTGAACTATTTCTCAGGGGATTATTTTGCAATCACTTATTTAACTCCAATGTCTTTCCTTAATAGGAAGAAGTCTACCTGAGTTGCATGGTGTCCACTCTCGTATGTGATCTAGTGACTGTCTCTCTTGCTGAGCCATGTATTGGCTACCATGTAGCCATTTTTTAGAAAGAAGTCTAGAATGGCCTTTCCTTTATTATTCCTGTTGCCCCACTCATGTGGACCCAGACAGTCCACATATTCTGTTCTATTCCAATATGTGTATTCAGGTCCCTCATTATCAATAGCAACTCATGTTGTTGTGCTTTATCTAGCCCTGCTGTGGGAAACAGGCTGAAATTATAAATAGTTCCCTATCCTTGCACTGGACTCTGATTGCCATAAAGCCGATAACATCCCTCACTGCCTTCTGAAGCCTCTCTCCCATCTCTGTTCCTACAACATTTCTAGTTTGTCCTCCTCTTGAGTAGTAGACTCTAGGTCGCAAGTCAATTTGCTTTGCTGCACTGCCCCACCATCCTTTCTCCTAGATACAGAGAATGTCCAGCCTCCATCATACCATCGTGTCTTCCACATCCAAGCTGCAGACTGTAGGTGACCCTATAATGAGTGTTGCATTCCTTAATTCATGTTTGGCAGGTTGATTGTTTTGACTTTCAATTTTCACTCAACAGAGCTAACCCAGGTAACCCAAGCTGGTCAACTGAACACCAGGTGGGCAGTAGCTTACTAATCTAGGGCTGCTGGGCTTTATGGTGAGCACACACTGGCCAATAAGGGCAGTTAGACCCCTCCTGCTATTAGCATGAGTCTGTGGCATAGGTCAGAGTAAGTGGAGTCTTAGACCCAAGTTTTACACTACCGAGTTGCTAGCCCTGATGCAGCACATAGTCTGTGATCTGTGTTCTTCTATCAAGAGTATACTGTATACCACAGCTGATGCCCAAAGCAGTTAGTCTAAACCATTTAGTGTCTGTGCTGCTGACCACAACTCATTCTTGTGTGAGTTTGAGGTGGAGCACACTTATATAGCTAAATAGTATGACCAACTTGATAGGATGCTGGATTAAACACTTTGAAAGACACCAACTCTTAAGAAAGCAGAGCTAGAGCATGCACCTGAATCCAAAAGCAATTAAATATAATCAACCTCGCACTCATAATATTACCTCAGCATGCCTCACAGTCCACAAGACAAGAACAAACTTACAAGAGAAACACAACCAGAATCCTAAAGACAGAAAATATAAATGAAAAACAAACCCTCATGAACAACCCCCCCCCCCCCCCCCCCCACAAAGGCAATACATAAATACCAATAAACAAAAGTAAAGGTAAAAATTTAAAATACAAATACATCAAATAAAAACTTAAATCAGTTGCAAAAATCAAACCCAGGTGAACAGGTGTGAACCAAACCTCAAAAATGTAACCATGTTGCATTCTAGGTTCATAAACATAAACAAATACACATATGAATGGGCAAGGCTCTTTATCCACCCCTCACCAACCAAGCGACTAAGCAGCTCACCCTACTATTCAGGCATGACCAAAGGGAAACTTCAGGTGTACTCTCCAGTCCAGCTGGTGAACCTGGGTATCCTGAGGCAATGTTACAACTGCCTCATGTACACAGACAGCCCTCTCCTCTTACCGCAAAACACTAACATATGCAAGAGATGCAATTATACAGCCAAACTGGAGGCTAAGGTCTCTCCACCCAAGACTGGAACAGACAGTCATGAGGAGAAGGTTAACACTTGCACCACACCTCCAGCCTCACATAAACTTACTAAACCAGCACTGGCAAAAAATACACAT
The DNA here is from genome assembly GCF_019279795.1 of Protopterus annectens. NCBI lineage: Eukaryota > Metazoa > Chordata > Ceratodontiformes > Protopteridae > Protopterus > Protopterus annectens. The sequence goes on from NC_056744.1 coordinate 246,290,023, forward strand.
AAATGCACTAAATCATACTCAGATGCTCTAAATAAAAACCTGCAAAAGCATCAGAGAGCTCCAAAGCAGACACCCAAAAAACCTGCACCTCCCGTCACAAAGCAGATAACACATAAAACACAAAATCACTGTGCAGCACAATCACAGCCCTTAAGGTGAAATAACATACCTAACACACTAGTAATAGGTGACTCTACAGTCAGGCACACTGACGCCCCACTCACTAGGCTGGACAAGGAGAAGGTTACTGTTAGCAGCCTGTTGGAAGCCAGAATCCGCCACATAACACAAGCACTCAGGTCACTCCAGAACAAGTACAAATATGACTCTGTCATTGTTCATGTTGGTGGGAATGACCTGAGGCATACCTCCCTGGACTACATGAAAAGAGACATGGAAGAGCTCTCTGATCATGTAGCCCAGGTGGATATGATCCTGACCCTGAGTAGCATCCTGCCCTCACCAAGAATGATACCTCAGTATAAAGAAAAAAATGATCAATTTCAACAATTGGCTAAGCTTCTGGTGTCATTCAAAGGGGATCCAGTGTCTGTCAGCCTGGGATGACATGCTCGACCAGCTGCTTTCCTTCGCAAGAGATGGCTTGCACCTGTCACCCCTTGGCTTTCAAATATTGGCCAAGGCTCTTGCTGCCCCCATAGTGCCTTTTTTAGGCAAGGCTCAAAATTCAAACCCACCTCCGTAAACAGCACAAGTAAAAAAATGAGGGTTATGCTACTCAACACCAGGAGTTTAAATCTCAAAATGCATGCGCTCGAAGCACTCCTAAGTATGGAGAATGTTGACATCTGTGCAGTAACTGAAACCTAGTTCAAGGCTCCAGAGAGCACTCCAGCACTACTGGGCTACAACTCATACCACACATTTTGGCCACAGAACACGAACCAAAACACAAAAAGAGGGGGTGTATCCATATTCATCAAGGATACCCACACCTCCAGGATAGTGGCGCAGCATGATACCTCTGAGATCACCCATGTGCAACTAACATTGGGCAAATCTGCAATGCAAATTGTGGCCTGCTGCAGATCACCCTCCATGACCCAGGACCACCACTCCTCCTTTCTGGAGACACTGGAAAACATGAAGGTCCTTCCGAACACCCTGATATTGGGTGATTTCAATTACCCTACCATTAACTGGGAAAAGTACTTGAGAACAAACTCCCAGGCTCAGCTCTTCCTGGAATTTATCAACTCAAATACCCTGGATCAGCTGGTAAACTCCCATACCAAAGGCCACAACATATTGTACCTGGTCATCACCAACATGGGCGACAGGTGTTCAGCACTGGAGGTCAACCCGTCACTGGTTAGATCAGACCATAAACTAATCACTCTGGATGTCCACACCCCACCACCACCCCCAACCAAGGAAACCACAGTGAAAAAAGCAAACTTCACCTTACTTAAGACAGAGGTGGTATGTTTCACAGCTCCCACATTAAAGTATAACACTGCCCAAGATGCAAAGTCCTTTACAATTGCACTCTATGAGCACCTACAAGGATGCATGGATCATGCCATCCCTAGCAAAACCAAGACTCACGCCCCTAAGAGAAGGAAACCAGTCTGATGGACCCCTGCCATAAACAGGTTATACAACAAAAGGAGGAAATTAGTTCAGAAAACAAGCAAATCCCAAGAAGGAAAGACATCCCTGATCAGTATCAGTAAGAAACTAAGGTCCCTCATAAAATCATCCAAGGCTAACTTCGAAAGAAAAATAGCCAAGGATTCGAAAGATAACCACAAAGCCTTCTTTAGCTATGTCAAGAATCTAAGTGGCAACTCACAAATATGCTCTGAGCTAGTGCAAAATAGCACAAAATATACTGAACCTACTGATATTGCCAACATCCTGGCAGATAGATTCAGTGCAAACTTCACCTCCCTCTCACCTTCAAAAGGGCCCACAACAATACCGGAAAAGTGTAGTGTCCCGGAAATCACAGAAGCACAGGTGAAAACTGCCCTTTCAAAAGCCAAAAACACAGCATCAGTGGGGTCAGATGGTGTCCCAGGCTGCATCTTGCATGAGCTACAGAATGAACTAACCCCCCACCTAAATATGCTGTTCAACCTCAGCCTCTCCACAGGCTACGTGTCCATAGAATGGCGCACAGCAATGGTTATTCCACTCCACAAAGGAGAGGCCACAACTGACCCTGGTAACTATCGCCCCATAAGCCTGACTAGCCTAGTCTGCAAGGCTATGAAGCGCATCATCATGGAACTCATTAACAAAGACATTGGGAACCTCCAAATACTTGACCTGACCCAGTTCAGCTTTGTTAAGGGCAGATCATGCCTACTAAACCTGATTGACTTTTTCGAGACAGTCACCAAGGCCATAGACGAGGGAAAAGTGGTTCACACAGCCTACCTTGATCTCGCCAAGGTGTTCAACACCATTCCTCACTCAGGTATTATAGAAAAACTCACCAGCCTGAACATAAACCCCTATATCACAAGATGGGTTGCCAACTGGCTTACAGACAGAACTCACATGGTAAGAATAGTGGGCTCCAGGTCCGACTCTAAACCAGTCACAAGTGGTGTCCTGCAAGGCTTGGTCCTAGGACCCCTACTGTTCGGCATATACTTCTCAGAAGTACAGGCAAACACAGGAGGACTATGGCTGACCAAGTTCGATGATGACTCCAAACTGGGAGCCATAATTGACTCTCTGGCTGACATGGACATCCTTCAAAAAGGCCTTACTGAGACAGACACTTGGTGTCAAAGTCATTGTCTCAAGCTAAATGCCAAAAAATGCATAGTCATCCCATTTAGGAAAAACAAAACACCCACGGATTACCACATAGGCGGCAGCCCCCTTAATACAGAAGAGGTAATAAGAGATCTGGGGACCCAGGTAGATAGTAATCACTCCTTTGACAATCATATTGCCAAAGTAGTTAGGAAATCCTTCTATGTGGCCCATCTAATTACTAAAGGGTTCGCATCTAGAAATAAAGAGGTTATAGTGCTCCTCTACTGTTCACTCATCAGACCCATCATAGAGTACAATGCCACATTTGGGATGTACCACACAAGACACTTCCAACAGCTGGAAAGACCACAAAAGCACATCACCAAGAGGATTACTGGCCTCAAACATATGTCCTATGCAGCCCGACTGAAAAAAACTCGGGCTGTACTCAGTGGCATATTGCTTACTCTGAGGTGATCTCTGCCTGGCTTACAAAGCCATGTCCAACTCAGAATTGATGGACATGCCCCACCTAAAGAAATCCAAGTCACTGCGAGCCACGTGCTCTAGTGAGCTAAACCTCACCACAACAATAAATAGAACATGCTGGAGGGATAGATTCCTGTCACAGAGACTCCCCATGCTTTGGAACAAAATTCCTAACTGCATTAGGCAGAGCCCCTCACTAACACTCTTAAACCTTGGCGAGTGGATGGGTAACAGAAAATACACCCCTGGTATCACTTCATTGGCTCTGCTTGACAGAGGCTCAGTTAATTAATCAATGGGGCGGCGAAAGCTGACACACTCTGGCTAGGCTTATAAATGCCCTCGGGCAGATAGCCTAGTACCTACCTATGAACCTATGAATGAATGAATGAATCAATTAATAAACACACAAGCAAACAAATAATCAAATAAAATTTGAGTAACAATTTATTATGTTTTAACCACCCCCCCCCCAAAAAAAATTGCAGTGTTTGACTAAGTAAAGCAACTCATTTTACAGTGTCTGCTCACTCTTAATTTAAAATGTTAAGGCACTTTCCATTGCCCATCAATGGAAGTTTCCATTGAGAACACCCAGTTCTTTAGTTCTATGTATCCAAATTCATTCTGGGATCTCATAAAAGTATGTGTGTGTGTGTGTGTGTCTGTGTGTGTGTCTGTGTGTGTGTTTGTGTGTGTGTGTGTGTGTGTGTGTGTGTGTGTGTGTGTGTGTGTGTGTGTGTGTGTGTGTGTGTGTGTGTGTGTATGTCAAATTTTATGACTGCATGCCATTGTGTGAGATACATTTACACACAGTATCTCCCAACAAGCCTATCTTTTTAATAACATACACTGGCACTTTTGTGATGTATGATTATTAAAATTGTAGCTGGAATAGATAATTAAATTTGTCTATAATATCTGTCTGATATACAATCAATATGTCCAGTTAACAAAAGTGTAGTGTATTGAACACTTTGAAATTAACCTGACCCAACAAATTATCTAATGATTCTTTATTGGTATGTGTAACTCCCATGAAGGAAGACAAAACAGAATATGACTTTTTTCTCTATAAAGTATGTAAAAGTAAAACAATAAAAATCCATTTCTCTGTTAGTAACCAGCTTTTACAGAAAATAGATGAGAAACCTTATAAAAAGTTCTAAAACAAAAACATGACAAATACAATTTCAGTTAATAACAATTAAGAAACATATCAACTATACTTTTTCAAAGAGATGAGACCTATAGTCAGTCAAATAGCAGCAGTAATCAAACATCTATTATACCACATAACATTTGAAGTTGAAAAATTATGTTATACTAATTCAGCCTCTGTATATTAAAATATTCAGTAAGATGTATAACAAAGAAAAAAACAAGTATTAAAATACAGCCTCAGGACTTCTTATGAAGGTATGTTAGAGAGACTATATATCTTCTCACTTGCTTCTTGGGTAAGTTTAATCAGTGGTTCAGAATTAAATATTTCAGACTATATAGAAGAATGCATATTGGTGAAATTAGATTTTAGATGACTCGACTAAGGATAAAAAAGAAAGCATGCCAATAGGAAGATTAAATATTCTGACAGAAATGGATTTCAAGATGATGACCGATGAGCAGAGGCCTAAGTTTCCAAACTCTAAGCAAATGTACAGGCATAAAACCATAATGGTGAGGCTTTCCTGGCTGACATGAAAAAGGCATTTTGAAGTGAGACCAACAAAGTTATCACAAAGTTGATGAATTATATTGCACAAATTAAGGTTTGTGAGTCAGTATAGTAGATGCTATGAATTCACATGCCAATGCCCAGAGGAGAAACTAGGATGTGGCAAATGGGAAAACCTCCCCTACAGCAAAGTGTTAAGGGGCAAAGTTATCAGATCTCAAATAGTCTTCAGTGCATTGCCATCACTGAATGTCTGTACTGTATTTGCATTGAGAAATGCACCACTGTAGTGATCTGCCTATGGGATAAACTGTAGTAGAAGTAAGCAGTTTGGTACAGTGGAAAAGGAGAGGAGTTTTTTTTCTTATTTTTTACTCCTGAAGAATTTTTTTTTTGTTCCTTGGCTTAAAGTTGAGGGGTGTCAAACTGAGGCATAGCAGTGGGTGCAAGAATAAATAACTAGCTATACCTCTACTGATGCCATTAAACAGCTGTTTAAGGAAAATATGGACTCAAGGGAGAAATATAATAATTTGTTGATTGAAACAAAAATACTGAAAGAAAAGTAGACCAACATAGAAGGTTGAGTGAATATGAAGAATATGTGAATCACAGAGGTACCAGAGAGAGCTGAAGGTACGTATTTTGTGTCATCCATACAAAATAAATTACTAAGATGGACTAGGCTAGAAGGGGTATAGCTCAAAGGGGAGTAGGCTTACCTACCGTACTGTATATGCCATTGCAGGGTAGGAATATAACCAAAAAGAAGACGCAAAAAGCTAGTAAAACTACAAATACCTTCCCGCAGAGACTCCGACACTAGGCTCCGAACAACTCAAACTGCTACTAAAGTTCAAATGTTATAACTGAACTCTAGAACCAATCCAAAAAAGTAATGTCAAGCTCTTTCATTTTTAATTCACTTTATAAACTTCTTCAGAACAATTGAAACAGTTAAAGCAGTTTGTCACACCATTTAAATACTTTGTTGTATCCATCACATGATAACCAAGCCCCCAACCAAAAATTGTGAATTAAAGTGGCACATTGATTCATTCATAAAAAACACGTAGCAAATAAATACAATCCTTGCTAATTTTACACATACCTTACAAGCATTAATAAATATATAATAAATGTATAATAAATCTACAGTAAGTTAACATTAATTATCTTAAAAGTGCCTTTAGTTTTAAAATGCAACTAATGGAAAGATGATCGTTTAGTCCAGGCCACACACTGGCGTTTAATGGCAACTCCTAGTGAAGTCCTTGCTTTTCTAAAAGTAGTGAGCACAGACCTCCACATTCACTCATTCTAGCTTTTTTCATAATAACAGATTTAATTGTGTGTCCTGACAGATCACGTTCAAAATATCAAATCTCCACAATATTGAATCTAAATTCATCTAGATGACTTTGCCGAATCTTCATTATATCTATCTTCTGGAACAATAAAAACTAACCCTAGGAAAATAACCACTTGGCCACTGTGGTGAACCTTTCCCTTTTTCCAGGGTTCCTATTATGTTATCGAAGTTCTGAAACTTCGAACACCATAAGGTCGAACCCTTATGTTCGAAGTGTCAGAACTTCGATAACTGTAAAAAAAATAAATAAAAACAAAACACAAAAAATAAAGTATTGCAAGCAGGGGGGCAAGCCCCTCTGCACCCCCACACCCCCGCTCTTTAAATATACCAACTCCGAGATCGCACTACAGTGCAGCAAAGGGAAATCTTCCCTTTCCGCACTGTATTGCAATCTCAGAGTCGGTACATTTAAAGAGCGGGGGGTGTGGGGGGCACAGCCCCCCATGTGGGAGGTGCAGGGGGGGCTTGCCCCCCATCTTGCAACAGTTAGGTAGGTTTTAGGGTTTATATTTTTTTATTTTTTTGCGTTCAAATTCTTAAAACTTTGAACATCTGAGTTCGATACTCTCAGGTTCGAAGTTTCAAGGATTCGACAATGTAATAGGAACCCCTTTTTCCACTGTAGTGTGATCTTGGAGTTGGTATTTTTAATTAGAGTGGGTGTGGGGCAAAGCCCCCTACTTGGAGGGTTTTCTTGTTTTGCTGTTTGTTGTTTTGACCTGGTGGTCGCGTGGTTATTTACCCAGGGTTAGTTTTCGTTGTTTTGGGAGTTCAATATAATGAAGATTCGGCAAAGTTGTCTCAATGAATTTGGATCTGATATTGTGGAGATTTGATGTTTTGAAGGGGATCCATGCACTGGGTACTCAAGTATATGCTTAGCTAGTGCATGTGTTTCTTTTGTATTCTTTATATTATTTATATGTTCGCAAACCCTTTATTTTAAATTGTGCTCTGTTTTACCTATGTAGTACACAGGGCATTATTGACAAAGCGAGACATATACAATCCCATTAGTATGACAATTATATAACCCCATGTTTTTAAAATAGTATCTTTTATTGTAAAAGTATCACTAACTAGAATGAATTTACAAAAAGAAAAGCAGCCACAGTTCCCCATTTTCACATTCCTTTTAAAATTACTCTCATGACTATTTTGGTAAACATTTCTAAAATACTTTTCAAGTTATAACTTCTTCTATAGCTCACTTTCATTTTTTCACCCTCCTTTGACCCAATGCATCTATCATCTTTTAAAATAACCCAGTTTTTTTCAGAAATGTATCTAATTTTATCCCTGTCCACACTAAACATGGTGATCAATGAATTCTTGAAAGATCCAATAATGTGTATCGCAATGGAACCCCTAGTTATGTTACACACTGGGTTTTCATTAATTGTAGCCATTTGTATATGTTGTTGATTACCACTCTTGTTATTATACTTCAGAATAAGTGCATAAAAATTCCACTCCCTTTTGTTTATCACTTCTAATGTTAGCCCATTAACAAGAGTACTAGGATAACCCCTATCAAAGAACATACCCTTAATGATATTACAATATCTAGAAACAAAGCTCAAGTTAGATACCATTCAAGCTTCCTTAATGACTGGCCTTTAACTGTGGCCTGCTTTTGGATATGTGGATGGCAGCTGTTATAATGAAGATATATGTTCAAGAAGCTAGGTTTAGGATCAGTTGTGGATAGGAACCATTTATTAGGTTTATCTTTTTTAAGTTGAATGTCCAGATACACTGTACTAGACTCATCTACCTTGTATGTAAACCTTAAAAAATGTGTGATGTTATTTACATATTCTAACAACTCCTTCAAACTATCAATGGGACCTTCCCAATCAATAAAAATATTGTCAAGGAAGTAGGTGTATAATTTACAATGCTGCAAATAATCTGACTTGAATCAGAACTTTTTCTTCCATTGTGCCATAATGATATCACTAATCCAATCACAACCAGTGGAATTCGAGACAGCATGCCTAGCCTCCAATGAGAAGCCAATCATATTGTTAGAATTGTCACCAGAGGAATCCCCATTGGAGAAAACAGAGATTGTAACAAATGACAATTTAGTACAACCTGAAGCTAACAGCTGCAACATAGTAAGTGGATGGGGAATTGATAATTTACCCTTGGTCTGGCACCTATGTCGGTAGTAGATAGATGCAGCCTATAAATGCTTGACCACCCATGTCCAAGCCTACATGTACCCCTTAAAATGACCATAGAGTATCAAAACTTGTCAGAAACATCTGGCAAGTATGGCTAGGCTTAAAATGGCCACCTGAGGTCATTAACCTTGTAATCACCTATGAATCTATAATAGCTGTTGTAATACCCCTCATAAAGGCAGCTCTGCTACTGACCTCAGGAACTATAGACATACCAGCCTAACTATCTAAATTTGTAAGACCATGGAATGCATTATCTTTGACTTCATAACCTATAATTTTAAAGACCTCATACCAGTAGAACCACAGCAGTTTTTTTTTTGTTTGTTTGTTTTTATTTTTGTTTTGTCAAGTGCAGGTCTTGCTTACTTCATTTAGTATATTTCTTCAAGAATTTTATAGAGGCAATATGTAGTGGTCACTCTGTATAGCATATTTGGATCTTCTCAATGCCATCAACACTATACCTCATGATGACATTGTAAATAAGCTAAAAGACATTAACTTTTACCTTTATTTGGTAAAATGTATAGCATATTTGATGAAAGTCAGTGCCATGCAAGTAAGGTATCTGGTTCCACTTCAGACAACAAGAAAGTGACCAGTGTAGTACCACAAGGCCTATTGCTGGGGCCCCCTCCTTTCTGGTACATTCTTTTCTGATTTATACACAGTAAACAAGGCCTGTGGCTAACCATATTTGCTGATGATTATAAGCTGAATAATACTGTTCATATCCCTTCAGATGCATGCTTGTTAAAAATGTGGAACCCTTCCTAACAAGTGGTGTATAGAAAAATAGCTTAAACAGAATGAAAAAAAGTGCAACATTGTCACATTTGGTAAACAGCCCTTCTATACAATTTACAGTAAAGCCAGTGCTCCACTCTATGTGGACACAGTTATCAAGGACCTTGGATCCCAGGTCAACAAATCTCTTTCCGTTGACCATCATGTAGCAACAACAGTGAGAAAATCCTTCTCTCTGGTTCAACTATTTTCCAAAGACATCTCATCTAGATCTGAATAAATATTTATTGCTCTGTACTGAATACTGCACAGAGTACAATGTCACATTCACTATGTACCTAGCCAAAAATATTGTGCAGCTAAAAAGACCCTGATGATTCCTAACTAAAATGATTATTGGTGTAAAAAGCCTTAGCAAAAGAAACAAGCTCAGGGCCCTATCCCTATGCTCTGTGTCATGTTGGCTGTTTGGAGGAGATGTATGTCTCGCATTCTGTGCTATCAAAGACTCAGTCCTACTGGATCTGTTATATCTCTCTAATACAACCGTCGCCATAAATACTGAAACTAATGATTTAAATTTCCTGTGCCACTTGAATAAAACATGCTAAAGGGCTAGATTATTACCCAGTGGTTACTTCACCTTGGGAAACATTTTTATTCATTTATTTTATTTAGCATTTGTTTACGGGAAAAATCTGACCGGCCAGAAAGTGACCATTTTCAATGGAGGCCTGGGGAGAAAAGCTCCATAATGACAATCTTTCAAAAATCAAGTACAGATATTTTAAATCACAAAGTATCAAATTACACTACAAAACATAAAAGTTAAAAATGTTGTAATGAGAAAAAAACATTGAACATATGTTTCATAGTAGAGTACTACTTGAGTTGGAAAAAATATGTGAGGAAAAAACTCATTAGACCTAAGACAATTCTAATAAGATATTTAAAGAGATTATATGACTAGAGACAGTGAGGGGAAACTGAGTGATGTCTTAGTATGAGAGATGGTTTCCATATTATGGTTATAGAAGGAAGAAGGAGGAAAGATGGACTGAAAAGGAGATTATAAGAAGAGTTCAGGGCAGGCACAGGGGCAGGTTCAAGATTTTCTAAAGTATTATTTTAGGGAGCATTTAAAGGTGGGTAGGTTAGAAATAGTTCTGGTGGTTAGAGGTAAGGACTTCCATGTTTTTGCTACTGAGTATGAGTATAGGCTTTGTCCAGGGGATTTATTCAGTTATTTATGTTGGGAAGTTGTTTGTTTTCTGATCTAAGAGTTTTTTTAGGTAATATACGGGCAGCACAGTGGTACAGCAGTTAATGTTGTCACCTCATAACAAAAAGTTCTCTAGTTTGATTCTCGGCTGGTGTGTCTTCTGTGTGAAGTCTGCATGTCCACCCTGTGTTCGCGTGGGTTTCCTCTGGGTGCTCCAAAGACATGCATCTGGAGTGTTTCTCCCCAGACCTCCACTGACAATAGGCTCTGTCCTAGTTGGACTTTACCAGTCAACAAATGTTAAATAAATAAATAAATATGTTTAGTAGAGGGGTAAAAGCTGGGCAGCCTAATGGTTTGTGTATGGCTTTATGTATTGTTATAAGTTGAATGTAGGAGAGGTGGAGTGGAAGTTCCAGCCAGCTAAGGGTATGCAGAGCTTTACAATGATGGGTAAAGGAAGATGAATTAGTAACAGACTGCATTTTTGTTGTAGCAGTTTTCAAGTTTTTTTTTTTTTTTATAGAGGATTGTTAATTGGTTAGAACTGGTGCTCCATTGAGTTAAACAGGATGGTGATCTTACCTCTTGGCAACTTGATGAGCATCTGCAAATTCATGCCAAGCTTGACATGTTTTGTCCTCCTGGAAGTGGGATGTGCATCTTCAGGGTGGGTATCACTAAGGTGCAAATGGTCTCTGGACATACATACCTTGTAAATCCTATTATCCTGTCAAGCAATGAAATAAATTCCTAATGCTACCCAAGTATATGTGAGGTGAACAGAGTCAAAGTTCATAGGACCTTTTGAGGAAATTGGTCAACATTCTGTACTTGCCCATAAAAGGGTAAATCACTGTGAAAGTTATAAAATTGAAGAGGGCTGCTCTGCTCAGAATAGTAGTATCAGTTATGTAGCAGCATTCTATAGTTATTACTGCTACTTCTTGCCTCTGATATGCAAAGCATGGCAACAGGTACCAGCACAAAAATTACCTTCTGTAGCCAGCATATTCTTATTTCACCAATCAGGACATAACAGACTGTTTTAGAAAAAGCTGGGACATATGGGAAATGTACCCACATAGAATGCCTAGGGTTGAGAGAACTTTCCATACTTGTGGTGACTATGGTGTGTTTGTGTGTGTGTGTTATATACATATACATATACATTTTTGTATATATATATATATATATATATATAGTCTCATCAAGTGAACTGTCACTTGAGGAAAATCCAAAAAGAGTGGCCTTTTTAGACTGCATGTTAAAAAAAGAAAAAAGAATAAAAAAAAACAATGTACCTCTGTACCCTTCATACACCTACCCACTAATTATATACCAACTTTGGGATCACAAAACAGTGGAGTAAGGACAAATTCCCAGACCCTGCTGTTCCTCAAACTCACATGGAAAGCAGCCAAAAGGCTGAAAAGCAAGACAGTAAGAGCATTTGCTCTTACAGACAGCAATCATATATATATATATATATATATATATATATATATATATATATATATATATATATGTGTGTGTGTGTGTGTGTGTGTGTGTGTATGTGTGTGTGTGTGTGTGTGTGTGTGTATATACATTATTCTCTCGTGAAATATCACACACTCAATGGGGCAAACAAAAAGACATCAAGCTTTTTAGAGCAAATGGAAAAACACCAAAAAGAAAAGAAAAAAAACAAAAAAAAAACATATTTTATGCTAGGGGCAAGCACCCATGGATCTACCACACTTCTTCTAAGTAAGTAAACAAATTCTAAGATTGCACAACAGTGGGAAAAGGGCGAATCACCAGACCCTACTGTATCTCACTTGTACATGCAGAGCAGCTGCCAGGCAGAAAAACAAAGGAAAAAGAATAGTCATTCTTTTGAGCTTTTGAATTACATCCATTTATAAATATATATAGGTAGACAGATAGCTATATATATATATATATATATATATATATATATATATATATATATATATTTGTGTGTCTGTGTGTGTGTGTGTGTGTGTGTGTATGTATGGGAGTCATTTGCTTTGTCAGAATTCTGAAATAATGAATAACGAATGATCAGACTTGAATGACTGAAGCACAAAACATTGACCTATTTAAAAAAAATGTGTGAGATAGCAGAACAGTGGGGAATAGCTGAATTTGCCCTTTCTCCTCTGTAGTGCAATCTTGAGTTTAATATATATATATATATATATATATATATATATATATATATATATATATATATATATATATATATGTATATATAATTAGAAGGGGGGTGTAGAGGTGCAGCTGGACTTGGTCTCACCACTTCCCCTGCAAAAAGGCTGTTTTTTTCGTAGTTTGATGTTTTGTCCTTCAATACTTTGGTGTTTCAGGTTTGATCAGTTGTTATTTATGATTACTGGATTTCAACTAAATAATATGAATATATATATGTATATGTATATGTGTATATATGTCTATGCATACACATAGGTATACCTTTTTATTCTAGTTGCAAGGGCTTCTAGAAACTAACTAGGGATATGGTGGGTATTTCATAAGCCTCCACCTCTAGAATGCATTGATAACTTTGCATAATGCTTCTGCATGTGGGGTATGCATATTGGGATTACTGTGAGCTAACAACATGAACTACAGAATTTCTATAAGCATATGTTTTTTGATACACATGTTGTATTTGTTGGATGTTATTCCTTCTCTGACAATATACTGTTGATTTGTCAGGGGGAACTCCTGGTATTGATGCCTTTCAACATATTATACTCATATATAATAAATAGATTCACTTTACTTTTGGTTTGAAGTTGACAAGCTTTGATCACTTGGATATTTTATTGTATATTGAATGTCATAATAAAATGTGTGCCAAGTTTTACAGAAAACACAACAGTGTTATTTCTTATATGGTACAAGCTTCCAACATTTTCATACTATAAAATTGTAGCCCTTTGGAGAATTTTATAGGGCTATAAGATTGTGTATCAAATGGCAGAATTTTCAGATGGAAAGGAATTAAATAGTGACTATTTTTATCTAGAGATTATCGTTGAAATACTTATTATAATGATTTGAGAAAACAATATTATGATGTTGACACTGAAAAGCAAGCTTATGTTATTAAGTCTTCTTCAGAATCTGTTAAAACAATACTAAGAAGACTTGGAAGATATAGGTTTATGGGTTAGAATTGGCTATCAGCCCAAGAGACATTTTAAGCTTAGCCAAGCTTATCCCAAATTTACCAACATATTGCCGATGTATCAATACCACAAATATTTTTATGGTTATGATACAGGCTTGTACGAATCAAGCATTCACAGGCTGCCCCTGTCCATTAGGATATTGGTGCCAAACCAGGAGTAAATTTGTGATTTCCCATTCATTGGTCCAAGTTTAATTTAAATAGGGTTAGTGATGAGTTTCGCTACACATGGATGGGAAGCTTGTTCCATAGAAGAGGGTAATCTTTGCAACACATACCTCGCCCTTTAACATGTCCTTTTATGTCGCAGACAAGGTTTAGGTCCTTAGAACAGTACTTTTGAGGCAATTTGGTTTGTAAATCTGCAAAAAATCCATCAGAGTGTGGTCAGACAATGCCTTATAGGCTTCTATATTCTCAACTCTAATCTCAGGGAATCCCCCAGCACGCTTTTAAAGATGCTTCCTCTTACCTAAATTCAGGTCATGGCTAAAAACAAATCATAAAAATAAGCAACGAGCAACAGTTTTCCTTCAGGTTTCTATTGAAGCTATAACCTCCAGACAGGTTTATGACAAATCACAGGGGGACTACAACATTATCCCTCTACACAAGGGTGTGGGGTTGGGGGGGGGGTGGGCGGCTTCCAATAACCCAACGCACTATAGACTCATAAATCTGACTAGTCTCATATGTGAGTCCAGGTTACGGCTAATATTATTAGATGATAGTAATTTAATTTTTTTCTGTTTTTCCAACTTTTGTCATATAAAAGAAGAAAGAATATTTCTTATTATTTGGTCCATAGATGCTTTCATAGGTATGATATTAAACTTCTAGGCATATTACAAAAAGGTGTACTTACTCCTGTTAATAGTTGTACCATACATACATTTGTTATGAAAGAGTCTTCCTTCATTAATGAGAAAAGTTTTTAAACTACTGGTAATTTTAATTGTAATGCTGATAATGTTATATAAGCTGTTGGGTATTCATGTAATTTGGTTTATATAGCTGAAACTAAAGAAAAGTGGTAAAGGAATACAGGAGTACCTTAGAGATTAGTAACAATGCAAATCATAGCCAAGTTGATGCTCATCTTAATAAAATGCATAATAGTTTTAGTGGTGGTTTAGTTGTTACTGTTTTACGCCAGATAGAAAATTGTCAGACCTGTGCTGTTAAAAGTAGCTAGAGTAGAAATAGGCTATCCTAATAATGAAATTCAAGTCATTAAATACTAAAAAGATTTTAATACTGATTTTAGTTGGAAGACCTTAATGTAAATAATGTTAATGATTATGTTTAATTGATTTACAGATGTTGTTTGATGCTGATTGTATTAATTTCATCTTTTATATAAGCTGGGTGTTTTTTTCTGATCTGTTTAAACCCTGAGGTGCTAGGTGAATAAAATAGTTTTATGCTTTTTCTTTATTATTATTATTATTATTATTATTATTATTATTATTATTATTATTATTATTATTATTATATGTTATTATTATCATTAACAGTTAATGAGTGCCTTCTACAATGCCTCCTGTCTTCCTGAGGTACTGGGTGCCATAGATTGCACACATAGCAGTAAAGGCCACATTTGGCTCATATTCACAAAGTTTTGTAAGCTGCCTGTCTGTGAACTGATAAGTACTGCATGACATAACATATGTGCCCTCATAGTACTCAATCCACTTAAACGATTCACAAATATAGCCTCCTAGTTATATCTGCAGCATATAAATTGAATGCCAAAACAGTTCAAACTATTTCCAGTAACATCTGTCAGATCATTACCCTTTCCTCAATGCATGAACACCATTGTAAAATACCTGAAAAGCCCAAATGGCTCCCAGTTAAACAAAAGTCCAACCTCTTACTTGGGTCATGGCTATTCAAACTCCTAAATGATCATTCTCTCATTAGCTGGAAAAGTCACAAGACAGACTCTTTCAAATAATTTAAGAAACCACAGCCACTGAGGACACTTTTGCAAAGCCTCAAATCAAAGCTTCATTATTAGTGACCACTGCTTCTCCATTCTAGGCCCTAATCTCTGGGAATCCCCACCCCAATTTTAAAGATAGGCTGTCTCACCCAAATTTAGTTCACAGCTAACTACATGTTAGATTCATAAATTGTTACTAGGCTACTAGGCTCTCAAAAAACTCCAGCTTTACTCCATCACATATCGCCTACTCAGAAGCAATCTCTGCCTAACATACAAAGCTATGTCAAACCCAGAGCTGTTGGACATGCTCTACTTAAAGAAATCCCAATCCCTCAGAGCTACACGCTCTAGAGACCTAAACCTTGTCACCACAATAAACAGCATATGCTGGAGGGATAGAGTCCTGTCCCAGAGACTTCCCATACTCTGGAACAAACTACCTATCTATCTATATCAAACAAAGCTCCTCATTAGCACTCTTCAAGAAAAATCTTGATGATTGGATTGGAGATAGGAAATTCACCCCGGGGATCACTTCTGTGGCTCTGCTCGACAGGGGCACAGGAAAATTATTTTCTTGGGTGGTGAAAGTCAGGGTACCTTTTTGGCTAGGCTTATATAGGCCCTAGGGCCAATAGCCTAGTACCTACCTATGAACCTATAATGATCCAGGGGGCCTTTCTAAGCCTAGTGAAGTTTTACCGAAAGAATATTAATATCCTGTATCCAAGTAGGACACTGAGGGCCAAGCATTTATAAGCTATCTCTGTCCATATACGGGTGCCAGGCCTGGTGTAAATTTTTTATTCCCCATCCACTTGTTTAGGTTGCTCTTAAATTGGGTAATAGATGAACTCAGCTTCACATGAATGGGAAGCCTGTTCCATAGGAGGGACAATCTCTGGGACACATATCTGTCTCTCCAGCATATTCTGTTTAAGACATAGACAAAATTCAGATCTCTAGACCTTGTATTTCTGGTACTGTTTTATTTATGAATATGCAGGAGATTCATAAGTGTAGGGTTTGTGGATGCCTTGTAAGCCAGGCATAGATCACCCCTCAGCAATATATAGGAGACTGGGTACAGGGAAAGGGCTTTAAGATGCTCTGCATAAGGCAGATTTGTTACACTTTGTATTCTTTTTGTAAGAACCCCCTGAGGTCACTCTAGTTGCTGCATATGTCTTTGTTCTCTATGATTGGTCTGATAAGGGCAGAGTACAGTAGGATAATGACCTCTTTGGACCTAGATGCTATGCCTTTACTTATAAGTTGTACAACATAAAAGGATTTTTTCACCACTGTGGCCACATAGTGGTCAAAGGTAAGGATACTGTCTGCATGTGTACCCAGATCCCTGACAACTAGGTCAGTTCTTCAGAAATAAACAACATGCAACTGCTTTCTTTAAGGTCATATAATCTAATCTCTACTGCCTTCTCTCTTACTGCCTGACATGCTAACTCTTTATCTTACCTTCTTAATCTGCCTTGCCATGCATTTCACATAATTGTACGACAGAGAATATGATACTTATATGCTTTTGCAGATATTATAGCAATAACCCACGCCTGGGTGTGGGTAATGCTAAATTTACCCACGGTTGGCGTGGTTTGGTCCCGAGGGCGAAGTCCGAGGGACCAAACAAAGCCAACCGTGGGTATATTTAGCATTACCCACACCCAGAAGTGGGTTATTGCTATTATACCATGACATTATTTAAGAAAAGAAACTATTACTTTTCTTAAATAATGGCATAGTATAATGCCTGTTTGCTGCCCTTCCGCAGATGTCTGGCATCCGCGGCAGTTCTGATGTACTGCGCCTGCGCGGTACATCAGAGTTGTGGGCAAAGCAACGGAGAAAGCAAGATCTCCGTTGCTTTTTAGTGTTCGCTATGTTAAATGAGTTTAACATAGCGAGACAGTTTTAAAATAAGCAATGGAGATGTCCGCTGCTTATTTTAAAACTGTCTCGCTATGTTAAACTCATTTAACATAGCGAGACACTAAAAAAAGCAACGGAGATCTTGCTTTCTCCGTTGCTTTTTTTTAAAACACTGTCTCACTATGTTAAATGGGTTTAACATAGCGAGACAGTGTTTTAAAAACCGAGTTATACTAATGGAAAAAAGTCCGGGCGACTGGACCTTTTTCCATTAGTATAACTCGATTTACAACGGGCACGCTGGCCAATCAGCGTGCACGTTTTGGGGGGGGGTCATGGTATAATATAGATTAGTCAGGAGCAATTGTTTTCTATTGTGTTTTTTTTCTTATCTACATGCCTTATGCTATAACAATGGTTGCTTTTGTTCATTTTCTTCCTAGGCTGAGACTGAAATAGGTTAGATGTGATCTAAAACAGTTAACAGATTCAATCAAACAATCAAATAAGTAAATTGCATGTTCATGTTTCAAAGTGTGAGGACTCACATTATTTGCACTTACATAGGGCCATAAGCATTTGATTTTTACTACAACTCATTTACAGCATTTGTTGTCATATGTGCATGAGGTCTGTTCCAAATATAACTGCTTGCACTGGTCCCGGCTTTATATCCCAAAACGTATCTTAGTTAAATTTTGCTGCTAGTAGAGTTACATATTCCTGTGAAACTCTGCCTCTCCCTTATATCTTAAAGGAGGCCTCTAAAACATATGCATCTGACTTCTTAACGTAATAGACTCATGCTGTAAAGTTTTGTGTATCTCTGAATACCACTCATGGATATGCACAACATCGCATAGCAAAGGGGTAATTGGCATTTCTTCTTCATGCATCAGAGCCAAGCAGACCCTGGTGTCCTGCAGCACTGTCATGTACAGAAGTTGCATTTAACTTGTACAGATTCCTGGACAATTCAGTAGAACTTTTACATTTTTCTTCTCTATCACATTTTTTGGTATTTTCTAAACTTTGTTAAAATGCAGCTGCCCTAAGTTTAAAATGATTAAAGTTATACTAGCTGAATGGCTTAAATGGATCTTAGAATGTGAAGAAAGTGCTGCAGATTTCAAATAAAATGCTAGAGTGTGAATTAAAGCAGACAATTCAACAAGCAATACATCAAAAGTGGTCAGCTTCTGCATAAAGGCCATTCTGTTTACACAGACCCTTATCAGGAAATGGTGACAACTAAGTGTGACAAATGGAATAAGAAGATTACATAAAAAGAACAGTGTGGGTTCAGCAAAATTGCATTTCATTGTAAACAACACACCTAGGTTACTGGAAATCTAAAAATCAAAAGGCTAACATTACAAGCCAGGAAAGAAGCAAAACATTTTGCTGCAGCATAAAGGAGTTAATTTTCTTAAATTCATAATAAATCAAACCCAGCTTGTGTTAAACTATCTCAGGGAGAAGTTTGCAGTTGGCATCATTTTTATATACTGAATTATTAAGAATGCTTAAATTGTTGAACCATCTGTAGCTGCTGCTCAGTACTGTTCTTGAAGACACAATGAACTGGTGTGAATTATTGCATCATAGTCTTATGTTCTGCTCATGAAAAGTACAGTTAATCACAATCAGATCTTATTTCTGCCACCCCCAGCTATAGTGAAGTGTAGCCCACTTACAATCCCCAGTGACTGGAAACCACTGTAATTCTGAAACCTGACCTTATTATGAGGTTGCATTTATGCACAGTGGGAAAAAGCTAAATATTTGTAGCACACAGAAGATAAATTTTAGCAGGCTTTTAAATAAA
The DNA here is from genome assembly GCF_019279795.1 of Protopterus annectens. NCBI lineage: Eukaryota > Metazoa > Chordata > Ceratodontiformes > Protopteridae > Protopterus > Protopterus annectens. The sequence goes on from NC_056744.1 coordinate 246,309,339, forward strand.
TGTATCAGCCCCAAGTACTCAAAAACAGTTCCTCCACACAAAGACAGACATGCAACTACCATGCTACAAGTTTCACAATTGTTAGTGTTGAGAACTCTGAGGTGGTAGAACTGATGTACGCCATCAAGTCACACTGTGCCACTTTTATGTACAGATGATAAATGTGAGTTGCTTTACTGAGATATTCCCATCACAGATTCTAAACCAGAGCAAAAAAGGTAAGTAGTCCTTGGCAGTCCAGTGATAGACTCCCACAGCAGTAATCAGACATGGAAGATCATACAGAGGAGGACAGCAATTTATTTAAGTGCTGTCCCAGGAAATGATCTGTCTAGAAACAATATGAACATTCCCAAACAGGCAATTAGTTTATTTTGTACATGTATACCACAAATGGATAGCATGAGGGGAGTTCCACCATAAGAGGATGTGGCTTGTAGATTATATTTAGGAGTTTATTTTAACAAGTGGGTGAGATCCTGAACCAAAAATTATTGGGTTCCTACATCAGCTACTATTCTGAAATATGAGTCAAGGAAAAAATGCAGGAAAGAAAATTAAGTAGTTTTACTGTCTGATAATTTTACCACTGAGATGACAAGGGCCTTGGCTTTTGAAGTTCATTTGTATAAGACAGGCAGTCATAGGTTAAACACAATGACATCCTGTTGGTAAGTGATGCTGTGGGATGGCACATTGACACAGTGGATAGTGTTGTTGCCTCACAGCAAGAGGTTCCCTGGTTTGAATCTCGGTTGGAGTGCCTTCTGTGTGGAGTTTGCATGTCCTCCCTCTCTTCATGTGTGTTTCCCTTGGGATCCAGAGTTTCCTCACACATTCCAGACATGCAGTAGCTGGATTGGAAAAATCTAAATTAGCCTTAGATGTGAGTGTGTAGTGTGTAAGAGCTACCAGAGCAGGGTTAGCCACCCGGTGGTGTAATCTTTGGCTGTAGATGATTGTCACTGTTGAAGTGACACTTCGACCCCATGTGCAAAAAGGGGATGTGGATGGACAGTAAGTGATGCTGTCTGCAGTGAATGTTGGAAAAAAAAACAAGGCAGACATACGTGGAAAGTTTTGTGCTTCATTATACATATATGTTCAAGGCTTTATCAAGTGGATCCAACAAGCTGTGAAATGAAGATGCAGTTGAGACCCTCTGTTTCAACACGCTAACAAAAACAGTTTCTTAATTTATGTTAAATATTTAATGAAGTAAATCCTAGCATAATGGTAATAGTTTGAGCTAGTTATTCACAAACTAGATGAGTGCTGCTATATCAACATTATAAGCTATTGCACAACTTCTAGAAATAGATCACATGTATCCATCTGTCACCTTAGAAATAATATAATGTATAATATATAATATGTAATATATGATATAAATATTGTTATACTGGCTAAAACTCTGGCTGTCTCACACACTTCCACTCTGACTGCTGATTTGACAGCCCTTTGTAGGGAAAATCAACAGTCAGACTGGAAAATTGTCATTACTTTTTTGACATATCAAGAAGAAGCAGCTCAGAGGCTTCACATGAGCAGCAGGGAGCCTCCAGTTCCTTTCTGGTAAATAAGTCCCCTTGGAGAACTATTCCACAGAAACATTTGCTTTTGTATTTATATTTAAAAATATCTGAGACAAGAAAAAAATGCAGAAAATAAAATTAATTTGTTTTAATGTTAGCTAAATTTATCAGTGAGATGGTAAAATTTGGGAGGTGTGTGAAAGTCTAAGCATGCTACTTATGGACATGGTTTTTACAACTTATTTTCCAAATGAGTCATTCGGCATTTCTTACAGCATATGAAATTGTCCTTGGTCACAGCATAAATGCTTAATCCATTCCTGCTGGTCTGACTTCTACAGTTCCTAGAAAGAAAAATCAGCTTACTAAAGAGCTGACTCTGTGGGCTCAGGCTTCACCTCAGCCAATGGTGGATGATGCTGTAGTGGCAACCAGTCATTGCTCAGGCCACTCACTTACCTCTCTGGCTTTCTCATGTGTTCTCCTTTCTGCCACCATGAACTAGGGCTCAGCCATAACCTCTTTTGCAGTTCCATTGTTGGAATTTAATGTGGGACAGCCATTCAGATAATAAATAGACCATAAAGAAACCATCATTTGGCAATGTAAAGTACATTTTTCTATGAAAGGAACAGCAAATTATATTTTATTGAGCAAACATTTGGAAAACAATGCAACTGTCTAGAATCTAACTGGTCTTTATGCAAAGACAATATATGGGCAGACTACAGACAATGACAATACTTGTTTTTTTCTCTATTTGCCTCAACGTCCTGTCAGTCATCAGCCCTGTCCCAGCCATCTGTCCTATTCTTCTCAATCACTGTGATGTGGGTGAACTGGGAGAGGCTATCATTCAGATGGTCATCAGGGGCAGATCAAATCTTTTTTTCTGTTTTTATGCTTCTATCTACACCTAGCAAAGCGCTGGACAAAGGAGTGGAATGAGCTGATGGCAGAGTGCATCCCCCCTCACTCCATTTTCTAACAACCTTGTTCAGTTCTGGTTCTAGTTGCTCAACTGTCAAGGTTCAATTGCATAAAGACCATTCTAGCTATACAGGGCCTTATCAGGAAATTATGACCACAGTGTGTTCCCACCAAACAGCCCTGTGTCTCCAACAAAAGTACAATAGGTGGTCTCTGCAGTCTCCACCAGGGAGATTACACTACCCAACCTACTCTTGATTGACTATAAACTTCCTCAGCTCGCACTCCCAGGGAGAAGTGAGTTGGCCGTGTCACTTTACTCATTTGCCTGCTTGCCTGGCACCTCCAGTGTGGGAACCACTAATCAAACTTCAGTCACTTGATTTGCAGTTAGGGCTCCATCCATCTGCACCATAGAGCCAGGCATAGGTGATGGAAATACTTGCAGAACACATTAATACATACATTCAAGCAACCCTACTAAACTCTAGTTATTGTAATCACCATGGTATTGCTGGAGTAATATGACATCTTCTGCCATTTCCTAGCAAAATGAGATAGTGTTAGATTGGACATTTTCCAAGATAAGTGGTCTGGTCGGTTAACTCTTTCAGCCATGTCCCAGGTTATTGACAACATACATCAGGTCATCTAACAGTTTAACATAGAGGATTAAAGCTATGGGAATCTAGTGAGTTTCCTCCTGTATTAGTGAGTCTGAGTCTCTCAGTCTCCATTTCTCTATTTCGTAACTCTGAGCCAAGTCACTTAAATAGACAATGCTTTTGGTTTGCTTCTGAAAAGAGATACTTGTGACTAGTTTATTTTATTAAAAATAAAATAATGTAATGCAAAACAGAATGATTTGAGCATAAACAGAACTATGTTCTTATCATAACACTTGATCTTTGTTATCCAACTCATTCCACTTTGACTGATGGGTAATCAGTATGGTGGATCCAAGACAAACTTTGTCTGCTACTTAGATTGACTCCAGTGATTCAGTTTCTCCCTTCTCCCATAATGCACCTGTGCCCTGACAGACCCTCAGACTGAGTTTGTACTCTGAAAATAACATGCTAAAGAAGGGCTAGCCAGGGATAATAATGGAGACTAAGCTAAGGATGCAGGTCTACCAGGCATGTCTTGAGGCTAGGAAGTGATAATATAGAGGGGAAGGAGGGTGGGATGTCAAGATGGACAGAGTGTGATAACAAAGATCCATCATCATGGTAAATACATAGTTTCCATATCTCACATTATCCTCTCTGTTGATCCTGACAAATAGACAAACTACTGGCAGATAACGTAGACTAGAACTAGCAAAAAGGAACAGAAAGTCACAAGTGTTCCAACAATCTTTAATGAAGTGCTTTTCGTCCTGCTCACTGTCAGGACTTTATCAGATAAAAATACTACAAGGTTACATCAAGTAATGAATGGGCATTACAATCAAGTCGAACGTCACATGAATACCTTAAAAAGGTATTGCTCACTATCACACATTTGTTGCTATATCCTTAATGTGAGAATTCCTTAATATATATATATATATATATATATATATATATATATATATATATATATATATATGGAAAAATATGTATATGCTAACTCCTCTCTGTTAAAATCAAGATGAGTGATAAAAATCTTTATAATTAAAAACGTTAAAAACATTGTCACAGAGTCAATACAAATAGTTGTAATGCAAGACTTTGTTAACTTGCAATACAGAAAGTTGCCACACTCCCATGTAAACCAACTAAGTACCTACATAAATAAAATAGCAAATGTGAATGATGAAAAATACATTTGTGAACCAGTGAATACAACTAAATCCTACTCCTCTGATTGTAATTTTTAGTTTCCTTTTTCTCAGAAAATAATTATTATCGCCTCAAGTTCCTTAGTTTAAGAATACATGCTAAAGATACAATTTTGTTTAAATCTGGGCTAAAACATGAACCAGTACGAAGTTGCCAACATAGTTCAAGTTGTTCCAATAATAAAGAAGAAGGGCCACCACGTGTGTCATCTTACTAACCTACAATCCTCTCTGAAAACACAACTTTCCTCCTGCTACAACAAAATCGCCAAGTTTGCTACCAGCCATAAGTCCTCCTCCCATCACTGTTCCTCTCTCCAAAAACTAAAATGGCTAGAACTTCCTAATCATCTTATCTATACACAACTAACTCTTGCACACAAGCTCATTTTTAACCCCTCCCTCTGTCCTTCCCTCTCGTCTGCCTTTAAGATGCACCTACCTGATAGAGTATTAAGGTCCAATAACCAAAATCTACTAGAAGTGTACAAACCAACCCGTCCCCCAGGCAAAAATCTTCTATCTTATGGTCCAGCATGTCTCTGGAACTCCCTACCACCATCCATTCGTATCACATCTAACCATTACATTTTCAAAAAATCTCTTCATTCACATCTAGTATCCCAATGGGAATGCTCCTGTTCTCTCCCCACATAATTAACAATAGCAATCTCCATTTTCCCTTCATTCCATGATTACACCAGATATTTTTCTCTATTTCTGTTTACATCAAAAATATTATTTCCTTCTATCATCTCTCAATACACTTATACTCCTGTCACTTCTATGCTATTTGTAAATAATGCATCAGACTGTAACTGTAATGTGTATGTTCCTAATATGAAATGCCTCTCAATACCTACATTGCAATGTTCCTGTCACTAGTCTGTATCATCTTCAACCTTATCACTAGTCTGCACTAATTTGTAATGTTTGCTGTATTATTTGTATGTAATGTTTTGCTCAAATCTACAACTTTTTGTATAATTTATCATCTATAACCTATTGTAACCTAGATTGTTTTGGTGCTTTTCTCCCCAGGACTCCATTGAAAATGGGTTCAAAATGGCCCAATGGACTATCCTGGTAAACCAACTGCAAATAAATAAATAAATAAAATAAAATAAATTACTGAGTCAATAGCTCTGAATAAAAAAGAATGGTGTGGATGCAGAGAAATGTGTCTGGCAAAGGCGTCATCTAAATTTTGATTTCTTATCTTACAGAGGTGTTCATAAACACGTTCCCTCAACTTACAATCGGTTTTACCTATGTAGAAAGTGGCACAACTTGAACATTCGGCCACATAGACAACTGATTTAGACTGGCAAGTGTACCTTGAATTGGTCTTGTAAACGATGTTCCTAATGACCACCTCACTACCTGTACTCGTATATTTACAGTAGTTACACGTTTGGCATCTATACATGCCACATATCCAATTTAAAACTGGCTTTCTAACTTCCAGTAAACTTTTCAAGTTAGTGCCTTTCATAATTCGGGGACCATTCTCAAACTTACCAGAAATATGAAAATCTCTCCTAATTATTTCCCAGTGTTTGTATAAGATTGACTTGATCTCCTTAGCATCACTACTGAAAGGGGTTATCAGGCTGATTGTATATTCATGTTTACCTTAACAGCTATAATCAATTATTCCAATGTTGTCAAGTGTCAAACTAAGAATTGGCCTATATATGCCTTGTTCTCTCTTGGTACTAACTTCTTCACATACAGCGTCTATCAAGACCTCAGGATAACCTCTCTTGAAGAACATATTCTTCAATTTGTGGCTTTCATGCAAAAAGTCAGACTCAAGTGTGACCATAAGTGCAGCTCTCACAAACTGTCCCTTGACAACTGACTTTTTCTGATGCCAAGGGTGACAGCTGCTGTAATGGAGGAAGGAATTAGAGTATGTATGTTTTCAGTAAATCTTAGACACATATGAGTTTTTCATCATGTCTTTACTCAGATCTACATCCAGGTAAAAAAAACTGGTCTGTATCGAAGATATGGGTGAAGGAAAGAAAGCTAGTTGTACTATTAAAGTAATCCACTAATGATTCTGCAGAGTCCCTGTCACTGTTAAGTATTATGAAAACATCATCAAGGAAGCATGTGTAAAAGTAAATCTGCTTATTTATGTTCGACTTGTTAAAAATAAACTCATGCTCCCATGATGCCATAACAAGGTTCGCATAACTCACCCCACACAGAGACCCCATTGCTACTCCTGTTTTTTGGACAAAATACTTGCTGTTGAATGTAATATAGTTGTTGTTCAGAATGACATCCAACATCTCCTCTATTAGATTTACTTCATCTAATGGAGCTCCCTTTAACCTCAGTAGACTGCTAATATGTTCAATCCCTTCATCATGTGGGATTGATGAATAAAGATCCTGGATGTTTATTGTTAGAAAATTCAAAGGTTGTTTATAGTGTAAGTTGTTAATTTGGGCTAAAAATGTCCAAGAATCTTTGCAAATTTGTTGTTTTTAGGTGACGTATTTTTTAAGGATTTCATCTACCCATTTCGCCCAAGGGTACGTCAAGCTAGATCTTGCATCTACTAGTAGTCTCATTGGTTGGTTTCCAATGTTTTTGTGTAATTTGGGAACACCAAAAAGGGTGGGAGTTTTGGGGGCTGGCATACTGAGATACTTTAAAATGTCAGAAGGAATCCTAGCTTTCAAAAACATTTCATATAGATGTGATCTAATTTTAGAGCAGGCTTGGTTTAATTCGTTGCGTGATACAAGCTGGTAAGTTGGGCTACTAACTATTTTTTCCATTTCATTGACGTAGTCCTCAATATTCATCACATTGGTTTAAATGGGAGTGTGGCAACTTTCTGTATTGCAAGTTAACAAGGTCTTGCATTACAGCTCTTTGTATTGACTCTGTGACAATGTTTTTAACAACATTTTTAATTATAAAAATTTTTATCACTCATCTTTATTTTAACAGAGAGGAGTTAGCATATACATATTTTTCCACATATATATATTTTTATATTAAGGAATTCTCACATTAAGGATATAGCAACAAACGTGTGACAGTGAGCAATACCTTATTAAGGTAATAATGTGACATTCGACTTGATTGTAATGCCCATTCATTACTTAATGATGTAACCTTGTAGTATTTTTTATCTAATGAAGTCCTGCCAGTGAGCAGGATGAAAAGCACTTCATTAAAGATAGTTGGAACACTCGTGACTTTCTGTGCCTTTTTGCTGATCCTGACAAATAGGACAAAATCCCCTGGTAATTATACTCCTGGGTGGCATCATGGTAGGATACCCTTTAGATATCCTTTAAAATGGTGGAAACAAAGGAAGATCTGAATCTGGTAATCATATACAGCTTGCAGTGATTGATAAAGTTATGCATTGTTGAACATGTTTCTATAGCAATTATGTCATCAATAATGGATTTTTTTGAAGAAGGTCATGGAAGTTGTAGAATAGGACTTAGGATTTCACAAAATAGTTCTGCTGTCTATGGAATATGTAACACAATCTGAAAGCCATCTGGGCAAAGTGATCTTGGAAACCTTGTAACCCATGTTAGCAGAGGAGAAGGAGATGAATAGGTGGTTGTCCACACAGAAGACTTTAGTACAGTGTGGGTAAAAATAAAGTTGTCTATGGACATCCAAGGTGTAAAGTAGAAATTTTACTTCTTTGGAATAGGAAGGTGGATATTTTGATACAAGGCTGATTCAGAGGTAACCTTAGGTTGGAAGAAGTTGTTAGGTCTAGGAGAAACTTTGTCATTCTGAAACAACAAATATGGGGGTCTGCAGGAGAGAAAATGCAACTCTAAAATCCTCCTAACCAAAGTTATGACAAACAGGAACAGATTCTTCCCAGGCCGGTTCAAATGGGGCTTGAGTAAGAGCCTCTGAGATGAAATTTGGATCTCATAGAGTACAGTGGTCTTTAACTGGGGATCTTGAAAGAAAGGTCCCTTTTGAAAGGCTTTGCAAACTTTTTGGGAAGCTAAAGATGTGGAATTGAAGCACTGGTGAAAGTTAGATATGTATGCCAACTGAACAGTGGAGTAACTAGCACCACAATCAAACAAGAACCAGAGTCAAAGAAGGTTGACAGAAACTGAAAGACTGAATGAAGGGGAGATGAGAATGAATCCATTCCTTTTATTCTCCAAAGAGAAAATGCCCACTTACTCTTGTAGATCTTTCTAGTTGTTTCTTTTTTGGCAGGATGGGAGAATCTAAATTACCTTGTGAGAAAAATATGAATCAGTGGCCACCATTTGAAGTGGAGAATCCATGAGGTTAATGTCAGTCAGAAAATGTCCAGGTAAAGTTTACAAACATGCGAGAATATAGACCTGGAAAAGGATGTAACAGCCAGGGCTGTTTCTTGAGATGAAGCTTTAGCATGTGGAGTCAATGGGGAGTCAAACTGACATAGGGCAAAAGGGAGTGATAAGGATAACTGAGGCCTTAAAAAATTATGCTTTCTGCAGGAACATTTTCATGAGAAGAAAAAGAGGAAGAGGAAGAAAGACATGAAGAAGTCTAGGTTGCCAAGGGTAGACTACAGCATCCCTGGGTCTCTGTCCATAAAGATGGATCAGGGCAAAGTAGCTCCTGAATTTGTGTTGGTCAAAAATCTAAAAAGGTTACAACACGGCTAAACCCAGTAGTGGAAAATTAGTTGTACTACAGACAGCTTGAAATATCATTTGTGAGGCATCGAGATACAATGGCTGAGCCTGTCCACTAGGAGGCTGGGCCAGGCAAGAATATGAGTTGCAATTAGAAAGTGCTGTTAAGATATCACTCACTTCCATACCCTCATGGCTTCTGAGTTGAGTGGTATTATTTGATTCCCCCCTTTTTGTTGATATACAACACTACAGAGGTCTGGATCAAGATCACATCCTGGAGAAAGACATCCTGTAGAGCCTGCGGCCACCCTTTTCTCCAGAACATTGATGTGAATATGACTAATTTGATGGCAATATGACTCACTTGATGAGACCATGTCGTTTGGACTGTTCTTCACTCGAAATGTGTCACTAGTGACTATGGAAGATGAGAGAAGTGGAGAGACTGGTCATCCTGCTTGTGCTGACAGCAGCAGTGTCCAGTAAAGGAGATGCTGCCTGCAGTCTGACAAAAGACCTATGGAAAAATTGACAGGGTGGAGATACTGAGTCCACTAGATATTGAAGGTTTACTCTAACACTCTCATTGTGAAATATGGTGTGAGAAACTAGAGTGAGAGAAACTGCCATGATGTTGAATGCGTGCAGACTAGACAAGCTATAGAAAAGATCAGTAGAAGGAGCTTAGAAATTATGCATCTGAAAAAGAGAAAGGGAGAAGTCTGTCATACTGACACTTTGGTATTTTTGAGCTTTTGTCCTGATGGCAAGCAATAAACTCTATAATTTGCTTTTTTGAGATTTGAAGATATACCCAAGGACATACACAAACAAAGCAAATAGTTTCTTGCAAAGATAAAGGATTCTTTTGTAGTGATGACAAAGAGCCAGTCATCTAGGAAGGGGATCACATGATCATCTAGGAAGGGGATCCCACGGAACCCTTTCAGCCTGAGATGATCTGTAACTACAGACATGCACTTGGTAGACCCCTGGGGTCTGTGTTGAGACCAAAAGGCAATGTTCAGAATTGTAATGGTTAACTCCAAGCCAGACATGCAGGTACTTTCTGAATGGCTTCACACTCTTTATGTGGATATAAGCATCCCAAAGGTCTACTGAGCACATCCACATCCAAGGCATATATCATGTGTTTGTCCTAGGATGAAATATTGTACCCACACTTGGCATCCTTTTTGAAATCAGAAGTCTCACCCATGGTGTTAATCAAAGTTAGTTCAGCACAGCATTATGGAAAACACAGAAGCAGCAAGAACAACACTAACAGCCAATACTGAAAACAACCAAAAACTAGTCAAAAACAGCCCAAGTACAACAAGGCACGACTAAAAGCTAAAGTGTGTGAAAATTAGAGTACTAATGCCTAACTACAAGAGAAGGTGATAATGAAGCTTAGGCCTTGCATTGGAATTGAGGGAGGAAATAGAAAAATTTTTTGCAATATAAATTATTTGAAATAGTAGACAAGCTGGCTAGTAAAAAACAAAATCCTGACTAAATATCAACAGTAATGAAAGGAAATACATTTACATGAAGAATCTCATGAACATTTCTGGAGGACCACATATGTAACCGAACTAAGGGGCATAGGTGCATTATGGGAGGAAGGATGAGCTTGAGTTCTGAAATGAGTAACTAAAGAAATTGTTGAGTCTGATCCACCATAATGGTAGATTATCCATCAGCTGTGGTGGATGGGGGGGGGATCTAAGAGTATTAAACATCTCTGATTTCAGAAAGGAGAAACAACACATGGACCCAGTATAGAAAAAACCCTGGGGTAAGAGGAACTGGTGTAACAAAGAGGGAAGAGTGATGAGAATACAATGAAGGAGTTAAAATCTTGATAAAGGGTTTTTCCTTTCATCAGCCTTACAATGATACTACGGCTAATATCTGAAGTCCTAGAGCTCATCCCTTCCAGGTAAGTTGTACTGAAGTTATCTAGAGAACATAGGATGTCAGAAGACTGTTGCTAACATAACTCTCACTTCCCAGATATGCATCAGTGATGAAACAAGGAAAACAATGAACAACTAGTTGGAAGTTAGTTGCCAGAAAACTCTAGAAGAAAATCGTATAGCAGAATAATTTTAATGATCCAGGCAAGCAGGGCTTTTTAGCCAGAAGATCAGGCCAAGTCAGTCACCTATATGGTTAGATAAGTGAAATAAATGGAGGAATACCAATCAACATAATCCATTTGAACTTCAGCATGGAGTTTGACATGGTTCCTTGGAGTAGATTAACTGCAAAACGGAAGGCATTGCTGTGAATAAAAACATTTCTTATGGACTAAAAAATGGCTACAGCGAAGGAAGGAAGCAGAGGGTGCTGATCAGGAAGATGGGATCCAAAGAGAATAGATGAATAATTAAATACCATAAGAGTCAGTTCTTGGTCTCCTACTGCTCAAAATCTTTGAAAAATGCCATCATTAAAGGACATAAAACCAGACAATCAACTTTGTAAATGACAAAATAAGAGCAAGTGTGGACTAAGCTGGGCTCATCCTAGGGAATTTAGCTGTGTGGTCAGAAATATGGTGTCTGTTCGTTTCCTTATAATGGTACAGAATCAGGCATATCTTTCTAAGGGAAGGTGAGGTTTTACTTTGTGATATGTACAAAAAAATGCTTTCTCAGAATACTATTTGTGTAACACTCATAACTTAAACCTTTTCTTCAAACAAAATCACCTAGAAAAAATGTTTTAAAGTACCCACAATGATATGTGTGTGTGAGTACAGGGGAGGGAGTACTCCCATTCCCTGCTACTTGCATATACTAAATGCAAAATCTCTGTATCTCAAAGCAAGGGAAAACTCTTGGGTACTCAACCTCCAACCTATCATATATTATATTATATTATATTATATTATATTATATTATATTATATTATATTATATTATATTATATTATATTATATTACATATTTTCAATATTAGACTGTGCTATTCTAGCAGTCACAATCATGGTACTTAAAATTTAGTAGCCATCCTCTAGATGAAGCATATACATCACACACAAAAAGAGAAGCAAAATGGAACCCTGCATTATGCCAGCTATCAGAGAATAACTCCAAAAAAGACGCAGTACTTGTGTTATGAAAACTAAGAAGAAGAAGATCAGCCAAGGGCTAAAAATATTCAACCACAGTAGGAATGTAGGTTCACCAGTTGCATTCCATGTATCACAATGTCAAATGCTGGTGTGAGATCAAGAAGGATCACACCTGACTGAGAGCTCTTCTAACAAAAAACAGTAATTAACTTCTGTTAATAGAGCAGTCTGATCATTAATAAGGATCTAGTGGTCCATTAGAAGAAAGATAATGTTTAAGCTGCACCATAGTTGTCTTCTTCATAACCTTACCAATAAATGGCAGGCTACACATAATCTGACACATATAATGCTGGTTGTATTATAGAATACTGTCTTATTTTACGGAGGCAATTTAAACTTCCATTAAGTTACATGGAAATGCCCTGTTCAGTGAAGATCATACAATTTTGCAAATAATGGAAATCAATACTGTTAAATAAGACTGAACAAGGTTGTGAAGCATGTGCTTGAGTTAAACTCATAAGCTCAGCATACTCTAAGCAATGTCTGAAGGAAGTCACCACTAAGCATAATAGAAAAGTATGGATGGTCCCCAGATAGAGTTAGTCTGCAAGTTCAATGTTTTTCACAAAAATACAAGCAGTCATTTGGTAATCCAAAACAGAAATACTCTGATTTATTAGGAGATCAGTTGACAGTAGTCTTTTCAATACACAACAGCTCAGCCTAATCAATTATAGGCAGATGATCTTTCATTGAATAAAATTATTGCATATCTATGGGTGAGTTCAGATTTATAAACAACACAGTACTAATCAACTTTAAGCAATTCCTCAAAAAAGTGAATACAGGGGGCAAGGCCAGCACTGTTTGTTTTAGCTCTGTTTCATTTTAACATCTCTGACAGGATTTTTACTAAAATACTTAAACAGAATGTTTAAAACATGAAGGATTTATTGCTGAACATCTGCTGAAAGATTTACTACAAAAAATCAAAAACTATTTTAACAATGTTACACATGTACACTTTTATATACTTAGAAGTACGTGTGGAAAATATACATATTGTTTAATTTTAAGACAGCATGTTCCTGGCAAACAATATAAACAGGGCCATAAAAGTTCACTTTAGTACAGCAAGTACCACCCCACACACTACTACTGATTAGACCAACTAAATCCTAGTTAAGGAAAACACTGCCTATCTATTTGCAACCCACATTCCAAGATCAGGTACTAAGAAAAATGATAACATATACATAAAAAGATATACATAAAAATAAAATCACTTTCAAATAACTAATGCAATAACGTTTTCATTAGGTCTGTGACAAGAACTAAAATCAAGAAAAAACACATAGCTATCTAACCATAAACATAATTAAGCTAAAGCACTATAAACATAAAAATGCATCTGTCTAATAATATCTAGTAAATATCCATCCATATGTATTAGTGTGCATAAAAAAACTAAGTTATTAACAGCTCAGAAAAAAATAAAAAATGTCAGTGCTTCGCAAAAAAAAAAAAAAAAAAACTATCATGACAGTTTTCATTCATGATTACAGCCCCAAAAACTAGTTTATATGGTGAAAACTAGTAGAAAAACACAAAAAAAAAATACAGAAAGCAGTGGGTGAAGTAAACTAGTAAAGTAAAAAAGTGTACAGGTGTGTGCACAAGCATCCAGCAGTATGGTAAATGGGGAATTATGCCAATACTACATATTAATAGCAGCATGAAAAATGTGAATTTTGACTTTACTGTTCAAATCTCTGGTGTGATACATTAAATCTAATCAAAGCAGAATTGAGGTTAAAGTAACTAAATATATATATATATATATATATATATATATATATATATATATATATATATATATATATGTGTGTATATGTATATATATATATATATATATATATATATATATATATATATATATATATATATATAATATACATATTCTACACATAATTTTTATTATTATTTAGTATATTTTTAGTACATAAAAATATTCCTCAAAAAATCCCTAAAACCCTTTGCAGATTATGCGGCAGCTTGCGTAAATTCAATACACTCTTAATAGAGCAATAACACTTAAGTTCTTCTTTTCTGAATGCATTTAATTTCAATTGTCAGCATAATTCTTTTTTTCTCTAACACACCATTAACATCCCCTTTAAGCTCACCCATCTCCACACAGTCCAAATGATAAATTTAAAACCAGAATGGCTGGAGTGTGTTTGGATAAGGTGTTCCTCTGGCATTTATGTTTGATGTCAGAAAGATGATCTGAAATTCTCCTTTTCATTTCATTCATAGTCTTACCTACATAAAATGCAGGGCAGCCATTACACATGGCCCTATATACAACTTTTCAGTATTATTTTTAAGATAGGGGCACTCAAATGAGTTGTACTCCATCAAGTATTCACAGAAAGTCCATTTAGGTGGCCCACAGATTTTAGTGTTCATGTCATCCTGTTGTTCCTTATTTTTCTTTTCCACATAGCTACATACAGTTTTATTATTTTTATACACAAAAGTAGGGGTTGTAGGTTGTAAGGGTTTTAGGAGATCATTAGGTATTTTTTTATTTGTTTCAAAAGTTTTGTCCATAGCTGAAGATGTCATATTATTTTATATATATAAATATATAGTAGGTTGTATACATAAATGCAATTTAATTATACGTTATTTTTTTCTCTCTCATATATATATATATATATATATATATATATATATGATTTTAAATGAATATATATTACTGGATTGAATAATCAAGTAAAGAGTCTGTACAAATACTTGCAATTACATAAATCTCAAATAGTATTTCTACAGGAAGCACATTTACTTAATAAAGATCTAAATACATTTTTATTAAATGATTATTTGGTTTAGCAGGTTCTGGCTTTCAATCTAAAAGAAAAGACACCATAATTTTATAGAAGAACTCACCAATAATACCTAAACTACAAGATACCTAAGTTGATAAAAATGGTATGTTAACCATTGTTACAACTGAGTGGAACAGAAAACTATATGCATTGGTAAACTCTTATTGGATTCCAGGGGTAGGAGTTAAAGATGCAAAAAATTGCGTAGACACTATAGCCTATTACATGAAAGGTGAAGTCATAATGGCTGGTGATTTTAATTTTATTTTATCAGATAAAGATTCCATTTTACATAGAAAGCTGAGAATCACATCTTCAGTCAAACACTTAATGAATTTTGTAAATCTAATGAATTTAAAAGATAAATATGAGCTAAGGAAAACAAATTCACTTCAATTTACCCATTATCCATATAGATACGGAATGTTAATTATCTGAACACAGCCTTCCAAAGTTTTCAGGAAGGAAAAATCATAAAGTCTGAATATATAAACATTATATGTACAGTATTCACTTCTGATTGTTTTTTGAGCTTGTACTACAATAATGTACTCTAGTGTTTTGTACTTGCAGTATCTTTGTTTTATTTTTCTTATTTAATATTAATCAAAAACATTTAGAAGTTTTTTATCTGGTTCAATTATATGATTGATTATCCAAACTACCCTAGGTCCCAGTTGGATAATCGACTCTCTACTGTATTGATAACATTTTTGACTCAAATAATCTATCACATATCAGAGAAGTTTCAATAGTTTCATGTTCATTATTGTACCATAATGCTATAAGCTTTAATATTATTTTAAAAACAGAGAATCTAATACATCACAGGAGATTACCAGCATACATTATTAAAAATACAAAATATGTTGAAATTCTAAATCATCAAGTTTCAATAAACCTGGAAAAACATAAACTTCAAGCATATTCAGTAAACCCATTAAACTTGCATAAACTTGCTCTTGGATCAAAGAAAATGAATAAACTAAATCATATCAAAGAAATTATAACACATATAAATAATAAAAAAGAAAGAACAGATATTAAAGGTATTCTTGATGGCTTTAAAAGATTTTATGAAAATCTAAATAATAATACAAATAACCTTGATAATGATGATATCATTGATACTTTTCTAAGGGAAGATATAAGTAATAAATTAACAACTGAAGAAATAAAAAAGATAGACCATTCACTTAGAAATAAAAGATCAAATACAAAATTTAAAAAATAAGAAGGTGCTGGGCTTAGATGGCCTTATACCAGACCTATATAAAATACTATAGATGATGCAGTTAAAATATGGGTCTATATTACATAGTCAAAGTCTTGACAACTTTGAATGTGATATGGTCGAAACCATAAGTTCGAAATTGTCATACTTTGATTGGGGAAAAAATAAAAATAAAATGAAAAAGAACATACTTGTGGGTTGTAAGCAGGGGGGCAAACCCCCAGCACCTCCCACTCTTTAAATATACCAACCAAAAGTTTCCCTTTACTGCACTGTAGTGTGACCTTGGAGTTGGTATATTTAAAGAGTGGGGGGTGCAGGGGGGCTTGCCCCCTTGCATATAACCTTTTATTTTATTTTCCCTTTTTTATGTTTTTATACATAGTCAAAGTTCTGTAACTTTGGACATATGTGTTCTTATATATGTTAGTCGAAGTTACAGAACTTGGACTATGTAATATAGACCCTTAAAATATTAGATAAGGTCTATATTGAAATAAAAACAACTGCTGAAGTCCCCCAATCATGGGAATATTCCCTTATATCATCTATTTTAAAACAATATAAGGATCCTACAAAGTGCTCATCATACAGACCCATTTCACTTCTAAATGTGGACTACAAGATGTCCATGTCTATTTTAGTTAACAGAATTAATCTACTTATACCTAACTAATTAACAATGATCAATCTGGCTTTATTTTAAATAGACAAGTACAGGATAATATAATAAGATTATATTGGTGATTCCCCAGATTCCAAAAGGGGACGTGTATCTGAACACCCTTTAGGGGTAGGAAACATAGGGGAGGACGTAAACACTGGGGTAAAAAGCCTAGAGGATGTTTTCCACTCAATAGTGAAATAGATTCTCAATGCAATAATGTACACAATATTTCTCAACATGTTTTAACATCTGATGAACAAGCATTGTTAAATAAAGGTCTTGGATTCATCCCTGGCTTTTTTGTTGATGAGAGTACTTTTGTTTCTGACATTATAGCATTTTGCAAAAAAAAAATAATCTTAAATTGTTTTTCTGACAACAGGATCAACAAATACTACCTCAAAGATCTTCTGAATTTAGATTTCACAAGTCCAACTTTAATCCTCCCATGGATAAACATGTGGCAATTTTTCAACAAGTGGTTATTAAGGATTTACATTATCATTTGGGCTCTCAAAATATTATTAAACATAACCTAACAAAAGCAGAACATCAGGCTCTTAGTGATCTTAGGAATAATACCAATATTGTCATTCTTCCTGCTGATAAGGGTGGTGCCGTGGTTGTCATAGACTCCGATTATTATTGGGAAGAGGGAAATAGGCAGTTGTGTAACCCCCCATCATTACATGAACATGCCCACTGACCCTACTCCTAACTTTAAAAAAGAAATCGATAACTTTTTACAGGATGCAGTTGAGGAAGGTATTATCAGTGCTAAGTACTAAATTACATCTAACAGTTAATGATCCTGCCAAACAATACCTATATTTATTACCGAAAATCCACAAATCTTCTTATCAACCACCTGGTAGACCTATAGCTTCAGGGATTGGGTCCCTCACAGAACCCCTGTAAGTATTTCTCACGGACAAACTCAAACTACTTCTGTCATTCATCAGAGCTAGACTCAAAAATACCACGGAATTTTTGCAAATTGTTTCAGAATCCCAACTAGAACCACATTGGTTAATGTGTACCCTTGACGTTAAATCATTATACACTAACATTCCACATTGGGCTGGATTAGCTGCAATTGAATTCTGGTTGAATAGAACTAATATCTATAGCCCTGGTTATAACACCTTACTTATTTGTATGGCAGAACATATTCTCACAAAAAATGTTTTCTATTTTCAACATAATTGCTATTGGCAAATACAAGGTACAGCCATCGGGGTCTCCTTTGCCCCAATTTATGCTGACCTCTATATGGGGTATGTGGAGGAGCATATTATTTATGATGAACTTCATAATTTATATTTGCCTGAAATTGACATTTGGAGAAGATACCTGGATGACTATTGGCTGGTCTGGAAAGGAGGTAGCGAATATTTGGATGAGTTTATAGAACATCTTAATGGAAATATATGGGGTGCTGAATTCACGGTTGATTACCATCAAAATGAAATTCATTTTCTTGACGTGTTTTTACAGCATCAGTCTGATAATACACTAAGAACTACTGTATATCATAAATTTCCAGAATATAACACCTTGCTACATGCCAACAGTCTCCATCCCAAACATACAATCAATAATATTCCCAAATCTCAGTTCTTACACCTTAATAAGATTTGCTCTTCTCAAGAAGACCTGACACAACACCATGAGGATTTAGCCAATAGATTTTTAGCCAGGGGATATCTAGAAACCAATCCAGGGTTACATTATTACAATACCAACCACATCACAAGCAGAATAATAATGACATTTTGTGGTTTGTTACAACATATGGCAGGAATACAGTGCACCTTATGGATATTGTTGATAAGCATTGGAACATCTTAAAAACTCATTCAAAGTTGGAGGACTACCTTGGGGACAGGTGTTCATTCTCATATAGAAAAGGTAAGACCTTAGGGTCGCATTTTTCTCATTATAAGAAAACCACATTTCAGGATGCTATTTATCAACAGAAAACTCTCATGGGGGACAAACTGGTTGGATCATATCCTTGTGGACACTGCACATTTTGTAAGTACATGTTTAAAACCAAAACTTTCACTAGCAGGAATACTGGACAACTTTACAATATACATTGTTTTGGTAATTGCAGTACGGACTGGGTTGTTTACCTTGCGACCTGTACTTGCCAAGCCTTTTATGCAGGCCAGACATCTAGACAATTTAGGGTTAGAATGCCTGAACATATAGGTGATATCAGGAATGCCCGAGCTAGCATTATATAGACATACACTGATTCACCCTACTGCCAAATTTTCATTTACAGTTATTGATAATATTACTGGTAATAGATCTTTTAAAACTGGTTGGCATTATATACTTAATAGGAAGGAAAGAAAATGGATATTGAAACTTGGTGGTCTTTTTCCCCCTGGACTCAATGATAAATTGTAATATTTCTTTCATTTTGTATTTGTGCCTCATACACTTGTGGATATAATATTTATCATTTGACATGCTTATTTTATTATGCCTAATATAATAATTATTTAGGCAATGTACATCTATAACATTATTTTGTTTTTGTTATCATTCCAAAACAGGAAATGATGTCAAAGTTTTCGATTGGAACAGGTATTTATTGCGAGGTTTTTTCCTGTTGCCTGTGATTACACTACTGATGAAAGCTACTTGCTGAAACTGGTCTAGTTCCAATAAACTACTTCTCATTCATCCTAGGTGCTGGCTTCTTTTTTGTTTTATACACTTTGGTTTATGAATTATGGGGCTAAAGCTTTCTTTCTATTAAGTGCTAGAACAGAATTGGTGCCTCCATAAAAACCAAATAAGATAACTCAATACTGAAGTAAGCCATCTTGAAGTCAAAAATGCTACTTTATCTTTAGCATCATCTATTACTGGGATTTGTCAGTAGCCTTTTGTAAGATTTAGAGTGGTCAAGAATCCTGCTTTCCCAACTTCTTGATAAGCACATCCACCGTAAGGAAACGCCCATGATGGGTATATGTATCAACAGTTCTTAAAACCAGGATTTGGAGCCATCCTTTGGCAATTACAGCATCTTAAACAAAAGTTTTCTATCTTCCTCATGAACTCTGGCCAACAGAATTTGGATAGAACTTGGGCTTTCATTTGCTCCACATCCAGATATCCCCACCCCCAAAATGTGGCTATTTGTCAGTTTCATTATTAGCTCTCTAAAGGGCTGTAGGTCAAGTAGTTTATAAACTGTTTCTTCCATTTCCTTGGTCATCCTGTATAGCTCATAATTTTAAAGTTCAAAGCTCAAAACAGAGGTATGGCAGAGATGGAGCTGTGGTGGACTCTTCCCTTACCAACCTGTGTTTTTCTCCTTAATTCCAGCATAGCTCCCACTAGGTTTTCTTAAAATTCTGTTTGCTCACTCATAGATCAAACATCTAAGGGTTCTCCACTCTTGAGCCTCTCTACAGGTAGAGAGCTTTGATTCTTTTCCTGCTAAGACTAGAAGAGATGTCTTATTATATAATTTTTCATCCAAGAGTTGCAGCCCTGCCTGATAATTAGATTTGCTTGTTCTTTCTTATTATAGTCAACATCTGAGGTTTAAACAGCAACACTCTTTTTGATTTCTATACTGCCATCATGGCCTGACTTCATAGGGTTTATTTTCCTTTTTTATTTTGTTTCATTGTTGGATTCATCCCTTTTTTTAGCATTTTGTCTGAGTTGGGAGTGTGGCACATGACTGTTTATTAAGCTTTTCCTTTTCTGTCTTTTCTAGTCTCATGTCTGTTTCTGGTTCTTTTATGGCTCTAGTCTCCCAAGGTCTACCCTCTTTAAAGTCTAATGGGACTTTATGGCTGTCTTCTCCCTATATATTTACCCGTGGCTTTATTCAATGAGGGCCCCTGCTACAGTTGTAGGGGCCCAAATATTCTTTGCCTGTAGGCTAAGACCTAGGAATGTTAGGCGTGCCTCCATTCTTATCATTTCCCCACAGCTCTTTGAAATAGGGACAATCTTTACTGATAATTTGGTCAATGGTTAAATATGGTACTACTGCCATAGGGTATATTGCATTCCCAAAGGCTGTTTGGATTTTTTTATGTGGATACCAGGCAGCTTTTTCTATCCCTATGTCCAAATTCAGCCTCTACAACCTTAGAAGGAGATATTTTTTGGTAACAACAGAACTGCCCCATGATAAGGGTAATGATACTGCCAGAATCTAGAAGACATTGCACTTTTTTGCATCTATTAACACAGAACATTTTATGAGCTTAGTGGTGGCACAGTAACAAAACACAATTTTTTCTAATATAGCAGTAGTGTTGTCACATTCCTTTGGTTCTGAATTATGTTTATGTCAACACTTACTAAAAGTATCAGCATCATATCAAGTCTGATACTTTTGCTTAAAGTATCACATTTGATATGTGCCCCTTTCTCCGGCGCTTAAAACATAGAATATTTTTGAATGGCTTCCTTGATTTAATTGACAGTTTGTCAGTCACTTTAAACTCACTTTTATATATGTTTTCATATCACATTACTCTTTCAAAAAGAGTTAGATTTTCTACCTTACATATTGACATATACATCTTCTTAAAAGTCGCTGTATGGGTTTCCAAGTCTTCCTTGTGGGTTAGGGACTTTAATGGAGATGTAAACCAAGGTACTGCCATGGACTAGGCCACTGCTTATGGTGCTCTTAAGCACTGTCAGCTATGGTATCCTGTAGTTTGCGGAGAAGTGGTCCTCTGTTTAGACTCTCCCCAGGGTTTACTAATCTTCCGTGTAAGACTAGATTAGTCTTACACGGAAACACCAGTCTA
This sequence comes from Protopterus annectens, assembly GCF_019279795.1. Classification (NCBI taxonomy): domain Eukaryota; kingdom Metazoa; phylum Chordata; order Ceratodontiformes; family Protopteridae; genus Protopterus; species Protopterus annectens. The sequence continues at coordinate 246,330,964 of NC_056744.1, forward strand.
AGTGTATGATGGCAGCGAGCCATGCATATTAATGAGGGTGTGCTGCCTCAACTCTAAAGCTTACACGGAGCGTGGACAAGTGTAGGGGGGGCATGTCGGACTGCCGAGCAATCCAAAAATCCATGCCCCTGCACTGACAAAACCCAAGAAATGTCAAGTTACATGAGCGAGTCCGCTCACATGTGTACATTGTAACAGTACACTCCCCCATATGTTAAACCTCGTACAAATTTAAAAATTAAAAGACTTTTTTTTTGTTTTATTTCCGATATAGCTGCCCGTATTTGCACATGTTTGCGCAGGATTGCCCATTGCTTAGCTACAGTTAGCAGCTTGGACACCAAAAAGGATAGTAAGAAAAAAATATGCAAATTAAGCAAAATAGCGATAGCATAGTGGTTAGAGCCTTCGCACAAAGAGGAGGCATTACCTGTTCGAGTCCCACTACTGCACGTTCAAGTTTGTGTTGGAAATCTGTATACAAAAATATTTCCTGACATTTATCATGTATATGTTTTGTAAAAAGCATTCAAATGTTATATGTAGTAGTGTACGAATTATATATATATATATGAAGGTGAAATGGTTATGCATTCTGAGGCATGAGTAACTTATTTTAAGCAATATAAAGCACTGCTAAGCACATTTTAGCAGTATTTAGCATATTTAAAACCAATTGCTCATAGCTTAGCACCGCGTTAACAAGCGCAATGTATTTGTGCGTAGCTGCACACAGCTCTAACCAGTGCAAATATAACGTATTTGTATATAGCTGCACATCGCACTAACCAGCACAATGTTGGGCAACGTCGGGTAATGTCGAGTAATGTCGAGCAATGTTGGGCAACGTTGGGCAAAGTCGGGCAAAGTTGAGCAAAGTCGGCTAAACATGGCCACACCTCCTTTACTGTACCTTAACCATTCAGGTTTGGCCAATAGGAAAATAAAAAGCAATGACAGGGCTCGAACTCAGGATACTGTGCACTATAGTCACAGTACATAACCACTAAGCCATGACAGCATTTCATAACCATGCACTTTCAACAGACATATATCTATCAAAGGAATATTAAACATTGCCAACATCAGCTAAGCAGGTGTACCTATATCTGAGTTTTTTCTAAACTGGCTAGCCACAAATAAGTGCTGAAAATGAGGAATATTTATGCTCTACAGGTGGGGATACTTGCCATAACTGGTTGTAGCTCCCTTCTGCAGTCAGCATGGCCGGTGTTGGAGAAGGCACTCGATTTCGAGCGCAATGCTGGGGCAATGAGGAGACCAAAGTAATGGTTTGGCTCCTTGTCCACAATCATGAGGAAAGACTCCTGCGGGGGCAGTACCAGGGCACCCAATATAAAATGGAGGCCTGGAACAGTCTAACTCGTGATCTCACCAGTGCCACTGGCATTCCTCGGACTGTTGAGCAGGTCAGGCACCATTATTCTGACCTGAAGCGACGTAAGGAGGATCAACTAGACCAGTGGAGCCAGGAGTCCCGTGCAATGCCTAATGCCTCCAGGACTGAGTAAGTAGCCATTGTATTAAGTAGTTAAGAATTGCTATGCTTGTCTATACTATGGATAGGTATGTCTCAATATCACTGCATTTACTTCACAGCTGCAGGTGTCCAGGCTATGAAGCAGCAAGCCCATGAAGATAGGTTGCAAAGGCTGCATCATCTGGCAGGTTAGTAATTATTCTGTGTGTACTGTTATATAAAATAAATGAGAGAGCCTTCAAAAAATGTTTTAACCGAATAAATAAAGGTGTAATAATTCTTTAATAAATGTATAATTCCTGGAGTGCATCTGTGTCATTTTCTTTGATATGTTGTTGTACTGTTGCATTTTACAAATAGTACTGTTGTATTAAGCAGTGTTAACCCACACTTGGGTAGGCCCATATAAAGTGGATGAAGGGAGTGTCAGTAGCTTTTATGCATATTTACAGCCCTCAACTGTTGGTTCATGCCCAGCATGTACAGGTTAATTTGGCACATGAGTAACTTGGTATTTTGTTCCCCAAAAATGTCAGTGTGCTGCCAGAAATGTAGGGAGCTGTTAACATATAACTGATACTTTCACCTGAACATATCTAGATAATTATATGAAAGTAGAGCTGTCAGTGTACCATCTTAGCAGTAGTGTGTGTAAGCAACTCTCAAAATAGGTAACTTGGACAGTTTGTTTGTAAGATACAGATCATGTATAATGATCTAGCAAAATCCAATTGCACAATATAAGGACATTGGGTAGTGTAATAATACATGTAAGGGACATATAACTGCAGTTAATAGGAATGTAGTGAAAACTAGAAGGATATATAAGTTGTTAATTGAGCTATCTTTTTCCACCCTACTGTATGTGCATAACAAATGCAATTCCACACCTCAATCGGTATGTCTAATCTCAAAACATTTGTTGGGACATATGTCCTATTGGTTTATAAATATTTGCATTTATTTCTATGCATGTGCCCTGTTAAAATACCACAATATTGGTGGCCTGTTGCCATCAATTCAACCTGCATGCTGTTGCAATGTCCACTATTGTTCTATATGCGCATGTGTTATGCTTGCTTTTCAACTGTTGAAAATCTGGAGTGTTGGGTTAATGGGAATACTTCTGCATGCTGTTATAACTAATTGGGAATGCTGTTGACTGTTACTAACCCATATCTTTATTAAACTCTCCAAAACATAGTTCATATGGGAAGGCCGGTCCCAGCTGACCCACCTGTCCCACCTCAGCTGGCCATGGCACCTGGCACCAGCAGGTCCGGTGCCCAGCCTGGGACCTCCTCCTCTGTTGGCCCTGTGCCACCTTTGGGTGGAAGTGCTGCAGGGGATGGGGCTTGGCCCCCCCATGCAAGCATGGGCGGAGGAGGGCCACCTATCACCCTTCGAACGGTCCGGGCTATGATGCGTAGAGAGATTGAAATTTCTATTGCAGAACCTCTATGCCAGCTTGAGGCACAAGTGGTGCAACTCCCGGGTCAGCCTGTCCCTCCTACACAGCCCCCAGCACAGCCACCCTCTGGGCTGTGAATGTGCAGTGCTGACTGCCCATGGGTGGGGACCTCAGTCCCACTGTTTCCGTCTGTGGGCTCATGGGCTTGCGATTTCCAAACATCCCTCCCTGTCAAAGGTGTTCACCCAACACATGTGTCATATACCGCCCCTGTATGCATCTTGTTTGTCTTGTCTGTTTACCTCCCCAACCTACCTCCCCAAATATACCTACTTCCCCTACCCCACATTCCACTCTCACCTGAAATAAAAAGGGCAATCTGCTCCCAAAAAAAAATTACGCTCCATACATAGCTGACCATTTTGCACACATGTCCACTGGACACATAAAATGTAATTTAATTGGCATTAAAACATACTTTATTGTCCTCACCCCTCTCTCAGGGTTTGAAGATTTCGTATCTACCTCCAAATTTATTCCATATGCACAGCTGTTGCTGTTAAAGAAATGGGCAGCTATGGACCTTCCCTACACCCGTCCTGCACATCCCGATTTACTTTCCATACTGTCTTTCCCTCTTTGTGCCCCTTTTTCACCACTTCCTTATCTCCCCATTTTTCTTTTCTTTCAAAGAAATGAGTGCTGGGGTTAGCGGGAGTAAACACTATTAAGCAGTAGTTAGCGGGTTTGCGTGAGTGTGCACTTATTTGCGCTTAGCTAAGTATTGCTAAGCATCGCTGAAAGCCGTGCAAACCCACTTACAACTGCTTAAAAGTGCCTTAGTCACTCTGTATGTGAGGGCTCTTCTTCTGCTCCAGAGCAAAATAAAACACCTCTGTCAGTCTCGAACCCTGTACACACTACACAACATGAAGGACCACTAAGCCACGGTAGATATACAAGTTGGTGCTGAAATAAATATATCATGCATCAGAATGAGTGAATGTAAAGGAAAAATAGGAATGCCATACCACACAACTTGTTCTGTGGATCTTTACCAACAGTTGTTGTGGGATTACATTACATGACTGTGATAAGAGAAGCAGCCATTCTAGCAGGAAATAATGTTACACCATCACTTTACAACCCCACACAGTATCACAGCAGGACAAACACTGGCATATCTGCTTAGGGCAGAGGCCATAACCTCCCAACTGTCCCTAATTTTCAGGGATGTCCCTGATATTGACACAAATTGTAGCTCTGTCCCTCTGAATCCCTCCTAAAACTACTGACTTTGGCCAGAAAGGTGGTGAATTACACTTAATGAATAATGACAATAATTAAGAGTTAGACACTTCTTTTACTTCAGAAAGGTGTATTAATCCATATGTTCTAGTTCTCTCAATGTCTCAACTTAATGGCACTAACATTTTAAAGGTGTCCCTGACTTTTTCTTTACTTTACCCTGAGTATGTTCAAATATGTACCTGAGTGTTTGAGAGGTCTGGCAGAGGCAGAAACACAGAGGCATATCAGCCTTTCTGCTGTTACATACTGTGCAAATTGCTTTGGAAGGAGTTTCAGAAGCATACCCTTATGTAGGAATACGACACTGAAATACATATGGATGTAGCCATGCACTGGTAGCAACCAACTGTAACAATGCCATTGCTCTATTGCTGAATAAACCTGGGTGGTGCACAGACAAAAAATAACAGGCTATTCTCTGGCTACCATGTGGATAGGTCCACAGTTGGAAGTTACGCAGACAAACTACTTGCCTTGATAAACTAACATGTACACAGCAACCCTGTAAGTCCAGCAAGATAAAATTCACACAATAATACTTACGCTCTCTGTACTTCTGCACCCCTACCAAAATGTAGAATATACCCGTGTGTGCAGGGTCTACCAAGGATGTAGGTAAGCATACTCACAGTACTGACATGTGTCCAGCTTTTCTGAGCAGCTTGTGCTAATGTCAACATTAAAACAGCACAAACTGGTTAGAACTGAGTAAATGAATATTCACAGTATAGCAGTTCACAAACAATTCTTGGGCCAAAGGAATACATCTCAATAACTAGCTTTGTATGGTAGTTAATTGTAAAAGTTGAAACGAAAGTACATCTTTCCATGTATCTTGGGGTAGCATTTTGAGGGGGTGAGTACATTTCTACACTGACAAGTGGGTACTGGAAGCAGCAACATTAGGTCTGAGTACAAAATGTAAATCTCTGGCTACAACCCTGGCTTCTGATATAAGAACTACATCAACCTTCTGTCTTAAACAGTAATGTCCACAGCAAACAATGATGATCTCCATCTTGGAAAGCTGAAAGGGCCACACCTACCTGAGTTAGCAATTTATAGTACTGGGTTGCTATGACAGTGATTACTGCAATTACTACACAGCAGGCTGCAAGCAATTAGCAAGTGGTGGCCACTAATTGGTGCAGAGGCCATCACATGCTCATGTGCAAATACCTACAAAAGCAGGCTGCAATCTCTGCCAACAAACTCAATCACTCTATTGCAGAGACTGACAGAGAGAGAGACAGAGAGAGAGAGAAAGAGAAAAGGAAAAAGAAAAAGAAAAAGAAATATTACCAAATCATACAAAGGAAAGGTATGTGACACATATGTATTTACTGGCATGTAGTAGATGTTATTGAAGAATAGTCTACATAATGTGAACCATTCATATGTGGCAGCAGTACTTATTTATGCATAGATGTTCTGCTTAACTACTGCTATGGACAATACAGTGTGTACCTGTGGGCAGTGGGACATACCTGCAAAATGTGTAGCTCAGCATTAAATGTCAAAGATCTGATCCATGTTATCTGTGTTCTGTACAGTAGTGTGGCCAATGGCTGTTGGGGGGATTAGCACTGACATTATATAAACATGGGTGTGACAGAACAACACATGCATGATAGTCATATTAAAGTGTAACTTAGCACTGGCAACTGCTGTAGCAGTCTAGTATGCTTATCTAGCATTTGTAGCCATATATACCTCCCCAATGTCAGTGTGTGTTCATATGTGACACCTGTTTGTGTTGCAGCAAGGCCCAACAGTTCAGCTGTGAGGTCCAGGGACTTACAACAGTGTGGACCTAGTGTGTGTATGCCACACACATACGGAGAAATATATATGTGTCATATATATATTCACATCTGTATATGTGCATAGAGCAGGGGACATATTGCAACTGTTTGTGAAGGGTGGAGATATATATGTTGGTGAAGGTTAGTATGCGCATATTTGTATGTAAGTTTTAGTGTGTGACAAACAAGACAGCATACAGTGTTGGTATATGACATGTGGTGGTCAAACACTGTGGGTGGTTTGTTCAGTTTGCAATGTTGAAGCCAGTGAGGCATGCTAAAGCTGCCTGGGCTGCAAACACCTTCAATGCATTTATCCCAAGACTGTGATTTTATTACATTACTGTACACCTCACATCCTTTGTATAATTGATATTCTCCCTATGAAAGGTGAAATGTATATGTGCCTACATATATATGTATATGTACACCAATGGATGTGTATATGTATGTGTATATATATATATATATATATATATATATATATATATATATATGTATATATACTCATACTCACCTACATCTACTTGTTGCAATAGATTCTCAGTACTGTTAACTGACTGTGACGGTCAATGTGTTTGTGAATACATCAAAGATATGTATCTGTGGGATAGCTTAGTGGGAAACTGTTTATGTCATGGTATTATGGGTCCTTGCTTTGATCCTAGCAAAAGCTGTGTATTCTGTTGCTAGGCAGAAAAAGTGCTATTTCATACAGTGTGATTAAGTCCCTTGGTTTTAACTAGGGTGTGTCATTGGAGGCTAAAGCATTACATATATGATTATTGATTGGTGCTGATGTTGATGAATCCAAATCCTGTGTGTACTGTAGTACTACTTGAAGCTCTGGGCCTGTACAGCAAAGTATGGGTCATGTCCACATTGCTTGTATCCACTGTTTTGTGTGGTCCCTGTATTCATCACAGATTACATTTCTCAAGATTAAGGTTGTGTAAGTACTGACACACAGTACTGTATAGTACACACTGAAAGCTTATCTGGGTTGTCATACCTTTGTGTCCTGTAATTATGTCTGATGTGTGTATGGATATGTCTGTAACATGTCCTTTGACATATGTGTGGTAAAACATATAACTGCGTATCTAGCAACATTCATAGTGTACTACAGCAGTATGCAACCTATATTCCCAATTGTGCACATATTTTGGACACGGGTTTGCCATTAACAAGTTGTGTGGTATAATAGTAATGCATTTACTGGACATTACACTCATTGTGATGGATGATATATTTCTTTACACATCAGCTTGATGTATATCTGCTGTGGCTAGGTGGTGCATTGTGTTGCATACAGTTTGCCAGGTACTCTTGTATAGTCTTATATAGTGATTTTATGTTGTTGCTGTGCAGAACATGGTTCATTAGATTGAGAGTGAGCCAGGCACTTCCAAGCAGTTGTGGGGTGAGCAGTGACAAGTGGCAGTTAAAGTGTTTCGCTCTCAATTAGCTAATAGGTTGCTATATATGGCAGTTCAGTGATATCTGTACTGTATAATGTTAAATGTGCTATATGACTTGCTCAGTCATATTTTCATATTTATGTCTTCCAGGGATCATGGCACATCACAGGAACCCCACTTACAGTAGTGCTGAGGAAGACATAATTACTACCAGTATGATTCAGCACTACAGTCTCATGTTCTCACAAACCAGCCAGGACCAGCAGGAGCGTACTGCAATGTGGCAATATGTTGTCTGCAGGGTAAATGAAGTAGGCTTGCATAACCGGACATATGAGCAGGTATGCCACCACTGCAGTGATCTTCTCAGACATATCCGTCAGCATGCTGCTGATGTGCGGAGACAACAGCTTGCAACAGGAGGTGGTGTTAACATCCACCCCCCCCCTCACCAGAGTGGAGGAGCTGCTCCTGAGCCTGGTGGCACCTGCCCAACAACAACAGCAGCGGACATACACCATGATGGAGGTTGGAGCCACCCAGCAAGCACACATGTAGCATGCAGGTAACATGGCATATCTGTAGACTACTGTTATCTGTATTGGTAGACCATGCATATGTGAGATGTGGAGTGTGTCGTTAAAGTTGTGAAGCCAGTTGTTGTGTAATACTGATCATTTTGAATATAATTTGTAGCCCTGTGAATGTAAACTGTTGTTGTTCTGTAAGATTGCAAACACACAGAAGATTGCAAACACACAGTAGTAGTCACTGACAAACTCTCTCATCTCTATGTAGGTCCCTCTGGGGTGACATCAAGGCAGCAGACAGATGCTGGTGAGTATGTTCTACATTTATTATTTTAAATAAAAAGTGCATGTCATAGTTAAGGTGTAGGCCATGTACACATGTAACACACCTACCCATAATGCATGCTGTGCATGTTTGGTGTAAGACCACGCACATCTCACTAATGTGATTAGCTGCCTCAAACACATGCAATACCAAGACCATCTCAAACAAATGTGGCTAGACTGTAGTGACCATTGGATAGGCACAGTTGATGCTCAACATGCACATAACATGCACATCTATGTCATACACAGAGCATTTTAACATGCTACACATAAAGGATTCACAAACCCTCTGTAAAGACACACTCCAGTATCCAAAATCTCATCCACACATAACACATAATATACCTGAGGAGAGGAGGCCTATCATGGGGCATTTAAACACTCTGCAACACACTACACATTCATGTCAGGGAATGCTCCTTATTGACCTCCTTACAAACTCATGTAACAATTGGTTGTGAAATGCTGAATGTAGCCAAGGTAGTACAGTTCCAATACAGTATGAGTAATGCTGGTTTAGGAAACATTTGTAGCCTCGAGTGACCACATGATGTTTCATGATGATGGCCTATGGTACTATAACCCATCCGGTTATTGTAACCACAGTACTACACATAGATTTAATTGCTATACACCTTGCTATACACCTTAATGTTGCGTGTGTGCACACATACGCACCTCTAAACAATATGCATACCAATCTTCATTTGCACAACTGACACATATATGTCTTGTGATGCTATTGAGTGGCTAGGTCATATGACATACATGGGTATGTGTAGTGTTTAAATATGCAGTTGTGTTGTAGCATTCCATGTCATGGATGACACTGGCATGTCCACAATATGATCTACACTCACCATAAATACCGTACATTGGGTATGTGGCCGAATGGTATTCCATCAATTATCCATGCACCACTGATGCTGTTGTGTGAATACTCATCATGCATGTGCTAAAAATGTGTCTACAATTATTTGCTATAGACACAGATGCTGTAATCAGCATTGGATACCTATCTGACACATAGATACACATTCAGCTATGGTATGTACACCTGTTTGTTATGGTGCATAGTACATTACAGAGTTTTGAATACCTGCACAGCAATGTTGTGTCCATGTATGCATTGTGTTCCAGGGGGAGGGCCATCACCTAATAACAAAACACATGCATCAAAGCCATGTATACTGTTAGTAACAAGGACTGTCTACACTTGCACTGCATGCTGTTGAGCAACACATGTCCTGCATGCTGGCATGTGTGATATGACTGTTTTGCTTGTGATACTGTACCCCACCATCACCTGCTATTGTGTATGTTCTGAGATTGCTGGTGTTGTGTGTGTCTGCTTTAGGGAGGAGTGTACTTTTGTGTGTGTGTGTGTGCATGTGCGCATGTGTGCATGTGTGCATGTGTGCATGTGTGCATGTGTGCATTTGTGCATGTGTGCATGTCTGCATGTCTGCATGTGTGCATGTGTGCATGTGTGCATGTGTGCATGTGTGCATGTGGTCTGACATCATGTTCAGGTCTTAAAGTGTGATTCCTGTTTTCCTCTCACAGGTGCCGAGGTGGGGCTGGTTCAGTACAGCAGGGGACCTGATGTCACTGAGACAGACAGTGATCATGAGGATAGGTGTGTTGAGGCACAGGCAGGTTTGTCAGGGTCTGTTGTTGGGCCACCAATTGACAGTACACAAGTCTCCACCCCATCCATGCACACAATCATACTGCCTGTACATCCATCATCACCATTGCCCTTAGCTGAGGGACAGTGTATGGTTTGCACTGGCCAGGACAGTGTGGTGTCTATGGCACATGTATCAGGACACAGCAGCCATGGCCAGATGTCTGGAATAGTACCACATAGGCAGATGCCCAGGGGTTCTCGTCAGAGCACTGCTGGTCATCATGCCCCTGGCAGACGTGCCACACCTCTTTCTACCACATGCATGTTCCAGGCTGCCATGGAGGCACAGACACGAATGGAGCGGTACACCAGACAGGGACTAAGGGCACAGAGGGCTCATAACACCTCTGTAAATGACAGTATCCGTGACCTAGCAGGTGCCATACGTAATTACACTGAGGTCATTGATAGATGTTGGGGTGAGACATTGGATGTCCTCCATAATGTCATGTCCATGTGTCAGGACAGTGCGGGATGGTTGAGACGTAGACCTGGATGTATGCCAGCAACATCAGCAGCAGGAGGTCGCCGTGGACGTCCAGCAACTCACAGCTGCTCCCGTAGTGCCAGTACCAGCCCCAGCAATGTGGGGGGGGGGCTGTCCATAGACTGTCCTAGAAGACCATGTGCACGTGGCTCTGGCTAGTCCCAGCAGGGACCTGGATCCAGTGGACATATGTCAACCTCTTCGGATAGTACCCAGTCTGGATTAGTACCTGATACTGTTTGTAGCACCCCTGCCAGGCACAGGTTCTGTATCCGTGGCCAGAGACGGTGATCTGTAAAGCCTGCCAGGTACAGTCTGTAGCTGTCTCACAAATCCCTGTATATGGCAGCCACATGGTGGAACTGTGTGCATGCAGACACACACACATAAACCAGAAACCTAGGGCAAACACATACCCGCACACATTACATCAACATTGGCCCATAACAGTACTCATGGCCCTCACACACACATGTCGATTGTATGGCTCAGTGTAGGTCTCTGGCAAACCAACAACACACCCTGTGCATATGATGAAACCTGTGCCACCTCCTGTCATCTGTAACATTGATGCAGGAACAGGCTAACATGGCGCTGATGCACAGGGTGACTTTAATAAAGTATAGCAATGGTTGAATGTGTAGCATGTAGTCAGCAGTAAAGTGTAATGATATCCTTGAAGGTGTAGCTGAGCAGGCATGATACTTTAAAGCTGTAATTAGCAATGTTGTATTGCTTCCACCAGTGTTTATTCCAATTGTGTTTTGTTTGCCCATGTGCCACTTGGCTGATGAGTGTAGTTGTGTCAGCATGTGTTATACAGTGGACAGTAAGTGTGGGTTGTGTGCAGCACAGGTCTGCAGGTGTACATTTGTGAATACGGTGAAGGTGCACTGTCTGCATGTATGTGCATATTGGACACATGGGCAGGGTGACATGTCCTGTACTGGCCAGTGTTAACACTCCATACTTTCTATTGGTGGCCAGTATGCATTGTACTACACACATTTTGGAAAATGAGTACACATGTGTGTGTATGACACGGGTTGACACTGTGCTGTGGGTGATGCTGTTGTTGCTATCTGTCATTGGTTTGCATTACTAAGGTTAACACTGTCCCAGCTGCATAATCCTTTATTAATGCACACTGTTCACCTACAGGGTTGCATGGACCGTGCTATCACAAACACAAGAAATTCTCACTTATATAGTAAAAGTGCATTAGTCTCATGGACCCCTGCCATAAACTAAATATATAATAGAAGGTGTGAAGTTGTACCAAAAAAGAGTTACATACCAAGAAGGGATAACCTCTCTGGTCAGTATTATTGGGAAAATACAATCCCTCAATAAACATACAAGGCAAGCTTCAAAATACAAAATGGTAAGGATTCCAAAGGCAACACTAAAGCTTTCTTCAGTGTTGTTCATAATCTACAGGGGAAATCTCAGATCAGGTCACAGCTAATGTAAATGGTCACAAAGTACACTTATCTGACTGACATTACCAATTCCTTGTCAGACAGTTTGAATGCAGATTTCACCACCCTGTCATTACACAAGGGCCACATTTAAAGACCTGAAGAATGTAAAACCTGATGATTCACAGACACTCTAGTTAAAACATCTCTTTAACAAAGTACACACCACAGTGGCAATGGTACTGGACAATGTCCCTGGCTGTGTCATACACAAGCTGACATATGAAGTCACCACTCACCTAAATGCTTTGTCCAGATGCAGCCTCTATACAGGTTACATACTTGTGGAATGACACACGGTAATGGTGTTCACAGTCCACAAGGGTTGAGCTACAATGTCTTCTTCTTCTCCTTCCGGATGCTCCCATTAGGGGTCGCCACAGTACATAATTTCTTCCTGGCCTCTGCATCTTGTGCTATCACACCATCCACCTGCATGTCCTCTCTCACCACAGCCATAAACCTCATCTTAGGCATTCCTCTTTTCCTGTTACCTGGCGGCTTCATCCTTAGCATCTACTTCACAATATACTCTGCATCCCTCCTCAGCACATGTACAAACCACCTTAATCCTGACTATCTGGCATGGTCTACTAACCTTCAAGCCTGGCCTGACCCTCTAATATACTTATTCTTAAACCTGTCCACCCTCGTCACACCCAGTGCAAATGTTAACATAAATTAATTAAGGGTAGAACTACAACAGGTCCTGGAAACTCTCACCCTATAAGCCAGACCAATGTTATCTGGAAGGCTATGGAGCACAGCATTATGGAACTCATTAACAGAGACATTATGAATCTGCAAACACTGCACCATACCCACTTAGGTTCTCTAAAGGCCAGATCATGGCTCCTACACCTAGTAGACTTCAAGCCAGTCAACAAGGCTATAGGTGAGGGAGGGAGGTCAACACAGCCAAGCTATAGCTCACCAGCAATTCATACCCATCCCACATACTGGTATTATACATAACCTCAACAGACTGACCATAAACGATTGTTAGATGATGGCTTGACAACTGACGCACAGATGTAGGACACACAGTAACATTTGCAGCCTCCATGTATTATTCTATGCCAGTAACAAGTGGTATTCATCTGCACCCAGTCCTGGGACCACTCCTGTTTGGCATATAGCTTTCTTAGGTACAAGCAAACACAGTAGAGATATGTATGCCCATGTTTGATGACAATGCATACTGTGGGCTATACTTTATTCTCCAGATGACACACACATCCTCCAAAAGGGTATCATACAGACAGATGCCTGGTGTCAAACTCATGCTGTAAAGCTATAAACCAAAGAAAGCATAGTTATCCACTTTTAGAAAACAAAGTATCCCCAGAGTATCACATAGGTAGTAGCCCCCAAAATGTGGAACAGGTATTAATGTATACATAGAGCCATGTGTTAAGTCATGTCTCCTTTGATAATCACATTACCAAAGGATTTTGTAAATACCGCTGTGGAGCACATAAGCAATAAAGGGTTTGTATGCAGATCCACAGAGGTTGTTGCACACCTATAATGAGGGAGGGAGGTCATCTTTGCCAGACTTTGCTTGCTTTGGAACAGGTTTCAAATATACCTCAAGCATAAACCCTCACTCACACTCTTCAATAGAAACAGTGATGAGTGGATGTGAAATGGAAGACATAGCCCAGGGATCACTGCAGTGGCTAAGCTTGTCACAAGCATACAGAAGTGACTTAAGGTCTGGAAAGCGCCAGCATGCTCTGGCAAAGATAACAGATGCATTCATGGAGAAAGCAGAGTACCCACCTATGAAATACTTGAGGTCACATGTATGTATATGGATTTGCCCCACAGCTACTTTACATGTGTAATGCACATACAGTTGTCATTGTGATATGTCATACACTAGAAAAATCAAAACACACTCCACATTGGTTAACGGTGTCACACACAGTCAGTAAGTGTGAGATTCAAACTCTTTCCTAACTACATTATGATACTACACAAGTATGCATTTACAGGACACGCTATGCACATCACTGTGATTTCACTTTTCCACAGGTATATTTGTAGGATGGTGACATCATCAGACTTGACAAAGATGAGTATTCCACTTTTAAGGGGTGTGAATAGTCTCCAAAAAGGTTGCTCTTTCCTAGACAGACACACACAGTAGGCAAGTGCAGGATTTAAACCCCTACCTAACTACATTATGAGACCATAGCAGTATCCATTTACACAACACGCTATACACGTTATGGGGATTTCACTTTTCCACAGGTATATTTGTAGGATGGTGACATCATCAGACTTGACAAAGATGAGTATACCACTTTTAAGGGGTGTGAGTAGTCTCCAACAAGGTTGTTCCTGCCTAGGGAGACACACACACACACAGTTGGCAAGTGCAAGACTCAAACCCCTACCTAACTACATTATGATACTACAGCAGTACACATTTACATGACACACTATACACATTACAGAGATTTCATCTTTCCACAGGTGTATTTGTAGGATGGTGACATTATCAAACTTGACAAAGATGAGTATACCACTTTTAAGGAGTGTGAGTAGTCTCCAAAATGGTTATTTTTTCCCCAGGGAGACTCACACACTTGGCAAGTAAAGGATTCAAACCACTACTTAACTAGATTATGATAATGAAGCAGTATGCACTTACACAACACGCTATACACATAACTGGGATTTCACCTTTCCACAGGCATATTTGTAGGATGGTGACATCATCAGATTTGACAAAGATGAGTATACCACTTTTAAGGTGTGTAAGTAGTCTCCAAAAAGGTTGCTCCTCCCCAGGGAGACACACACACAGTTGGTAAGTGCAGGATTCTAAACCCTACCTAACTACATTATGATACTACAGCAGAACACATTTACATGACGTGCTATATACATTACTGGGATTTCATATTTCCACAGGTATATTTGTAGGATGGTGACATCATCAGACTTGACAAAGATGAGTATACCACTTTTAAGGTGCGTGAGTAGTCTCCAAACAGGTTGCTTTTCCCCAGGGAGCACACACACAGTTGGCAAGTGCAGGATTCAAACCCCTCCCTAACTACATTATGATACTATAGCAGAACACATTTACACAACTCCCTATACACATTACTGGGATTTCATCTTTCCACAGGTATATTTGTAGGATGGTGACATCATGAGACTTGACAAAGATGAGTATACCACTTTTAAGGGGTGTGAGTAGTCTCCAAAAAGGTTGCTCTCTCCCCAGGGAAAGACAGACACACAGTTGGCAAGTGCGGTGTTCTTAATCCAAACTAAGTACATCTTTACACTTCAGCAAGCAATATGGAGTTACAGGGTGCAATACAGACATTACTTGCTGACAGTCTGCACAAAGGTTTTTTTCACATTTGCTAACCTCAGCAGGCTTATCATACTAGGTGTATTGTGAGTGTATTGTATGCATAGGCCATGACTATATCATCATATATGGAAGATGCACCACATGCTGGCGCACACAGGGTCAAACCTTGAGTAGCATCTTACCTTCACCTACATGATACTGCAATATAACAGAAAGATGATAAACTTCAACAATTGGCTGAGCTTCTGGTGTCATTTAAAGGGGATCCAGTCTCTGTCTGCCTGTGATAACATGATAGACAAGCATTGTTTCTTCACTACAGATGGTTTGCACCTGTCGTACCTATGCTTCTGAATACTGGCCAAGGCTCTTGCTGTCCCCATATTACCTTTTTAGGCAAGGCTCAAAGATTCATAGGCTCATAGGTAGGTACTAGGCTATCGGCCCTGGGGCATATACAAGCCCAGCCAAAAAGGTACCCTGGCTTTTCCCACCCAATAAATTTATTTTCCTGTGCCACTGTCGAGCAGAGGCACAGAAGGGATCCCCAGGGTGAATTTCCTATTTCCCATCCAATCAGCAAGATTTTTCTTGAAGAGTACTAATGAG
The DNA here is from genome assembly GCF_019279795.1 of Protopterus annectens. Lineage (NCBI taxonomy): Eukaryota > Metazoa > Chordata > Ceratodontiformes > Protopteridae > Protopterus > Protopterus annectens. The sequence continues at coordinate 246,346,880 of NC_056744.1, forward strand.
GAGCTTTGTTTGATATAAATAGGTAGTTTATTCTGGAGTATGTGAAGTCTCTGAGACCGGAATATATCCATCCGGCATGTTCTGTTTATTGTGGTGTCAAGGTTTAGGTCCCTAGAACGTGTAGGTTCATAGGTAGGTACTAGGCTATCTGCCCAAGGGCATTTATAAGCCTAGCCAGAATGTGTTGGCTTTCACCTCCCTTTTAAATTAGTTTCCTGGGCCTCTGTCTAGATTCCTCTTGAAGAGAGTCTGCGAGGGGCTCTGCCTAACATCAACTGGAATTCTATTCCAGAGCGAGGGAAGTCTCTGGGACAGGAATCTATCCCTTCAGCATGCCCTGTTTATTGCTTTGCTGAGGTTTAAATCACTGGAGTGTGTGGCGCTAAGAGATTTGTTTTTCTTGAGGTGGAGCATGTCCATTAATTCCGGGTTGGACATGGCCTTACACATCAGGCATAGATCACCTCTGAGCAGGCAGTAAGCAACCAAGTAGAGCTGGAGTTTCTTTAGTCGAGCTGCATAGGGCATCTCTTTGAGGCCCATTATCCTCTTGGTGAGGTACATCTATGGTCTTACCAGCTGTTGCATGTGCCAATTAAGGTACATACCAAATGGGGCATTGTACTCTATTATGGGCCTAATGAGTGATGAGTAGAGGGGCACAATGACCTCTCTTGATCTAGAGATGAACCCTTTCATGATTAGGTGGGCTACATAGAAAGAATATCTAACCACTTTGGCAATGTGATTATCAAAGAAGAGGTTACTATCTACCTGAGTCCCCAGGTCCCTAATTACATTTTCCATACCTAGTGGATTACCACCTATGTGGTAATTCGTGAGCACTTTGTTTTTTCCAAAGGGGATGACTATGCATTTTTTGGTATTCAGCTTGAGGCCATGGTTTTGACACCAGGTATCTGTCTCTGTAAGACCCTTCTGAAGGATGTCTGTGTCAGCCAAAGAGTCAATTATGGCCCCCAGTTTGCAGTCATCTGTGAACTTCATCAGCCATAGTCCTCCCGTGCTTGCCTGTACCTCAGAGAAGTATATACTGAACAGGAGGGGTCCCAGGACCGAGACTTGTTTGATGCCACTTTTGACTGGTTTAGAGTCGGACATGGCACCCGCAACTCTGACCATGTGTGTTCTATCCGTGAGCCAGTTGGCCACCCATCTCATGACATAGGGGTTAATGTTCAAGCTGGTAAGCTTGTCTATGATGCCAGAGTGGGGAATGGTGTTGAAGGCCTTACTGAGGTCCAGGTAGGCTGTGTGGACTACCTTCCCTTCATCTATGGCCTTAGTAACTGTTTCAAAGAAGTCAAGTAGGTTTTGGAGGCAGGATCTGCCTTTAACAAAGTCAAATTGGGTAGGGTCCAGCGTCTGGAGGTTCCCAACATCTCTGTTTATGAGTTCCATGATAATTCGCTCCATAGCATTGCAGATCAGGCTGCTCAGGCTTATAGGGCGATAGTTCCCAGGTTCTGTTGTGGCACCACCTTTGTGGAGCGGGATGACTGTTGCTGTATGCCATTCTTTGGGTACATAGCCTGTGGTAAGGCTGAGTCTGAACAGTTTAGGTTAGGGTTTAGTTCCTTTTGGAGCTCGTGTAAGACACAGCCTGAGACACCATCCGGTCCCATTGATGCTTTGTTCTTAGCTTTGGAGAGGGCTGTTTTCACCTGCATGTCCATGATGTCTGGGGCTCTGCATTCTTCTGGGATGGACACAGGCCCTTTTGGGGTTGGGGGGGTGAAGTTTGCACTAAACTTGTCTGCCAGGATGTTGGCAATGTCAGTTGGTTCAGTGTATTTTTTTCCATTTTGCAGTAGCTCAAAGCATATCTGAGAGTTGACACCTAAATGTTTGATATAGCTAAAGAAGGCTTTGTGGTTATCTTTAGATTCCTTGGCAATTTTTCTTTAGAAACTGGCCTTGGATGATTTTATGAGCAATTGTAGTTTCTTGCTAATAATGATCAGTGATGCCTTTCCTTTTTGGAATTTTGCTCTATCATGTAGTAGTTTCCTCCTTCTGTTGTATAGCTTATTTATGGCCAAGGACCACCAGACTGGTTTCCTCTTTTTTGGAGGAGTGAGTCTTGTTTTTACTCGAGATGGCTCGATCCATGCATCCCTGTAGATGCTCATATAATGCACTTGTAAAGGATTCTGCGGATTGGATAGCATTATCCTGTAGCAAGGGGGATTTGAAACTTTCCACTTTGGTCTTGAGAAGTGTGCGGTTTGCTTTTGAAAAGTTTTTCACAGTGGTTTCCTTGACTGGGGGTGGGGTCAGGATGTGGATGTCCAGTGTGATTACTTTATGATCTCATCTTACCAGCGAGAGGTTTACCTCTGGTGTGGAACACTGATCCCCCATGTTGGTGATGATCAGGTCCAGTATGTTGTCACCTCTAGTGTGTGTGGTGACCAGCTGTTCTAGGGTGTTTGAATTTATAAACTCTAGGAAGCTTTGGGCAAAGGAGTTTGTACTTGAGTAATTCTCCCAGTCAATGTTTGTGTAGTTGAAATCTCCTAATATCATGGTGTTTGGTAGGACCTTTATATTTTCCAGTGTTCTCAGGAATGCTGAGTGAGGGTCCTGAGACAAGGTAGGTGATCTGTAGCAGGCTACAATCTGATAAGCAGCTTTGCCCACTGTTAGTTGCACTTGGATGGTGTCCGAGGCCTCGTGCTGTGCCACTAACCTGGAGGTGTGGGTATCCTTTATGAAAATGGATACACCCCCTCCTTTTGTATTTCGGTCCGGGTTTTGGGGCCGAAGCTCAGAGAGATTGGGATTTCTTTAAGTGGAGCATGTCCAACAGCTCTGTGTTTGACATAGCTTTGTATGTTAGGCAGAGATCACCTCTGAGTAGGCGATATGCGACAGAGTAAAACTGGAGTGTTTTGAGACGGTCTGTGTAGGGCATGTATTTGAGGCCGCTAATCCTCTTTGTGAGGTATTTCTGCGGGCTTTCCAGTTGTTGTAGATGTCTTGTGAGGTACATACCAAAAGGGGCATTGTACTCTATAATGGATCTAATGAGTGATGAGTAGAGGGGAACAATGACCTCTCTTTTTCTGCATGAGAAACCTTTCGTGATGAGGTGTGCCACGTAGAAGGATTTCCTGACTACTGTGGCGATGTGATTATCAAAAGAGAGTCTACTGACCACCTGTGTCCCAAGGTCTCTTATCACACTTTCAGTGTTAAGTATACTACCACCTATGTTGTAGTCCATGGGTACAGAGTTTTTACCAAAGGGGATGACAATGCACTTTTTGGCATTGAGCTTGAGGCCATGGCTTTGACACCAGGCATCTGTATCAGTGAGGCCCTTTTATAGGATGTCCACATCGTTAGTAGTTTTGATTATGGCTCCTAGTTTGCAGTCATCTGGGAACTTCATTAGCCAAAGACCTTCTGTGTTAGCTTGTACGTCAGGGAAGTAGATACCAAACAGGACAGGACACAGGACTGAACCCTGTGGTACTCCACTTGTCACTGGTCTGAAGTCAGACTTGGCGTCTGCTACTTTCACAGTGCGGGTTCTGTCAGTGAGCCAGTTGGCAACCCATCTTGTGACATAGGGATTTATGCCCAGTTTAATGAGTTTATTTATAATTCCAGAGTGGGGGATGGTGTCGAAAGACTTGGTAAGATACAGATAGGCTGTGTGAACCACCTTATCCTTGTCTACGACTTTGGTCACTGCTTCGAAGAAGTCTATCAGGTTTAGGAGACATGATCTGCCTTTTACAAACCCAAAATGGTTGTGTTCAAGAGTTTGGAGATTGCCAATGTCTTTGTTTATAAGTTCCATGATGTTACGTTCCATGGCCTTGCAGACCAAGCTCATCAGGCTAATGGGGTGCTAGTTCCCAGGGTCCGTGGTGGCTCCCCCCTTGTGTAGTGGGAACCGTCGCTGTGCGCCATTCAGCAGGTAAAAAGCCTGAGGTGAGGCTATGATTGAACATGGTACTTAGGTGTGGTGCCAGTTTGTTCTGTAGTTCATGTAGAATGCAGCCTGGGATGTTATCTGGTCCCATGACATCCCAGGCTGTTCCTGGCTTTGGAGAGTGGTTTTTACCTATGCAGCTGTGATGGCAGCAACTTTGCATTCTTCCAGTATAGAGATGGGCTCTTTCATGGGTGAGAGGGTGGTAAAGTTAGCACTGATCCTATCTGCCAGGATGTTGTTAATATCAGTTGGGTCTGTATATTTAGTGCCATTGTGCTGTAACTCAGAGCAGATCTGAGTGTTGCTCTTGTGATTCTTGACATAGCTATATAATGCTTTGTGGTTGTCTTTAGAATCAGTGGTGATTTTGTTTTCGTAACTAGCTTTGGAGGATTTTATCAGGGATCGCAGCTTCTTACTGAGGCTGACCAGAGAACTCCTCCACTCATGGGTTTTACCCTCTTTTGCAACAGTTTCTTCCGTCTGTTGTGCAGTTTGTTTATGGCAGGGGACCACCAGATTGGCTTCCTTTTCTTGGAGGATAGCGTCCTGGTTCTGTTTAGGATAGCATGATCCATGCACTCATGTAAGTGCTTACAAAGTGCAATTGTGTAGGATTCAATAGTCATAACTGTATTGTCCATCTGCATGGGTGCCCTGAAGTTCACCACTTCTGTCTTAAGAATAGTAAAGTTGTCTTTGGAGATATTTTTTAACATGGTTTCCTTAATGGGGGGTGGGGGCAGAATGTGGATATGTAGGGTAATTAGCTTATGGTCAGATCGGACAATGAGGTGTTGACTTCAGGTGTGGAACACCAGTCACTCAGGACAAACCAAACCCCGTAACCAACACAAATAACCACAAAGTGAGCTAAATGCTACTCATTGCCAGAAGTCTCAGCCTCCAGATGCACACACTCAAGGCACTTCTCAGTATGGAGAATATTGATATCTGTGCAGTAACAGAATCCTAGTTCAAGGCTCCAGAGAGCACACCAGCACTACCAGGATACTACTCATTCCATACCTTCCAGCATCAGAACCTGGATCATAGCACATAGGGTGGGGATGTATCCATATTCATCAAGGATACCTACACCTCTCTCTACATGCTCTCCACAGGATATGTACTCATAGAATGTTGCACAGCAACATTCTTCCCACAAAAGACCCTTGGCATTCACGCTCTATGAACCTGATTAGTCTGATCTGCAAGACAATGGAGCCAATCATAATGGAAGTCAACAATAAAGACATTGGGAGCCTTCACATAGTTGAGCACACCCAGTTTGGCTTCGTCAAATGCAGATCACACCTCCTGAACTTGGTGGATTTCTTTGAGACAGTTACCCAGGCTACAGATGATTGAAATGAGCTCCACACAGCCTACCTATACCTCATTAAGGCCTTTGACACCATTCCCCAGTCAGGTATCATAGATGAACTCACCAACCTGGGCATGAATCCATACATCACAAGATGGATTGCAAACTGGCTCACAGATAGATCCCACAAATTAAGAGTTGCTGGCTACATGTCAGATTCTACACCGGTAACAACTGGTGTCCCCCAGGGTTCAGTCCTGGGGTCCCTCCTGTTTCGTATAGACTTCTCAAAAGTACATGCCAACACAGGAGGGTTGTGGTTGACTAAGTCTGCTGGGAACTGTAAAGTGTTTGCCATAATAACCGATAAAACAAGAAACAGGAGCAGAAGCAAGTGTGCAGTCAAAGCACAATAGAGGTTTAATAACAAGTTTGAAGCGCTTTTCGTCAGCCCAACAGCAGACTTCTTCGAAACCCTGGTATGTACAAATGTTTAAATTGTAACTATTGCAAATTTGTGGAAGAAACAAATTCTTTCCAGATTAATGGTATACTGTATAAGTCGAAGGGTAGATTTAATTGCAATTCTACCTTTGTTACATATTTAGCAAGGTGTACATCCTGCGCAGCCTTCTATATAGGAAAAACTGAGAGAAGACTATGCGACAGGATGTACGAACACCAATATGCTATTAAGAAATGTAAGTTTGAGAATACACTAGCAAAACACCTCTTGTCACAACGACTATGCTTTTAAATTTATCATTATTGATAAAACTAAAATTGACAGTAGGGGTGGTCCAAGACACCTTAAACTTGAGGAACTTTTGAATCAGCCTGGCAGGTGAGGTTGAATGCTTACATCTTCCCAGGGCTGAATGACTCTTGTTCGATCAGTAGTGTTTTGAAACTAAACAGTCTTAAGAGGTGACTTAATGTAAAGATGTTGTTGTATCAACAACACATTTCTACTAGGTGCATCCACATTAACCACTAATATTCAATTGTTTAGGTATCTCAACTTATTCACACAAAAATATGTATATATCTATATTCATATTTAGTGTTAGTTGTTTAATATATGCAGTTATGTATTTTTTACTAGTTCTTCGTTTTTTAACATTTTTAGGTTGCAACTAGTTACTGTTTCTCTTAACATGATTGATGTAATTAGTGATTGTTAATTGTATTTGCTCCATATATAAGGAACTTTTTATTGGTCTTAATTGTTTCTGAAGAAGTCAGCTGTTGGGCTGACGAAAAGCACTTCAAACTTGTTATTAAACCTCTATTGTGCTTTGACTGCACACTTGCTTCCGCTCCTGTTTCTTGTTTTATAGGTTGTTTTGCCAGTTTGTTTCAAGTATTTGTTTGCCATAATAGATTCCCCGGATGACACAAATATTCTCCAGAAGGGACTCTATGAGACAGATGTGTGGTGTCAGAATCATGGCCTCAAGCTCAATGTGGAAGAATGCATAGTAATCCCCTTTGGTGAAAGCAAAGTACCCACAAACTACCACATAGGTTTTACTCCCTTAAAACTGACAAGGTAATAAAGGATCTGGGGGCACAAGTAGATAGCCATCTTTCCTTTGACAACCATGTTGCCAAAGTGATTGGGAAATCCTAAGTGGCCCACCTAATCAACAAAGGATTTGCATCAGGATCAAAAGAGGTAGTGGTGTCCCTCTACTCTTAAGTCATCAGACCCATCATTGAGTGCAATGCACCATTTTGGATGTACTCAACTAAGCATATCCAGCAGCTGTAGAGACCACAGAGGTACTTCACCAAGAGGATTACTGGCCTCAAACAGTTGTGTTATGCAACACAACTGGTAAAACTAAATCTGTTCTCTCTTGCGTACCACCTACTCAGAGGCACACTCTGCCTAACATACAGAGCCATGTCCAACACATAACTGTTGAACATGCTCCATCTACGGATAACAAAATTGAGTTGCACTACACACTCCAGGGATATGAACCTCATCACAACAATGAATACAACATGCTGGTGGAATAGATTACCATCCCAGACACTTGCCTTACTGTCTAACAAAGTCCCAATGTACATCAGACAGAGCCCCTCGCTGACACTCTTCAATAGGAACCTTGATGAGTTGATGGGAAACAGACAATTCACGCCAGGCATCACATCAGCAGCCCCACTAGAAAGGGGATTAGGGTACTAACTATTAGAACTAGGGCTTGGGAGACTACCCAATGGGGTAGTGAAAGCTGCACAACTTGCCAAGGCTAATATATGCTTTCGTGAAGATAGTCTACTACATACATATGAACCTATGTGACAGGTACATGTCTACAGATAGTAGATGTGTACTTCATTGTACAGTCATGTTGTACAGAAGGTACATGGACCACATACACTGTAATGCTTACAGATACTGGTAGCTGTTATGTACAGTGGGTGAGATGTGCACCTCATGTCTTTTGTGCCATTGGGATGTGTGCTGGGTGGGACAGTCCTGGATGGCTCCCTGTCATGATCGACCTCTTACACACATCTCTGCCCATCCATATTTGCCTTATTATACTGTGTTCCCCCTACACACACACACACACACACACACACACACATATATATATATATATATATATATATATATATATATATATATATATAGGTAGGTAGGTACATAGGTAGGTAATAGGCAATCTGCCTGAAGGCATATATTAGTATGGCCAGAGTGTGCAGCTATCACCACACATGGGTTTAGCTCCCTAGGCCTCTGTGTAGTAGACCTGATGAAGTGATCCATGGTGTGACAGTTCAGTTTCACATACACTCATCAAGGCTCCTCTGGAAGAGTGTCAGTTAGGGACTCAGCTTAATGTAGTAGGGAGCTTGTTCCAAAGCAAGGGAAGTCTGTGAGTTAGTAATATATCCCTCCAACATGTTTTATTTATTGTTGTGATGATAATATCCCTAGAGCATGTGGCACAGTGAGGTTGGATTTACTACAGATAGCACATGTACATCAGTTCTGCATTGGACAATGACATGTCTGTTGGGCAGAGATCGCCTGAGTAGACAGTATGCAACAGAGTACAGATTGAGTTAAATTCAGTCTTGTTGCATGGGGAAACCGTTTGGGGCCAGTAATCCTCTTGTTAAAGTTCTTCAGTGGTCTTTCCAGCTGCTGAAGGTGCCTAGTCAGATTCATCGCAAGTGTGCCGTGATACTCTCTGATGGGTCTGATGGCTGATGAGTAGACGGAACCTCCTTTGACCTACAGGCAAAGACCTTTTTCTAACCACTTTGTGAATGTGTTTCTGGAAGTAGAGATGACTATCCACGTGTGCATAGATCCCTTATTATTACCTTCCTATTTAGGGTGTTGGCACCTATGTGGTATTTGTATGACTGTAGCTCGAGGCCATAGTTTTGACACCACATCTGTCTGACTGAGACCCTTTTTAAGGATGTCTCTGTTGTCCCAAACATTGATTATGACAACCTTTTTGCAGTCATCCACAAACTTTGCTAAACATAGCCCTCGTGTGTTTGACTGTATTTCTGAAAAGTATACACCAGACAGGAGGGGTCCCAGGACTGAGCCATGGGGGCAGCAGTTGTTACCAGCTTGAACAGGAGACCACAGTTCTTACCTTGTGGGATCTATCTGTGCCCCATTTGGCAATCCATCAGATGACATATGTGTTTATGCACAGGTTGTTGATTTTGTGGATATGACATGTGTGTGTGGGATGTTGGAAAAGGGCTTTTCAAGGTCTATGTAGGCCATGTGGAGTTCATTTCATTGATGTATGTCCTAGGTGACTGCCTTGAAAACTGTCTAGCAGGTTTAGGAACCATGATCTGCCCCTGACCAAACCAAAATGGGTAGGGTTGGGTGTTTGTAGGCTCCCAATAGCTCTGTTTATGAGTTCCATAATGATGGACTCCATGGCCTTGCAGATCAGGCTTATTAAGCATATAAGACTATATTTCCCATGGTATGTTGTGCACCGACACCTGTGGAGTGTGCTAAACTTTGCTGTAACCCATTCAACAGTTTCATATCCTGTATAGAGGGTGAGTCTCAACAGACTGTTCAGGTGCAGGGTCTGTTTGTTTTGGAGTTCACATATGACACAGCCAGGAAAACCATGTCATCCCATAGACACATTGTTTTTAGGTTTGGATAGAGCTGTTTAACCATTGTATACGTGATTTCTGGGTTTTCACAATCTCCAGGTATGGTAATGGGCCTTTTTGTCAGTGAGAGGGGGGTAAATATGTATGAACCTGTCTGACAAGATGTTGGCAATGTCAGTCATGTACATGTATTCATTTACACTTTGCACTGACTCAGAACATATATGAGTTTACATTGATATTTATGGCATAGCGAAAGAAAACTTCATGGTTCTCTATGGATTCTTTGGCAATATTTTTTGCCAGAACATGGCTTGGATAATGTTAGGAGTGCTCATTGTTTCTTGATGATACTGATCGGAGATTTATTGATCTTCTTTGCATTTTCACTTTCTTTGAACAACTTAAGTACTTGTACATATAGGGTTGCCACCTTTTCAAATGGCCAAAGTGGGACACTTCCGGGACACACATCAGATTTTACAGGCTGACACATACCCATGGTCAGTACAAAGGATAGAATTTTCCTTTTTTGCCTAAATAAAAGCTTATTCTTGTAGCAGTTTAGTTGCTTATTCTGTTTCTTGCAACATTTAGGTATTTTAGATACAGAAATAACTATTTTATGCAACTATTACGTAAATTATGGGACATAATTATGTCCTACAATCTCAGGACATTTGCCATTTTTAATATTTTTGGTCAGGACACAATTGCCCAAAGAGGGACTGTTCCTCACAAAGTGGGACAGGTGGTAACCCTAAGTACATAGTTTGATTATGACAGGGGTCCAATATATTATATGGGTCTGTTTTCATATCACTGTCTGCACAAGGCAGGATTGGTGAATAGTGACAAGTGTCTGGAGTAAGAACTGCAACTGCCAGATATGTGTGGCCCACTGCTGTACTCAGACATGGCTTAAGTGTGTGAGCATGCCCAGTATGACCTTTCAGTATGTTGTTGACTGACATTTGCTTCGTTTGTTTAAGTGTGTGAGCATGCCCAGTATGACCTTTCAGTATGTTTTTGACTGACATTTGCTTTGTTTGTTTAAGTGTGTGTGCATGTCCAGTATGACCTTTCAGTATGTTGTTGACTGTCATTTGCTTCGTTTGTTTAGGTGTGTGAGCATGCCCAGTACGACCTTTCAGTATGTTGCTGACTGAAATTTGCTAAATTTGCTTGTGTGTGAGCATGCCCACTATGGGCATATATACTATATGTGTGTGAAAAATCAAGTTGTTTTTTACTTCAGGGCTCACCTTTGTGTTGTACATTGACAGGAAGCACGCTGTGCCTGCAGGGCTTCCATGAGTCAATTTGCATAGACTTATCAACATTTCTACATACAAGGGGGACAGCTATTATTTGTACATTTCTATCCGGGGGAGCACACCTGATTGTTACTGTGGGTGTACATAGGACGAGGGGTACACCTTAAACTTATACACATTTGCTAGGCCTGCACTGCTTTGTCAGGTACTCCATTTCAGTCTGTACTGTTGCCTATCGTACTGCCTTGAGGCATACCATTGTACTACAGAACTTAGCTTCCAATTACATGCATATTAGTTTGTGACTTCATAGCCTACCAAACCCACATCACATTGCCTGGCCTGCTGTTATCTGTCTGCATAGGCCTGGGGGGAGGTTGCTCATATGCCTCTTCAGAGGGCATGATACAGCATTTGTTTGTGTTTGCACTTGTCTACAATTGTCCTGCTGGCTGTGACTGTTAGGTATGTGACCCCCCAACTGGCATGTGTGAGTGACTTAAGTTGTGTCTGTGCCAGTGAAATGCTGTCATGGCTTAGTGGTTCAGTACTGTGACTATAGTGCACAGTATCCTGAGTTCAAGTCCTGTCACTGCTTTTTATTTTCCTGCTGGGCAGACCTGACTGGTTAAGGAACAGTAAAGCAGGTGTGAGCATGTTTACCCGACTTTGCTCGACCTTGCCCGAGTTTGCCCATCATTGTCCAATGTTGCCCAACCTTGTGCTGGTTGGTACGGTGCGCAGCTACACGCAATTGTATTTAAATATACTCAATACTGGTAAAATTTGCTTAGCAGTGCTTTATATTGCTTAAAATAGGGACTCATGCCTCAGGTGGTGGTGCACGGCCACCTATGTCGGATGCACATATTACACTCCCTATACATGTTTGAAAACAGGTAGTGTCAAGTTCAGCATCCCTTTTACTGTATGTGCAAGTCAGAGAGAGGTGTCATTTCCAGGGTTCTACTGAGTCAGTGTATGTGCTATGCGTTGCCTCTTTGCCAAGGCCAGAGCATACTGGGCATGCCTCCTTCTGCCTACTGAGGCAGACTCAGGTTGTTCCTCCTCTGAATCACACTGTGCCTGTGCAGGCCTTGGCAATGGTGTGGGGGGGGGGCCTGTTTTGCCCTGCCCCATGTTGTTCATGCTGCAGCTGTTTTCACAGGATCATGTTGTGTAGCATGGCACATACCATGACAATTTGGGTACATGTAGTTGGTGAGTCCTGCAAGGCTCTACCAGACTCCCAAACACATGCTCAATTATGTTTCTTGTTTGTGCGTGTGCCTCATTATGGAGTTCTTGCTCAGGTGTGTGTGCATTTTTGATGGGTGTCATCAGCCACGGCTCCAGTATGTATCCAGCATCCCCCACTAGGTGACCATCAGGGATGTCCCCACTGGCAAATCTCTGGTACAGCTGCGTCAGATGCCAGATGTGGGAATTGTGATAACTTCCAGGGCAGCCAGCACACACATTCATTGTTATGCCCTGGTCATCACACACGACCAGGCAGTTGATAGAGGGGAAGCCCTTGCAGTTGATGTAGACCCTACTCTGCTCACCGGGTGGTGCTTTGATGTGTATGTGCGTGCAGTCTATTGCACCCACTACCTCAGGGTATTCTGCTATTTGGTGGAAAAGATGCACATTTCTGGCCAATGCCTCATGGGAATTGGGGAAATATACGTGCTCGCTGACATGGCATCCAGGAACTGGTGCAGTACTCTGGATGCTGATGCCTGTGAAATCCCCATCATATCACCAGTTGGTCTCTGGAAGGTACCTGTAGCTAGTATTCTTAGGCCGACACATACTTTGGTATCCACTGGGATGGGTTCCCCTCTGTTGGTTCTGTGTGTGAAGCGTGGCCAGCACAGCTCAACAATTTGCTGCAGGAGGTCTCTCTGTCCACCCTATAGCGCTCCACTATCTCCAGCTCATGTAGCCACTGGTAGGTTATTCTAGGTCTGTACACTCTTCTCCGTCTCCTCACTGTGGGTTGCTCAGCAGCATTCACAACATCACCACCCTCAGCACCTTGCACATGTTGGTTTATGATAGCAAGAGCAGCCCCTAACATTTTGTCTGACATTAAAGTTTTTAAGCTTTCCCTCTTTGTATACTGCAGTGTTGCAGAGTTCTTGGGGAAAAACAGAGAAGAATGCTGTTTGCAGAGTTTTAAGTGCTGGGCTGGGCTAGTCTGCTACCTGTGTAATTGGCTGATTCTGATATATTTCAACTGGCAGCTCTGCTAGTTCTCCTTGGTTAACTTCCTACTACTTCTTTTCCTTCCTTTTCCCTTTCTGTTTCTGCCCAGGGCAGCACCGCACAAACGAGCGCACATGAGAGCACATGCATGCACACGCTGTGTGCACGTTTGCAAGAACTTTTAGATATATTCATGGCATACACCTCTGCTTTCTGGTTTTCAAAAGGGACAACTGTAGACATACCTCTTGCAATCCTGAGCAACTCAGGGCAAACACAAGGCACTGTGCTCCAATAAGTTAACAGCCTTTCTGACACACCCCCTCATGATGTTACCTATATTTTACTCTACTACTCACCTACTCCTACACTTACACTCTTGGGACATGGCTCACATGCTGGGGAAAATTGTGATTCACTATCCTTATCCTCATTTGCATAGGATTGCCTACTAATGCATGGTTACATCTCTCACACTGAGCCCCCCCCCCCCCTTAGCAACCACTACTCAGTGGCCATGTTGTCTTCAGCCTGCCATTCACCTGCATAGCAGGATAAGCTTTTTAGTTAAAATGGCTATTTTTAAATTATTTTCTGTTTTTTTAAAGCGCTGCATGTTTGTGGTGCTGCGCTACACTTAAACTGCAGAGATGGGGGAAAAAAGTTAGATTGTAATAATTTTAAACATTTATAAATGCCAATGGCCTCATATTTGGCCATTGGCATGCTTCCACAACTGTATGCATCCTTTATTTGGAGCTGTCATAGCTCCGTTTTGCTATTTGCAGAACGGTACTCCGTTACCAACAGAGTACATTTCTGCAGATAACACTAATCTTCCATGGACAGGTTAGTGTTTCCTGGATTGCAAATTTACCTAATTTGCATAGCTTTCAGCAGCAAATGAGGTAATTTGCATTCCATGATGCTATCCGTGCAAGAGCAGCTTTAGCAGCTCTTGTGCACTCCTCTGCTGGCTGTACCTGGATTGCACGGCAGACATATTGCCTCCGTGAGCTCATACACTCTTCTTGCACTCTGTGCAAGCTTTCGTAAATCTGGCCCTCTGTCTCGGAACTGGTTCCTCATTTGTTCCTCATATGAATCAGCCACATTACCTTCAAACTTCTAAAGGTTACACAGGTATAGCTCTCAGTTGTGGCACAATTTACTGATGTCTGTACTCTCTTCCAGCACTACAGACATAACACACAAAAGGAGAAGAGGAAAAGTCTGTCATTTTTCTTGAGAAATTATTTTTGTTTTGGCAAGAACAGGTTCAGGGCTTTAGGAGAGTTATGGTTGCTGATGTCAATGCTTGCTGCATCACATTGGTTTGTAAAGCAGTTGACACTTTGGGGTTTCTGAGACACAGCTTTATTACTGAAATAAACAACAGTCAGGGTTGACTTTGGTCTGTCTTTGCCTAATAAGAATAAATGGTTTTGAGCATTTTTGAATGGAAACAGTCTTATAATCCTTGGGTGACAAAATATGTCAGTTGAGATTCTACCCCACTTACTCTGGGGTTTTATATTTCATATAAATGAAATGCTTTTGTGGTCTTAGTTTCAAATAATATTACAGTACCATGGTAGTGAAATAAAGCAAGAATTGGAAAACTGTTTTTTGCTCTCATTTCAAACATAAATATCTGCAGGACACATTTGATAAACTTATCCTTCTGACTAGTCACAATGTGTTCTCCACTCAAACACTGATCCAGACTCCTCAGGAACATTTCTGTTTTTATTTTCTTTATCTCAGCTTACCTGGTCTGACTTGTTCTTTTCACCATCTGTGTTACATACCCTGAGGCTACATCTCAGGGCTAGCCTGCCAACGACCAGTACATCTCTCTTCACAGAGGTAAGCAGAAAAATCAGATTAGTTTAAGTAATAATGAGATTGTATCTTCCTAGTAGTGTTTAATGCATTACAAAGTCATTGTTTTATATTTCTTCACATTTCTATTCCTATATAGATAGTTAAATAGTATAAAACACAGTGACAAACACATTACAGCTCATTCGTGTTTCCTATCACCACATCCTATAAAAAATGTCAGGATAACCTAAGGATGACATATAGTTTTATGGTCAGACAGTTGCAAGATTATATATATAACCATGGCTCTGTGGATCAGAATTTGCTGCTTTTAATATATTTACTATGTTGTACAGAATGGAAAGTTAAAATGCCTGGTTGGCTAAGTTTATTTATATAGTTGCCTTTTTATTATGGCTTTTTCATCATCTCCTGAAGCATATTTTAATACAGTAAAAGAAGTTGCATAGCAAAAATTTTGTCTGACAGTTGCAACAGAGGTCTAAGGCTAAAAACTTTTACTGATGTTGTTAGTTTCCGTTTGCCTATGGTGTGACCCAAAGCAAGTAATGTAACAAGACAACACTCTTGTTATGAGACTGCAAAAGGTCTATGTGGCTCAGTGTTTTACCCTAGTTAAAAATATAAACAATACATAAAGAACTGTTGACGATTTTGCAAAATGGAGGAGGTGTTGGTAGGAATTTAAGTTAGAAAAACATTCATTCACTGCTGAAATGACAAGCAAGACATGAAAAATAAAAATGGCCAAACTAAAGTCTGGACCTGCAAAGTTAAAGCCGTCATACTGAGGTCTGACAGTTCAGACACAGAAGGACTTAATATGCAACACATCTATACACTGAAGTATTCCATTTTTGGTTCCAATGACAGAAACATTCACTAGACACTGACGTGCTCTATTGACAAGGTTTATTTACAGAGTTTAATGGAAATAATGCAGTCTTGCAAAATGGAAAATACAGTCAATGTAATGAGTGATCTCATGAAATACAAGTTCATATTCACATGCACTGTTTCACATTTTTGTGGCTTTAATTAACAAGCTTGGTTTCAGTATTTCTGGTAAAGTCCAACACTTAACAATAACTGTCAGTTTTCTCTCAGTCCGCAAACAAACAAGATATATTTCAATCCTTAACACAAGTAGGCTGACTTCCAGCTCTAAGCCTTATACTGCAAAGAGAGCTTTTAACCTGGTTACTCATTTCATATTTAATTTCCCTGGAAACTCTGTAATGTACTCCTTTTTTGACCCAGGATTTATTTAGCAAAACTGGAATCTGTTTCTTCCTTCCTGTTTGTCTATTACATTTCCCAAGATGCACCTGTTCCGTGTCGATTTGGCCTGGCTGCTCATAAAAACTATAGTGTTCTCTAAGCTCAACGATCTCAGCAGCCAGTGGTATGATGCAACATGGTATACTGGTATATCCTTCAGCTACTACAAACATTTCTTTACCTGTAAGATAGCTGAAATTCTTGAAATTAAGTCTAGGAAGTGAGATTTGGCAGTGAATAATATAGCCTGTGGTACTACATTATCTTATATTTAAACCACTTTTTCTTTCAGAATGTCTCCAAATTGGATGTATTTATGTTTATATGTTGGTTTACTTCACTGAAGCTGTTACTTATGTAGAGAGCATTTCCATTATTTTAATATGAGCTTTTTTGACCAGTAACTTAAAGTTTAATAAGCTGTAGTTTGCATACTCTTCATTTATCTGTTGATATTTTTACTTATTTGCACAGAATTCTTGGTGATGTAATCCTGGTACACACACTTGACTGCCATTTGTTTTTTGTTATTCATATATGCCAATTCATCAATGCTTAATTTGTCAAAACTGCATTTTTCCTGGTGTCCTGTTTTTATTTTAACATCGTTCCTGGCTAATTTAAGTCTTCTAGGGGACTGTTGAGTAAAATTCTGCAACAAACTCTGAAATTTAAAATCACAAAAATATTTGGTGTATTTTCTATGATTAATCAGTTATACAACTTAACACAGGATTGCCGCACATCATTACTGTGATGTTTGTTCAATATTTGAGACAGTATTAGCAGCCTACCTTACTCAAGCAAGTTGTTTCTGCCATTTATCTACCATAATCTCCAGGCTTAATTCACTTTTTAAATTTCAGTAATCGTTATCATCCATTATAGCAACCTGGCTACCACTTAATAATATTAATTTAATTTATCTGCACAACCTACACAGACATCACTAATGCTACTTATAAAAGGTCTGTCTCCCTGGTTTAGACACATTTGTCATTACTGACTCTGTGAATCAAGGATGATTATCCTTCATACCTTCTGGTGCCACAGCCTACTCCTTGAGCAATATACATGACTATTCTTGTTCAGATTTAACTATCATTTCGCCATTGGTAGAAGTTGTATTATAAAAACAAGAAACTCCACTGGAGCACAAGGAGATGACTCGAAGCAATTTGTAAACGTAAAACACGATAGTTTATTCCAATAAGCTTTTCGTTCAGCACATATAGCTAAACTTCTTCAGGAGTTCGAGTCAGCTCCTTGTGCTTCAGTGGAGTTTTTTGTTTTTATTAGTTTTGTTTGTCCTGAGTAGTCTTTGGTTTTTTGAGAAGTTGTGTTATGCTACACTATCTTATTTGTGTCTGCCAAGCTTCTACTTGAAATATTAACTGCAGAAAAATCATAATAATTACCTTCTAGTTTATGTGCATGTTTATTTTATTTGGTAATTTTAAACTGCAGTGATCTTATGTCATGCTCTGTACAGTTTAAATAATTTGATCTTGCACTGTATGCACACATACTTTCTTTATAGTTCTCATACAAATGTGTACATTCTGAAACTGAGTTTGCTGCTTTCCTATCCAGCACATGCTTAGCTCACTGAGCTTATTGTACCTCAAACTTAGGTTGTCTGTGGGAACATGAAGCTCACTCCTTGGGGAAGAAAGATCATTTGTTGAAGTTCATTATGCTACTGCCTGATCCACATTTTTGAACTTTAGATTTACATTGTTTATTCTTGATCTAACCTCACCCTGTGCCAAGTGATGTTAACTATTATCGTTCCATTTATCAGTATGGAGGAAAAAAAGTTTTATCTCAATAATATGACCAAGAGTTCTTCAAGCTGCAGTTTGCAAAACTTTATTTATTTTTTTCATAAGTGTTCCTTACTATGACTTAACTCTTCATTTAACCTATTTTCATAGGTACTAAGCTCAGAGCAGCTGTTACTACTATGCACTAAGTATAAAGTATTACTAAGTATCAAGTTAAGAAATTTTTGTTTCCAGATCTTCCCTATCTTAGTATTACCTCTTTTTTTTTGCTTCACTGTAGATTTTTTGCAGACTACTAATTTAACTTCTCTACACAGTTTAACTGCATGACTCATTACTGAAATCCTCATTGTTACCTAGCTAGTGCGCTGTCACTACATCTTGGTTTATGGCCTACATTAAATGATTTATATTCCAAAAGTATTACGCCAGCTGCCTCTACTGGTATTATTTTCATTCTCTGCAGGTTTAAACCCGTACCTCTCTTATGACTCCGCAGTAGGCACTGCTTGTCTCCCTTTTACAGCTAACACATTCCTTGCTGTTTTTTTTTTCTCTCCAACTGATTCTATGTCTTGATAACAAGAAAGTGACTGTACATGGCTCTATCCATTACACTACTGACTGTATGCAAAATAAATTCAAAAGCTTTGTGATTGCATCACAGGGACTCAATAGATATCATCAGATGTAAACAAATTAAGCAATCTGGTTATATCTCCCGGTTATTATCCTAACTAAATAGAAGTTTCATAAAATACGAATGTGATGGCTTCTCACTACCAATTTGTCTACAATGCTGTAACCCTAGTAAAGCCACAACTCACATTTGCTTCGTATTATTCATATATATAAATTCACCAAGGTTCAGTTAGTCAAAACTGCATTTTTCAGGAACTCAGGATTGACAATAGATTGTAAACAAGAAACATACCTCTCAACTTCTTAGAGTAAGAAATATGGACAAAGCCATTAATAAAAGTGGGACAAAGGCCCAAAAATAGGGACACTTTTTAAATATTGCTCTTACAAACTTAGAAAGTTGATAGAATAACAAGTTTTCGTTAGCATGAATTTTCTGAAGGGTATGACGTCTGAAACTCAAATGCCTGTCATTATTTTCTAACATCAGTCTTTAATGATTTTCCACTAATTTGCCAAAAAAACAAAATTTTATGAAAAATGGATCACAAATATGTGGCAAAAATCTGGACATTCTGTGAAAATCTGTACGGTTGAGAAGTATGAGAACAAGCCAAAAGCTAATACTAAAGAACTACTATGGGGGTTTTACCCCTACTCTTTTATAATATTACTAATTTTACACCATTTACATTTTGAAGAAAGTGCATGCTTGACCAGTACTATATCTTGTGTTAGTGAATTTTCTCAATAGTGAATGTTTTGAAGACAAAAATTCTGAAAATTTCATGAGTCACTTTAGTGACACATTTTGTAGAAGGGTCCTTAGAACAACCTTACTCAGTATGAGAAGCTGAACAATGAGCTGAGCATCCTTGAGCCATGTTCTATAATTCAACGATGACCAGATAAGTATTGCAAATGTGAGGGACATGCCTCCCATCAGCCACTTATCTTACAGCTTTTTATGACTCATAGTTTCCAGGAATTCTTCAATGACTGGATAAGATAAATAACACGAGGTAGTGTTCTATATTGCATATTCTTGCTCCACAGCAGATGAATTTGATTTAAACTGGATAACAATGCATGTACTGTTAGAATGTTTTTTACAATGCCATGGTGAGACAGCATACTT
The DNA here is from genome assembly GCF_019279795.1 of Protopterus annectens. Classification (NCBI taxonomy): domain Eukaryota; kingdom Metazoa; phylum Chordata; order Ceratodontiformes; family Protopteridae; genus Protopterus; species Protopterus annectens. The sequence goes on from NC_056744.1 coordinate 246,366,489, forward strand.
CTCACAATCTCCTCTAGACCATTATGCTCACAACCCCTTCTAGGTCAATAATATTAAATACTCCAGTCAGAGTTTATTCTGTTTGGTGACTTCAGATTAAAATAGTCAGAGAAAGATGTCTACTGCTTTATTCAACTCCTGTTTGATTTCAACCTTCACTGAGTAGTCTTTCTACATATTTACCACAATCTGTTTTCAGACAGTCCTTCCACAATGTAGTGCACCTCTTCAAAGTGAAAAAAATGTACCAAACGTGAAGTTCTTTTAGATAGCCTTAGTTATTATAGTCTGTTTTTTTACTACCCAGTTTTACACTAAAGCCAAATTAGTCATGGTCTCCTAATGCAATGATTCCATTCTTAAGGAACTCAGTCTGTGTCAAACTATGAATCTCCAGCTCCTATCATGATTTAAATCAAGTCTCAAATTTGCTTTTAAATGCTATAATACAAAAGACAGGACTGACTCTTCAAAATACTTTTAGAATCAGAAGTGATGTGTCCTTTTGGCTAACAAAAGAATTTAAACAAACAATCATATCTAAAGTGATACTCAAAAAATCCTGGTCTGGTTCGATAACATATATTATACTGAAAACAGTATAAAACTTGTGTCTTCAGCAGACTGCAAATGCTTGCTATTTCAGACTGAAACAGCAGCAGTTGTTGAGAAATAGCAAATTGAGAAAGGATGGGCAGGCAGGTACAAGAAAAAAAATCAGTCTACATAAAACTGACCACCACAACCAGGAGGATATAGAAAACAAGCCCATAAGACATCGAAGAACAAGGAAAGGAAGGTTTCCAAATGTAATTCTTCAAAAAAATAGATAACGTACATAGTTATAAGTTTAGGTAGCAAACAGTGACCATGCAGTAGTGTAATTTCCATACACCTGGTCCCAAACAACAGAGTCTGAGATTACAACAGAATAAATATGGGATGACAGAGAAGGTAAAAGACAGAAATGTTCCTTTTTTAAACCTGGAGAAAGCGTAGGAATTGGATTCAGTTGGTGTATCACAAAGCGAGCTATGTAAGGTATGAGAAAAGCACAGAAGAAAGCTTCAGATGAAAACTAGTGGAATACAACCAGTTTGTCCAGAAAGTTCAGAAGTGCTAATTTTATTTATTAACAGTGCAAGTGAAGTGGTCATCACATACCCTCTTCAGTTATGAGCTAGTCCACAACAGCAAGGGTAAATATAATACCAATGGACATTTTATAGCAGCTAATCAACTCATATAGCACTTGTGAATTGGAAGGAAATTGGAGTTTCCAGTGAGAATCCCATAGCACAATGCTATGTATTGAACCTCTGTGCTGACAAGAAATAATATTAAGGAAAATGAGAAGTAGTAGAAGGAACAGAGGGACAAGGGGAAGTGTTAGTGAGAATGTTTTTTTCAGGGGACTAGAAACAAGACAGCAAACTGACTGTAGATAATGCAGGCAGTAATTAAATGGAAGGTAACACTGACAGTAGGTTAAAGTAGATGAATTAATGCATTCTTTAGTGTATGGGATAAAGACAGAAAGGAGGAAGGTAAAAGAATAAAATTATATGGGAAATTTGGAAGGAAAGTATATAGATGAAATTATCTAAAAAGGTTGGAGGTATAAAGAGGCCAAGGAAAACGTTTGAAAATTAAATAAATACTTCTCATGTGTATTGATAAATAAGAACTGCAGTTTACTAGTGTGAGAGAGCAGGACAGATGAATGGGTAGCTAGACAAATGAGTTGTAAATGGGAGTGAAAGTGCAGACTAGAAAACAGGAATTATGTATGAATACTGCACAAAGGTCCAATAGGATCTTATCTTTAGGAGGGGTGTTGGAACACTAGCTGAAGCTCTGATAGAACTCCTCAACAATGTATTTATTGGAACCAAGCAGTGGTGGTGCCACCTTGCAAAGTTGGTAGCCATTGGGAACTACAGAAAAGACAGAGTAGCCTTAGTGGTGGGAAAATGATTGATGCAGTCCTAAAGTGAAGGTTCATAGCATTCCTAGAGCAGAACTCCAGCATGGAAACATGACCAGGTAATCCTTAAAGACTGCCTGCTAGCACTCTAACTGACTTACCAGGGAAGTGACAGAGGAAGACATGCAGATGTACTCTTATTTAAATGTTAGCAAAATCTATATTTTTTTCCTCCATCAGAGATTTCTTGTGAAAATGATTGTTTGTGTGAGGTGGGTGAGCCAGAAAGAACAAGATAGCAAATTGTGTAGGTAGCCATAGTGTAATAAAGCAATGCTCCTGCTGCCTTGTAGCTGGTATGCCATTTTGTTAAAACTTTCCTAAGATGAAATTAAGTAGTCAAGAGCACACAAAGTGGAGAATATTATATACATGCAAATACATGAAGTTATTTATAACTGGCTAAGTGTTTGGAGCTCAAGATGACCATTCCTGAAAGATTAATCAGACAGAAAATTCAGTAAAAGAAGAGTTGGTGAGTTATTCATGAACTAAATTATATGGCTGTTTCCCTTTGATGTAAGTGATTCTGTCATTCTTTATGGGAATCAGACTACTGACTGAAAGACGTTCTTTGGTCTACGTCATTAAACAATAATTTCAGGATAGCTTACTAAAGAGCTATGTTTTCATATTTTTGTTACGCAACAATATTCATCTTAGTCCCCTACTAAAGTAGACTCCAATTTGTATAATTTATCTTTGTTTACAGCATTTATTATATCAATTGAAAACTACAATGTTACACTGTTTGATTCCCAGAAATAAACATTAGTGACTAAAATAAGCTAAGTATTCCCCAAAACCAAGGGAGTAAATGAAAAGCAAAATTTGTGTTTAAAGCTAGCTTTTTAATACAACATTATAAACAGTAGCTATTGAATACCACTGTAATTTTAATAATAAACTAGTTTTAAATGCAGTCTTGCTGTCTTTCACTAGATCTATTCATTCCAGCAATAGTTTGAATTATTTATTTAATCCCTACAAGAAATATACCTTGGCATACACATGATGACAGTTGTGTCTCTGATCTGCGTGTCAAACCAGAGAAAACTTCAATGACCTTTATCAGTTTCAGGTTGACAAAATACACTGTAGCATTTTTCATTCATTGCCCCCTCCACCTGATACCCTGCTCTATAAACTTCATGTTAGCAATGTCCCTTCCATAACGATACATTTTGCATTTCATTGTTTTAGTGCTGATGAATCACAAGGTTATGGATCCAACATGAGAGATCTCAAGGAGCATCTGTGCTTTTACAAAGAAAGAATATTTAAAATTACTAAGGGTATTAATTGTTTTTTATTAATAAGTATAGTGAAGAAACATAAGAATATCTGATAACATACTTAAGTTGACTTATATTTGTTTAATTTTATTTTCCAATTTGTTTACTGGGAAAGTGAGTTGGTCTATTGGCCCTTTTTGGTCACGATCACAGTACAAAGCATTACAAAGACAATATAAGCAAAGAAAAAAGCATATGTAAACATACAATATATATGTAAATGTACAAAAACAAATCCATAATGGAAGAAACAACACTGGATTAAGCAGAGATAAAAGATACCCCCCAGGATTCAATAAACTCAGTGTAGGAATAGTGTTATTCCTTCACGGAGTGAATGGTGTCCACTTTCACATAGTCATAACAGCAGCATGCCTTACATATTAATGAAGCCATGCTACTGATAACGGCTTTGCAGATAAGAACACTACTGAGTGCATAGGATATGTTTTAGTAGTGCTCGCACATCCAACATGCCCCCTGCACTCTGAAAGTGCTATACAGCACTTTCTAACTGCTTTCGGTGTCCGCTGACACTGAAAGCCAGAATCTAAATAGGAAGCAATGGTGGGGGTGTGTGACAGGTACTGTTACACACACCTTGCATTGTCAAAGTGCTGTATGGCACTTTCTAACTGCTTTTAGTGTCTGTGGACTCTGAATGCAGGAATTTAAATGGGAAGCAATGCAGAGGGTGTGTGACAGGTACTGTCACACACCCACTGCATTGTGAAAGTGCAGTACATCTGAATCTCTTAGATGAAAAAATCTGAACAAAGCTTAAAATGATGGGGGCATACCTCTCAACCTCTTAGAGGCACAAATCTGGACAAAGCTTAAAATGACAGGGAGGCATAACTCTCAACTTCTTAGAGCCAAACATCTGGACAAAGCCTAAAATGATGGGGGGGCATACCTATCAACCTCTTAGAGGAAAAAATCTGGACAGAGCCTAAAATGACGGGGGGCATACCTCTCAACCTCTTAGAGCAAAAAACTGGACAAAGCTTAAAATGATGTGGGGACAAATAGGGACAGATTATAAATATTGCCCTTACAAAAGTAGAAAGTTGATAGAGGAACAGGGTTTGTATCAAGATAACATGAAGGGAAGAATTAGAAGTCTGAAACTCAAATGTATGCCATTATGTATTGACTTCAATCCTGATATGTTCCATACACACCTAGACAGTTGATAGAATAGCAGGTAGTACATTACCAAATATGACTTACAAGTAGTATTGATACATGTAATTAAAGTGCTTGTATTATTTTTTTTTCCATTCTAAGTAAAGTTTAAGCATAGCTGAGCAGGTTTGTGTGTTACATCCCTCTACTCAGCATTGTTTAAACCTCTCATAGGAGCTAAATACAAATGTGTAGCTAAAATTCTTAGTAATCAGATAGCGTAGTGGTTAGAGGCCCAACTTTGTATGCAGTAGTTCATGTTTCAAGTACTGAGTGAGGTCATTTATTTTTCTATGGGAAAGCATTGTTAAAATTATTTTTTTCATTTTAAATTATGTAGTAATTGATATTTGTTAAACAGGGTAGTATAGCTGATTCAAAATGGAAGCGTCAGTGCATATAATACAAGTGTCCCATACAGTATAGCCACACCCCAAGGTAATGTAATGAAAGCACATAGAGGGATGTCATGTAAAGTAAATCATATAGACTTAATACTATGTCAGTAATGATTAATTAATTTACAATTCTGATATTTTTTTTTAAATGAAAAATGAGCAAAGCTTAGCAGTGCTCAGTGCTGCTTAGCCAGTTTAAGCATTGCTTAGATGTAAATTCTAAGCAGCAGTCAACTCAGCTAAGTGGATTTGTGCACTATTAAGCAGTCCTCAGCATTTACCCCTTTAAGCACTGTTCAACTCAACTTAGCAGATTTGTGCACCATTTAGCTGAGTTTCGCATTTACAAAATGGACCAATGACAGCAAAGGGTGGGAATATGGCCTTATTTAAACTGTACAGGTGGGGATACACCCATAACCTGTTGTAGTTTGATCTCTATAGAAACCATGTCTGGTGTTGGAGAGGGAGTGTGCTTTCAGGCACAGTGCTGGGGCATTCTGGAGTCCAGGGTCATGGCTGGACTCCTTGTCGAACACCACAATGACAGACTGCTGCAGGGCCAGTACCAGGGCTCTAAGTACAAAGTGGAGGCCTGAGACCATCTGGCACATGAGCTCACCAGTGCCACTGGAATTCCCCGAACTGATGAGCAGGTACAGCATCATTATGCTGACCTAAAGCGCAGGAAGGGGAATGCTCTTGGCCCAGTGGATCCCAGATGCTGGGGTATGGAATGCTCCAGTAGTTAGAAGTATCTCATCCATAGTTGTACCAAATTCTAGCCTGAGTATGTGATAGAAAGATATGCATAATGTTTGTTTTTCCCCCTACAGCTGCAGCAGAGAGGGCTAGCAATGTCGAGGCCCATACCGACAGACTGACAAGCCTCCGCTGAGAGGCTGGTGAGTACAGATCTACCTTGCAGTATATAGTGAAATAAATAAGACAGAGTAAATTATTTATGGCCAGTAGGTGTAGTGTGTCCTGTGTCTAATGAATAAATAAAAGTTTGCCAGACTAATATTGATCTACAGGATATGCAGTAGTAAACCACTGTGTCACATAAGTAAAATAAAGACTTATACCGCAAACTGTTGTGTTTACTCTGGTATGCTGTTGTAGAAATAGAATGTGTATAGGTTCTTCAGAGCAAATATGGCTTTGAGAGCATGAATTAACTGAGGTTGTTCTGAGAACCAGCTATTATGGAAAGCAGTAGATTGTGGAGCTGTAAAACAAGATATAAATGAAGTATGAAATATGTTATGCACTAAGATCTGAACCCTGAATAGTAATGTCTAATTTATTATGGCATGTCCCTGGCAGCATTGCCTTGTGTTAACCTTTGCTTTCCAGACTGTATTATTTCAAAGGATTAATACACAGTACATTAATTATCTGTCATGCATGAATCTCAGGATTACAAGGTCAGACTGTCTTACTTACAGAGTATTAGGAAGAAATCAGTCAAACACGACACAACAGCTCCCCAGTAGCTCAGTGTGATGAGAACTAGCCTTGCTGTTCATTTTAGCACACACAGACATGGTTCAAATCCAGGGAGTGGTACTGAGATGTGTGCATATATACACTCAAGAAATCTTGAATATTTGTAGAAACAGTCAGACAGTGGTAACATACATTTTCTCCACAGGTCTTACAGGTAAAGAAATGTTTGTAGTAGCTGTATGAAGGGTATACCAGCATACCATGTACAACTGTCCCACTGTCCAACCCCATGCCTGCAAATGACAGCAGAATAGGTACATACACCATGCACTCTTCCCGATACATGTCTGTCAAGTGTCATGCTGTCATGGCTAGTGGTCACTGCTGCCAATCACCTTGGACACAGATAGGAATCCATGTGAAGTATGCCAGTAGCAGACTCACACAACATCAGTGCAGGGTACCCCTTCTTTGTCAGGTATGTAGCCCTGACATGTACAAGCCCCCTCTAGTAGTGTAGCCATTGTTGTCCCAGTCTGCCCCATACCATTACAGGTTGACAGTTTAACAGGTATGTATGTGCTACAGAAGCTATGGGGTATAGTTATAAGTAAAGTGAGGGCAGACCTGTAGTGTATTGAGCAGAGCTCTTGTGAAAAATAGAACCTATACAGTTGTTAATGGACTTTTTTTCTCCCCCCACCCCTCATCTGCATAACTAATTATTATTCATATAATACAAGTATGTTTTTCTCAAAGCATAATATTGGGACTTTTGTTCTATTATTGTTCATATATTTAATTGGTTGCATATTAACATACCTTGTTCAAATACCATTCTTGGTGGACTGTTGCCGTCAATGTAACTGGCATGCGGTTACAATGCTTACTGTTATTCCGTTTATGCATGTGTTCTGTTTGCTATGCGGCTGTTTCAAATCTGTTGGCTTAGGTTAATTGGAACACCCACACATGGTGTTATAACTAATTTTTAAATGTTTTGCTCATGACTAACCAATATATCTTGGAAAACCTCAACACCATAGCACATTTGGGAAGGCAGATCCTGGCAGATCCATCTGTCCCACCTCATCTGTCCATGGCACTGGGCCCCAGCATTTATGTAACCCAACCTGGAACTTCCTCCTCTGCTGGTCCTGCACCACCTTCAGGTGGAATTGCCTTAGGGGATAGGGCCCATCCCCTCCTGGGCACAGGTGAGGAGAGGAGCCCATCACCCATTGCCTGTTCCAGGGTATGGTGCGCAGTGTCATCCACTCCAAGTTGAATGGACAGCTGCTCCAGGTGGAAGGACAGCTAGTGCACCTGGAGAGGTAGGCTGACTCTGTTGTCCAGCCCCCAGCACAGTCACCTTCAGGACCATGAAGATGCAGTGGTGACTGCCCATGGCTGGGGATCTCAGTCCCACTGTATCCATTTGGGGGCTCATGAGCCTTTGATTCCCAACCACTCTCCCCATTCAAGATGTTTACCCCACTCATGTGTCATATACCGCCCCTGTCTGCTGTCTAGTGTGTCTTGTCTGTCTACAAATGTAACCTATCCTACACAAACTACCTCCTTGAACATGCCTACAGCCCTTCCCCAACATCCAACTCTCACCTTAATAAAAAAAAGGAGGGATCTGTCCAGCAAAAAAATCATTGCCCCATACATTCCTCTACATTTTGCCCCATGTCCAGTTATGTAAAATCAATCTAAACTCAAATTCATCTATAAAAGTATGTGCCAACACCCCTCCCTGTGGGGTGTGAGGGTGTAAATTCCAAATTTTCCACATCGGTCACAGCTGTTGCTGCAGTAAAAATGTAAAGCTATGGTCCTTTCCTACAACCGTTCTGCATATCCCTAGCTGCTTTTCCTAATGTTTTACCCCCTACTTGCCCCCATTACACCACTATCCTATCACTCTTTTTTTCTTTTCTTTATTTAAAATTAGCACAGGTGTAAGCAGGAATAACTGCCGCTACGTGAAGCTAAGAGGACTTAACTGTCTGTTACTATCACTTAGCTTCACGCAAAACTGCGCAAACCTGCTTACAACTACTTAAACATGCTTTAATCACTCTGTCTCCATCAGCCCTTGTTCTGCCAGCAACAAAATACTCAGCCCTACTAAGTCTCAAACCCAGAATGCTATGCACTTCAGTCATAACAATGTACCACTACACCATCTGAGGTACAAGGATTTGCAATGCTTTTACAAACATATCATGCATTATGGTCATTTAGCATTAATGAAAAAAGTCATCAGTATCAAGCCTTGAACCAAGGACCCTGTGCATGACAATCACAGCAATGTACTTCTACACCATCTCAGCTGTGGGAAACTGCAATGCTTCTACAAACATTTCATGCACTACAGTCATTTAACATAAGGGGACAAATACACATCCCTGGCAAGCCTTTAATTCAGAACCTTATACCCTACAGCTACAGCAGCTTCCACTACTCTACATGAGCTGTGAAAATTAAAAATGCTTCAGTAAATATATCATGCAGGATGGTCACCCAACATTAGGGAAAAACTTGTGGAATTAGTATTGTTATATACATATATATGTATATATATATATATATATATATATATATATATATATATATATATATATATACACACACACACACACACACACACACATATATATATATATATATATATATATATATATTCATATATATATATATTCATAATATATATATATATATATATATATATATATATATATATATATATATACACACACACACACACACATACACTCAACCACTGCAAGACATCTGCAAAAAGCATGACAAAGTGGGGGGATAAAGGGCAAACAATAGGGGCATGTTTGAAATATGGCATTGATAAGCTTAGAAGTTTGCTAGAGTATCCTGGTTTGTTTTAACATATATTTTCTGATAGATTTAAGGTCTGAAACATAAATGATTGTCATCATTTAGTGAAGTCACTGCTCACATCATCCCAGCAATTTGTTAGAAACACACAACTGTTATGGGGAACAGACCAAAAATATGAGCTACACATCTGGACAGTATATAAAAATCTGGACAGTGGAGAGATATGACTGCAGTCATGTAACAGAAGGGAAAAAACACTCGGATCTGCCAACCATTTCACCCAGCACATTCTGAACTGCAGTCAGACCAACACAGCACTACCCCAAATCAGCTTTGGAGAATTACTCATGCATTTGCAAATATATCATGCACTACAGGGATGTAACTATAGGGAAAAGCAGACATTAATGAGAAATTGTCCACCCACAACCATTTGCACAACAGTCACAGCAACATAAAATTACCCCAACTGAACTCTGGAGTATAATGACTGTTTGAACAAACATATCCTGATTGCCATTCACACACTACACCTACATATACTGCCCCAAGAAGTCACATAGTACTGGGAATCCTGCAGTGTTATGGGACATTTCTCAGTCTGCCCCTACAAACATATATAGCTGTTAGACCACCAGCAGCTGTAGCAGCATGTGCAGTCAGATAGAAAAGGATCTATGATGCTCACGTCTTCCCCTCTCCCTAGTCAGTCCAACAAACATTTACACACTACACTGCTACACAATCTTGACAGTCTGTTAAGAATGGCCAGACATACATAACTCTCTCCTGTACAGATTTCCACAGAATGTCCAGGGTGTGGTGCCATATTTATGGCCACTGCCTCATAACATTTCTGGATGTCTGCTAAATCACTGGGATGATATCTGGAGTGAAGTCACTAAATAATGATATACCATACATCTGAACCTCTTACTGCAAGACATCTGGACAAAGACTGATATACTTGGGGGACAGGGGGGCAAAAATAGAGACATATCTTAAATAATGATTTTACAAACTGAAAAAGTTGCTGGTGTTACAGGGTTTGTTGTAACATAACTTTTCTGAAGGATACAAAGTCTGAAACACAAATGGATGTCATCATTTAGTGACTTCAATCTTCACATTATCCTACTGAATTGTCAAAACAGAAATTGTCTGAGGAACAGACCACACATAAGAGGCAAACCTCTGGACATTCTGTGGAAATCTGGATAGTTGAGAGGTATGTCATATACATATCACTGTCAGATGTCAAATCATGCAGAAAATGCATGTCCAGACAAACCCTGTTAATCTAGCAATCTTCTAAGTGTATAACAGGGATACTTAGTTACAATCTGTATCTAATTCTGGAACTATGTCCCTCATTTTGTTGGGCTTTCTCCACATTTCTTGTTCTAAGAGGTATTTCCACCTACCTTCTGTGAACCTGTAGCCACTACACCCCCATAATGTCCTCCTTACAGGCAAGGAAATGGGGCAAGGCCACATGAAGGACTTAATTATAGCACTGTGTTGCTATGGCATTGGCTAATGGAGAGACAACACAGCTGTTCTGGATGCAATTAGCAATTGGGAGACACCAACTGGTGCACAGGCCATCACCGGCTCATGAGCATTACCTACAAAAGGCAAGCTGATGCCTATGCAAAAACAGGTCTGAACCTTTCTACACAAAGACAGACTGTGACTACACAAACCTAAATATTTGCATTATTCTGAGAAAACTCTTCAGCACTATAACAGTTATGTCACTCAATTAAGCATGTAATGGAATGCAGAAGGGGTGCAATAATGTGAAATAGGAAGTTAAACAATAGGTCTCAACAAGACTTGCTGGACTCACATGTTGCTATCCAGCACCTACAGCCATTTCTGCTAGCTCTGTCTGCAGTGACATAGATCACAGCTCTGGCCCCTGAGTCACCCCAGCAAAGGTCAGCTCACATATGACTACTACTGGGGTGTCTGTTGTCCAATACTGACTGTGACACTGCCAGGCCATCTATCTGGGATGTTGTAAATATTCATATGTCACCTGTGAATGCTACTCTGATGCATATGCTTGTCTTACAACTGTAAGAGACCTATATAGGGTATGTGCATAGTACAAAACTGGCACAGAAGTCTATGTTGAATTGTATGTTATATAATGAGCTCATACCTTACAACTGTCCAGAGTTTTGCAGACTGACCACATGTTTGCCTCATATTTGTAGTCAGTGCCTCATACAGTTGTGTTTTGTCTGGCAAATCAGTAAAGACTGAAGTCATAACATAATAGCATACCTTTCAATGTCAGATGTCATATCCTTCAGAGTATTCCTGTGAATGCAGAACATACTTTGCTACCAACTAAGTGTGCTACAGCTAGATTTATAAAGTGTCACTATTTTCTGGCCTTTGCCCCCCATTGATGTATGTCTTTGTCCAGATGTCATTCTCTAACAGGTTGAGAGGTATGACTGAGCTGTAAGAGTATAAACACAATGTGCCATACTGACAAAGAACAGAAATGTACATCAAGTATTACCTGTGCACATGTATGTATTAACAGTAGAAGCTGGACGCTTTAAACATGCAGACATGAGTTGCAAAATGTCAAGTAAATAGGCTGTACTCATTTTACAAATGTATTATCTTATTTCTAGTGCACCAAACAGACACAAATGTCTACACCTACAGGTTGTTGTATTGCCTTCAAACATAAATAATTACTAGGTTGAATATAATTACTAAGCTGAAATTGGAAAAGTGTTTAACTGTGTTATGACGTCCAGTGCTACACACACATCAGACAGATATGTACACCTGGTGCAAGTATGATATTTGCTGTTAGCCTGTGAAATGAAGGCAGGTGAGAAATACTGATGTAATATGACATAATGCAGCATGAATGTGGATTATTACTTTCAGACCTGTCACACACAAACAGTTTTGCATGTTGTATAGGAACTAGGCAAATGTAACATTGTTTACATATATATATGGCAATATGGTATATCTGTCTGATGTTTGTGTGGTCTGCTTTGCTCTGAGTAGCGGTCATCTCTGCATGCAATTTAGACTAGAAGCTCAGTATTTAAGCTTTGATGACTTGTTTTTTGTATGTTATTGTAGTATAAAATTTGTTTGGTTATACGTATTCTGTTCTGTTGTACTTTTCACAGTTCTTGGCTAGGGTCTGTTAACAAAGGTTACCAAAGAAATCCTTTGAAACATGTGAATAGCAGCAGTTATGCGTAGCTGAGGCATAGCATTGCTCTCTTAATTACAAATATCTGTAGTTAGCTGAAGTGTTTCTGTGAAAAATATGAAGCACAAAACCGATAAAACCAAGTAAATAAAGTCACGGTCTGGATGTGAGATAACAAACATCTTGTTATCTCACATCCAGACCGTGACTTTATTTACTTGAAGTGTTTCTGTATTGTGTAGTGCTCTGAATATCAGTCATCTCTGCATTTAATGCTGATTTGAAGCTCTTTAGTTAAGCTTTGGCCACACATATTTTGTATCGTATTGCAGTATTGCATTTGTTTTGTTGAAAGTTTTCTGTTCTGTTGGAGTTGTAAGGGTTCTGCCTTGTTGTGTTCAAATATTTGTTGGCATGTGACTTGGCCGCCCCTACTACAAATCTCATTTTGAACACACCTCCCAGTTGAATCTCAACAGCTTATCCTACTGAGTAGACAGACCCCACCCCACTTTGTGTCAAAACCAGACATTATCATGTTTCACTCCTTCTCACATAACCTGTAAAAAAAAAAACATGTTACCGTATTTCTGTCTATTCCAACTGTATTATTTCAATTTGCTGTCGCTGCCTGTTATTACAATGACTCAGTTGCACTTATTCTGCTGCATGCATTAGTGCTTGTCAGTAGCCTGATGTAATTTTGTTATGCTAAGGCTGTGCATTTAAGCACATGGGCTTCAGGCCAGTTGTTTCAAATAATGTAGGTTTGTGGCCTGCACTGTTGTTGGAAGGGAGGCTACATTATGCCCTTCTGAACTATACCTTGCTGATTAAAGGCTCATTGTGACTGTTCATTTGAACTGTATTTGTCTGACAATGGTACACCTTGTTTGCTGTAGCATACACTACATCCTGACCTGCTGAATATAGCTTTGTTTCAATAACCTGAACAAAAATCCAGGCCATCTCTTTTTGTGAGGCTTCCCCTGCACCCTAGTGGCAGGAGTGTGCAGTTAGAAGTTGTGTGACTGAAGAGTGCTGGAATAGGGCTCTGTTCTGAGCTTCACTGTTGGTTAACTGGTTAACCCATTGAAATTAATTTTCTCTTGTTTGCTATTGTCATATTGAAGTGTGTATCTGTTCACCTATGTTACACTGACCTAAAAGATTATAAATATCTTTAGCATAGTCTGATTACAGGCTTTGTTGCAGTCACTTCTGTTTGTGTGGTTCTTGTGTTTCCTGCTATGCCATCTAGTGTTTCCAGGGCCTGCTTGCACTTAGTGGGAGTAGGTGAACTGGTTGGCACTGGTCTGCCTTAGGATGTTGAGCTAAGAGCTCAGGCACAAGGGTTGATTGGTCACTCCCAGTGTTCCTATTTTACCATCGTTGTTGTGGTATTTAAATGTGCATAGCTTTGTGCAGTTTTAACACTTTAAGACATATCTCAGTTGCATGTCTTTCCCTTACCTGCACTCCTGTATGAGTGAGGCCCTTGCCTGCAGGTACTGTCTTGATGTTATCCAGCCATACTCACAACTATAGGTGCTATCCTCAGATAGTACCCACTCTACTATCTCTGACCTCTCTTCCACAGATGCTGATAACCATGAACTGACAATTTCCTGTGCTTTCCTGTGCTTTCTCATGCTAGTCCAGTTGATATGGACATCCGGATACAGTGTAGCCACTGCCTTAGTACACAGACAACTGTGTGCTACTACCAACTAGGAGCACAATATGTGAGAGATGCAATCACATTAAGAGCCTGGAATCCTTGCTGTCTCAGTCACATGACAGTACATGATTGAAGGACCACAATGCTTTGCAAGAAATGGCCTTCATCTGTCTCCCGTGGGCTTTAGGCTTCTAGCAAAGGCACTTGCCTTCCCCATAGTGCCTTTTGTAGGCAAAGTCATTTACAGTACATTACCACCATGAAGGCTTATTATAAATGAAATGTAAAGGTAACTCTGCTAACTGCTAGGAGTCTTAGTGTGAAACTAAAGTCATTGCAAGCGTACCTTGTCCTGGAGGATGCGGACATTTGTGCAGTCACTGAAACCTGGTTTGAAGCTGTGCAGAGCACAGTAACCTTGCCAGGTTACTCATCGTACCATACTTTCAGACCCCAAATGAAGGGCTGCAAGCCAAAGGAGGTGTAGTACAAAACTGTATCATACACATACACACCTCCAGGCTGGTTAAACAGTATGATGCATGGGAGACATACCAAGTGCAGTTAACTGTTGACAAAACACCTGTTTAAATCATAGCTAGCTACAGACCTCCAACCATGACTCAGGACGCCCACTACACCTATCTGGACTTATTTGAATCTGTCAAGATTCAACCCTCTACCCTGCTGCTGGGTGATTTTACTACCCAACCATAGTGCGCATGACCTATTCTACCTGAGCATGAACACACAGAGATTCCTTGGCTTTGTCAATGCCAATGCATTGGATCAGCTGGACAACACCACTGTGACAGGTGGAAATATCCTGAACCTGGTCCTAACCAACATGAGTAGCCACTTGAGCACTCCTACAGTGTCATCCTCCTTGGTAAGATCCGACCATATAGCCATCACTTTTGAGGTCACCACCTCCCCTACCCCCACTGTCAGGGTCTAACAAAAAACACTTTCCCAAAATTGACTATAAATCTCCTCAGAGCAGGTATAAGTAGCTTTACAGCCACTGTCCTGTCAGTTGGGAATAGCAGTAATGTCCAAGTCTACACCAAAATACTATATGAGCACCTACATAGCTGTATGGACTCAGCAATACCTAACAGGACAAAATAATCTCCCTCAAGGTAGAATAAACCTCTGTGGTGGACACCAGCAATACACAAATTCCATAATAGGTGGAAATATTGGGTCTACATTAGAAGCCCGAAGATCCGTTTGAGCGAATCTGAAAAGAGCGACACATATTGCCCGAACTACGGAAATGGTGAACGTCCAAAACCGCAAAATTCGAAATCTCAATTTGTCATGGTTGGCCCACCTGCGATATAGCTCCTTAAGGTAAGTGTGCGATACTTACAGACCTTAGGGTTAGAGTGCAGGTTAAGGTAAGTGCATAGATAGGTAATGTATATAAGGTTTAGTGTAGGGTTAGAAGTAGGGTTTTGTTAAGTGTATGTGTGTGGATTATTTGTTTTGTTTGGGTATATCTCCGTAGGGTAAGTGTGCGATAGTTACAGACCTTAGGGTTATGGTGCGGGTTAAGGTAAGTGCATAGATAGGTAATATATGTAAGGTTTAGTGTAGGGTTAGAAGTAGGGTTTTGTTAAGTGTATGTGTGTGGATTATTTGTTTTGTTTGGGTATATCTCCGTAAGGTAAGTGTGAGATAGTTACGGACCTTAGGGTTAGGGTGTGGGTTAAGGTAAATGCATAGATAGCAGTGTATGTAAGGTTTAGTGTAGGGTTAGAAGTAGGGTCTGGCTAGTGTATGTATGTGGTTTATTTATTATGTTTGGGTAGGTAGTATGTAGTGGGTGGTGGGGTTGGCCGACTATGACGATTCAAGATTTTAAATTTCGCGGTTTACGGGGTTTGGCATATTTATGGTTCGGGCTATATGTGTCGCTGTTGTAGCATTCACTCAAAAGGGTTTTTGGGTTTATAGGTTCATAGGTTTGTACTAGGCTATCTGCCCTAGGGCATTTATAAGCCTAGCCAGAGTGTGTTTGGCTTTTGCCACCCATTTTAAATTAATTTTGCTATGCCCTTTTTCGAGGTTAGTATACTGTGCCTCTGTCTAACAGTGACTCAGAAGTAATACCTGGGGTAAACCTACGATCTCCCATCCACTCATCAAGATTCCTCTTGAAGAGAGTCAATGAGGGACTCTGCCTAACCTGGACTGGGATTTTATTCCAGAGTGAAGGGAGCCTCTGGGTTATGAATCTGTCCCTCCAGCATGTCCTATTTATTTCAGTGCTGAGTTTCAAGTCTCTTGAGCTCGTAGCTTGATGGGATTTGGATTTTCTGAGGTGCAGTATGTCCATTAATTCCAGGTTGTACATGGCTTTATATGTCAGGCACAGATCGCCTCTGAGCAGGTGGTATGCCACTGAGTAGAGCTGGAGTTTCTTTAACCGGGCAGCATATGGCATCTGTTTGAGCCCTTTGATCCTCTTGGTGAGGTACTTTTGGGGTCTTTCCAGTTGCTGCAGGTGTCTGGTAAGGTACATCCCAAAAGGGGCATTGTACTCAATTATGGGCCTGATGGGGGATGAGTAAAGAGGCACGATGACCTCCCCTGATCTAAATGTGAATCCCTTCATGATTAGGTGGGCTATATAAAATGTTTTTCTAACCACTTTGGCCACGTGGTTGTCAAATGAGAGATTGCTATCAACTTGGGTCCCCAGGTCCCTAATTACTTCTTCTGTACTTAATGGATTACCACCTATGTGGCAATTTGTGGGCACTTTGTTTTTGCCATAGGGGATGACTATACACTTTTTGGCATTTAGCCTAAGGCCATGGCTCTGGCACCAGTTGTCTGTTTCTAGGAGGCCATTTTGGAGGATGCTTGTGTCAGCTGGAGAGTCGATTATGGCGCCCAGTTTGCAGTCATCTGTGAACTTGGTCAGCCACAGTCCCTCCGTGTTGGCCTGTACCTCCGAGAAATATATACCGAACAAGAGAGGTCCCAGGGCTCAGCCTTGTGGGATGCCACTTGTAACTGGTTTGGAGTCTGACATGGCTCCAGCAATTCTAACCATGTGGGTTTTGTTCTTGAGCCAGTTTGCAACCCATTTAGTGACATAGGGGTTTATATTTTAGCTGGTGAGCTTATCTATAATGCCCGAGTGGGGCATTGTATCGAAGGCTTTTGCAAGGTCCAGGTAGGCTGTGTGGACCACCTTCCCCTCGTCAATGGCCTTGGTGACTGTTTCAAAGAAATCAACCAGGTTTAAGAGGCAGGATCTGCCCTTAAGAAAGCCGAACTAAGTAGGATCCAGTGTCTGTAGGTCCCCAATAGCTTTATTTATGAGGTCCATGATGATCCTTTCCATAGCTTTGCAGACCAAGCTAGTCAGGCTTATGAGGCGATAGTTTCCAGGATCCGTTCAGGCACCACCTTTGTGGAGAGGGACCACTGTTGCTGTATGCCACTCTTTGGGTACATATCCTGTAGTAAGACTGAGATTGAACAGTAGTTTTACGTTTGGGTTTAGCTCTTCTTGGAGTTCATGTAGGATGCAGCCCGGGACACCATCTGGTCCGATTGATGCTGTGTTTTTTGCTTTGGAGAGGGCGGCTCTTACCTGAGCATCTGAGATGTCAGGGGGGCAGCACTCTGCTGGGATAGATATTTGCCCTTTTGGTGGGGAGGGGGGGGGTTTGCATTGAATCTGTCAGCTAGGATGTTGGCAATGTCTGTGGGTTCGATGTATTTTTGTCATTTTGGACTAATTCTGAGCATATCTGGGAATTCCCACCCAGGTTCCTAACATAACTAAAGAAAGCCCTGTGATTATCCTTAGTGTCCTGTGCAATTTTTCTCTTGAAGCTAGGCTTAGACGATTTTATGAGTGCCTATAGTTTTTTGCTAATACTGATCAGAGATGCCTTCCCGTTTTGGGATTTTGCTCTATCATGTAGTAGCTTCCTCCTTCTATTGTATAGTTTGTTTATGGCTGTGGTCCACCAGACAGGACGTCTGCCTTTGGAGGATTGGATCTTGGTTTTATTTGGGATTGCATGATCCATACATTCCTGAAGGTGTTCATAGAATGCATTTATAAAGGATTCTGTGGTCTGGGCCGTATTTTCCACAGGCTCGGGGGCTTTGAAGCATTCCACCTCGGTTTTGAGAAGTGTGAAATTTGCTTTAGAGAAGTTTTTCACTGTGGTTTTCTGGGCAGGGGGTGGGGTCGGGATGTGAAAATCCAGTGAGATTAGTTTATGGTCTGATCTTACCAGTGAGGGCTACACTTCTGGTCTGAAGCATAGAGTCCCCATGTTGGTGATGATCAGGTACAGTATGTTTTCCCCTCTTGTGGGAGTGGTAACAAGTTGTTCCATAGCATTTGAGTTTATAAATTCTAGGAACCTTTGGGCTAGGGTGTTGGAGCTAGAGTAATGCTCCCAGTCTATGTTTGGGTAGTTGAAGTCGCCCAATATAATGGTGTTTGGAGAGAACTTCATATATTCCAGTGTTCTCAGGAAGGCCGAGTGAGGTTCCTGGGTTTGGGAGGGTGGTCTGTAGCAGGCTATAAACTGGAAGGCAGTTTTACGCACTGTTAGTTGCACATGGATAGTCTCTGATGCTTCGTGCTGTGCCACCAACCTGGAGGTGTGGGTATCTTTGATGAATATTAATACTCCCCCTCCTTTTGTGGTTCGGTCCAAGTTTTGGGGCGAAAAAGCATGGTATGAGGTATAACTTGGTAGTGCTGGGGTGCTCTCGGGTGCCTTGAACCAGGTTTCTGTTACTGCACAGATATTGATGTTCTCCATGCTAAGGAGAGTTTCGAGTGCATGCATCTTAAGATTTAGACTTCTGGTGTTGAGTAGCATTACTCTTAGTTTCTTATCCCTTGTGATACCTATGGAGGTGGGTGTGTCTTTTGAGCCTTGCCTAAAAAAGGCACTATGGGGGAAGCAAGAACCTTTGCCAATATCCGAAAGTCCAGGGGTGACAGGTGCAAGCCGTCCCTAGCGAAGCATCGTGGCTTGTCGAGCATGTCATCCCAGGCTGACAGGCATTGGATCCCCTTTGAATGACACCAATACTTAAGCCAATTGTTGAAATTGATCATCTTATAATACAGACCCGAAATATTTGATGGACAGGGACAAGAAGGAGCAGGTGCCAAATTGGAAGCAATGTCACCTTTGTCTGAACAAGCAAATAAGGTCACAGGTGAATTACCCTAAGGCTAACTTTGAGTGCAAATTGGACACATCCACCAAGGCCAATCACAAGGCCTTCCTCACATATGTCTGGAATCTCAGAAGCAACACCCAAATCTGCTCTGTAGTGGTGGTCAATAATACAACATACACATATGCCATAGATATAGCCAACCTGCTTCAGACAGGTTAAGTGAAAAACTCACCCCCCCCCGTCCCCCCATCAGTACACATGGACATGCACAGCACCTGCCCTCTCTGCTCATCATCAGGGAGCATGTCTATAATGCCCTCTCAAAGGCAACAAACTGAAGTCTTCATGGGGCATGATACCATCCCTGGCTGCATTCTACATGAACTCAGGCATGAGCTCTCAGCTTCATTACACACTGTAGTCAACCAGAGCCTGAGCACCAGTGTCATCCCATCTGCCTGGAGGACAGCCACTGTCATCCCTCTTCATAAAGGTGGAGCAATCCACTGACCCAGCCAATCATATGCACATCAGCCTAACTAGCCTGATCTGCAAGGACATGGAAGGCATTATCAAGGACCTTATAAAGAGGGACATCGACAATCTCAAAATGCTTGAGCCCACACAGTGTGGTATTGTCAAAGGGAGATCAGGCCTGTTAAACCAGGTTGACTTCTTTGAAGCTGTCAACAAACACAAGGACAAGGGGGAAGATAGTGCACACTGCCTACCTTCACCTAGCCAAAACCTCTGATAATAATCCTCAGTCAGCCATGATACATAAGCCTTCGCAGCTAGGCATCAACCTGTATGTTACGAGATGGGTAGCTAACTGGCTCAATGATAGTACCCACTCAGTCAAAGTAGTGGAACCCACCTCTAGTAGTACACCCTTAAAGAACGGTGTACCCCAAGGATTGGCCTGGAGGCCTCTATTGTTTAAGATATACATTTCTGAGGTTCAAGACAAAACCAGTAGTCTGTGGCTGACTAGGTTTACAGATGACTGCAAGCCACTGGCCACAGTCTTACATTCCCCCACTGATGTGAGCATCCTGCAAGAGGCTCTTAGCCAAATTAATGGCTGGTACCAGAAGCATGGCCTCAAACTGAATGCCAGGAGATGCATCATTTTCCCTGTTGTAGTAGATGTCATCCACACTAATTATGACAATAATAACAATGTACTGAGCATGCAATCAGGTGAGGTGAGTTGTGCACCAAGGTTGATAGCAACCTGACAGTTTCCCACCACGTTGGCACCATTTTAAGGAAGCCTGTCTACATGGCCCACCTCACAAATAAGTGTATGTCATCCAGAAACCAGGAGGCCACAACATCCCTGTACTCCACCCTTATCAGACCCATTACTGAGTACAGTGACTCCTTTGGCATGTACCTTGCCAAGCAAATGCAGCAGTTGCAGAGACCACAAAGGTTCCTGACCTGAAAAATCTAGGTTCTGCAACACCTATCCTTTACAGATAGGCTGAAAGCCTTGTCCCTCTACTCAGTCCCATACAGACTGATCATAGGCAACCTGAGTCTGGCATACAAGGCTATTTACAAACCAGCCTTGATGGCGTTTCTGCATATCCATAAGGAAAACACTGCTCACACAACCTGCATGCAAGGCCCTCACTTGGTCTGTGACATGATTAGTACTTGTTGGCAGGATAGATTTGTGTCCCAAACAATACACTGTCTGTAAAATACACTGCCTCCCCATGTCTAGCAGAGTACCTCTATAGCCCTCTTGAGGAAGAAGCTGGACGACTGCATGGGAGACAGAAAAGACACCCCTGGGATCCTGCATGTGTCCCAACTGGACAGGGGAAACATGTGCTGACTTTGAAGGGACAAGGACAAAAGTCTGGGCTAGGCTTATGAAGGCATCCGGGCCAATAGCCTAGTATCATCCTATGAACCTATGCACCTAGTACTTTATATGTTTCCTGTATGTATTGCAGACTGTCCTGCAATGTTGTCAGAAATGAATTCCTGTGAGTCTGAACTGAGTAGTTACTGCATTGATAGACTATTATTTTGTTGCTTCATTAGTTATTATCACATATTGTTAAACCTTGACATAGTGTCTGGTCTGTATAGCAGTAAGTCAGCTATAACAGTACTTGCATATGCCCTTGGTGACACTGTTTAGCTCACTCCAATAGCCTTGGTCTTGGTCACACTTACCATTTTGCTAATAGGCCCATCACACAGTAGGATTTGTCACCCTTTGTTGAGGGCCTTACAGTAGCTGTTAAAGAGATTGATTGTGGCAGTTAGAACTACCTTAATATCTTATGAACAATGAGTAAAGAAAGACACAGAAATGGCTGCTATATCCAGTTTAAAAACTTTTAATTCAGTGCACAAACAGCAGCACAAGTGCTTTCACCAAATAGGCATCATCAGGAGTATCAAAAAATCAGTTTTTCTATCTTAATATCTTGGCTGAAAGGCCCGTAGGTAGCAAAGCTGTGCCAGACTTTACCAGGAGTGTGTGTGTGTGTGTGTGTGTGTGTGTGTGTGTGTGTGTGTGTGTGTGTGTGTGTGTGTGTGTGTGTGTGTGTGTGTATCAGCAAACATTATACTGCAGGGTATTAATTTACAAATGTTGTCTTCCCCTCACAGGTGAACATGGTGGTTGGTGTCTCTCCCCCTCACAACCTGAATGTCAGTGCCTTTACAGACTGCTATGATGATGTTGGTCATAGTGAGGCATAGGTGGGGTTGTTAGGGGCTGAATCTGTGCCATTGGTTGGTATCCCACTTTCACCCATAATGTCCCTGCACACAGTCAGTATGCCCACACATACACAGCAACCACAGATTATGGACAGTTGGAGGGTGGTGGCATGGAACAGGCTAGTGTAGTGACTATGGCAAGTGTGAGTGTAGGCAATAGCCATAGTCAGAGAACAGGCAAGGTCCCACACAGGCAAATGGACAGGGGTGCTCAAAGGAGGACAGCTGCCCATCAAGCCCCTGCTGCAAGTGTCACAGCAGGTGTCACCAGATGCATGTTTTGGTCAGTCATGGAGGCACAGGTGCATATTGACCGCAACACCAGACAGATGCTCATGGTCATGAATGCAATGCTTCCTGCCATGCATGATGACCTCCTCTGCATTTGTGATACTGTATGTCATTTTGCTGATGTCGTGGATAGACGGTGGGGGTGAGACATTGTCACTGCTCAACCATGCAGTGTCTGTGCTTGAACATGTGGTAGGAGTAGAACGTCGGCCACATGGACATAGGTCAGCAACAAGATCAGCTAAGAGACCACGTGGACATGCACATTCACATTCCCGTAGTGTCAGTACCACCAGCACTACCGGAGGGAGGGTGCTGTCCACATGACACCAGAGTAGGCCATGGCCACATGGTCCTGGCCAATCCCATCAGGGATGCAGATCCAGCAGATAGCACTCTCAATCGGGGAGTAGTACTCATCTGGCCTTGTGCCTGGTGGTGTTAGTGATACTCCTGGCAGAACCAGCTCCTGTGTCCCTGGCGGGAGATGGTGAACTCTACATCCTGCCATGTACAATCCACTGCTGTCCAACATAGCCCTGTGTAGGGCAACCACATGGTTTGATTGTATGCATACAAACACTCACACATCTCTATCACAGGCAGGTCACCACCAGACTTGCACAGCTCCTTTGCACGGCCCAGTTGAACACCACCTCTCCAGACACACCCACACACATGTGATGTCAGCCATATGGCCCAGCCTAGGCCTCCTGCAAACCCACACCACACCGTGTGCATGTGATGATACCTGTGCTACATCCCTGTTATCCATGCCATCAATGCAGGGACATGTTAATATGGGTTTGATGCATAGGGTGAATATAGTACAGTGTAGTAATGTAATGCTGTGTAAGGTGCTGTCTGCTGGCAGCATTTATGGGTACACATTGAGGTGTATGCACCTTATTAACCATAATGCACTATTGCTGTTAGTACTGCTGACTGACTGTAGTGTCACATATTGTATTCTATTTGTGCTCCAGGTGTCTGTGTGTCTACAGGCTGTGGGCCTGCTGACAGTAGCAATGATGAGTATGGCAGAGTGGAAACACAGTGACCTTTTCATAGCCAAGGTACAGCTGTGTGTGCTCATGCAACAATGTGTGAGGGGCAATTGGGGAGGACAGTGTGACTTTGCAGACATGCCCCATGACACAGCCAGCTAGCTGTCATACATGTCACCTGGGTGTTCTCTAGTACCACAGGCTCATACATACAGAGGAGATTACTTGAGCACTGGCACTAGGTCCCTCACAAGCTTAAAAATTACTTTAACCTCAACAGATTCACCTATCAGCACCTGTTGCCCCTGCCATTTCTTTCCCATCCACTCAACCTTGATGCAGTTGATGAGGGTATGCATAGTACTCTGTATGACAGATTTGGGGTATGTACTCCTGACACAGGTCAGCCTGTGTTAGTCTAACCTGACAATCACCAGCATGTGTGTCTACTATCTGATATACAAGTCTGGCCTCTCATGCTAGTGCACACAGAGTCATAGCACTGTACATGGGGCAGCTGTTGAAGGGCTGAGCACAGCCCCTACCTGCCCAGTCTTACAAATGATAGTGCTAGATACATAACACAAATACCACAGAGGTAATGCAGTGTTGCAGTGTCTGCCACTACTATTCAAGTGGGTGACAGCTGCAGGGGCTGTTAGGATTGCCAGTGGTGGGTTCAGAGGACCTTAACATGGTAGAGCCATCTCTCACACACACACATGCACACACGCATACACGCACACACGCGCACACGCGCGCACACACACACACACACACACACACACACACACACACACACACACACACACACACACACACACACACACACACTGCTACATGGGGACATTCATTGAAACGCACATCCACATAAAGTTTTCACTTCTCAGATTAAATGACCTACCCATCTATTTATGTACAATACACAGTGAGATGAACATTGCATGCATCACAGTGGCTTTGTGTTAGAAACTGTGTAACTGTGCTTGTAAGGTGGATGACATCTGTATGGGCTGAAACTAGGATGGCAATGGGGAAGTTCACAGGGTGGAAGAGGCACACAAAATGGTATAGCCATCATATACACACAGTAAAGACAGCAACAGGGGATGTGCATATAGAATCACAAACACAGTTGCCAATAGACAGATTAGTAACCCTACATATCCACTTGTATGTACTATAGTGCTACGTACACATGACATGCTCCACATAGATTATATGCCTGGGACATAACCCACAACCTCTTGCTACTTGTAATCTTGGGAATGCCTTCATGGATGGTGGGATAAACCACCAGAAATAGCAACTGGTTTCATCTATTGCTCCTACAAACATGGACAAGTGATAGAGTAATAGACTTTGTATCAGCATGATGTTTCAGTCAGGTACGATGTCTGATGCTGACATGTCTGTCACTACAGTAACTTTGACATATTTGGCAATGATATCACAGAAATTCCCATTGTTAGGGGACACAGACCATATATAAGTTGCAAACATCCGGATATTCCATGTACATCTGTACAGATGACTGGTTTGGCCTGTATACTTTAACATGGTGCATGTGAGGCAGATGCCATTAACAGGCTCTTTAAAGTAATGCCATGGGGTGGGGGGTCAACAGGCCTTAAAATAGTATAATGTACACACACAACAGCCATAGGGGATATGTTTCACACACACTACTATAGCTGTCAGTATTGAGATTAGACCCCCCTACCTATCTAATTGTTTGTACTATAGTATTACACAGTTATTGCACATGCCACAGAGCTTAGATGGCTGAATAGTGCATACAGGCACTTCTAAGGGGAATGACTTCAGCAGGCCTTGTAAAGTAGGGCAATGGGTAGTGTGCTGGGTGGTACATGCCTTAAAATGGTACAACCCACACCCCCAGAGGATATGATTGTCACCCAAACACACATACACACACAGGATATGATTCTTACACACACTTTAACACTGGCCCAAGGCACTTCTAAGGTGAATTACATCAACATTCTTTGTGAAGTATGGCAATGTGAAATGTACTGGGTGGGAAGGGCATCAAAATACTTTAAAGTACAAACATACACACTTACAAACACCTTTACATACACACACACACACACACACACACACACACACACACACACACACACACACACACACACACACACACACACACACACTTGCCAGAACTGAGAGTAGAACCCCTGCCTATTTAGTTATGTGTATTATACTGTTATGTAGTTATTGCATGTGCCACAGAGCTTATAGGGCTGGCGACTGCCCACAGGTACTTCTAAGGAGAATGACATCAGCAGGACTGCTAAAGTAGGGCACTGGGAAATGTGAAGTCCTCAAACTACTTTATTCTACAAACATACCCACTTACAAACACTTTTGCACACACTTATACATGCGCACACACAGACATTTGTTGGAACTGAGAATAGAACCTCTGCCTATCTAGTTATTTGTACTATACAGTTACACAATTATTGCATTTGCCAAAGAGCTTATAGGGCTGAGGACTGTCCAAATGTACTTCTAAGGGGAATGATATCAGCAGGACTGCTAAAGTAGGGCACTGGGAAGTGTTGTGGGTGGGACAGTCCTCAAAATACTTTATACTACAAACATACACACTTACAAACACTTTTACACACACAGTAACCAGAACTGAGAATAGAACCACTACCTCTGTAGCTTTTCTACTACATGGTTACATAGTTATTGCATGTACCATGGAGCTTATAGGGCTAAGAGCTGTCCAAAGGTACTTCTAAGGGGAATGACATCTGCAAGAATGCTAAAGTAGGGCACTGGATGGGAATGGCCTAAAATTGTTTTACCTACAAGCAAACACATACACTTACATTTGCCAGGACTGAGATTAGAACCCCTACCTATCTAGTTACTTGCACTATAGCATTATGCAGTTATCACATGCGCCACAAAGCTTATAGGGCTAACAGCTGTCCAAAGGTACATCTAGGTGAATGGCATCAACATCTCTTGTGAATTAGGGCAATGGGAAGTGTATTGATGGTAATGCCCTCTTAATACTTAAACCTGCAGACACACACACACACACACACACGCAGGTGATGTGATATTACAACCCCCACCTCAGTACTATTACACAATGGAGCTCACCTTCATGCTAGCATGTGCAACTGGTTACGACCGGTATGCCACTGTCTACAACAGGGCATCACTGTATGTCATTCAGAGTATCCCTGTGTATGACTCACTCTATGTGTGTCTTTCCCTGTGTATCTCTCTCTCTGTCACTGTCTGGTTCTCTCTTCCCCATGTCTATGTGTTTTTATGCTTGAAATATTGTTACTTGTTGCCCATATATATGTCAATGTATCACATGCAACAGATGCAGATATATTTCAAATGGGTGACCTACATCTAGCTGAGGGTAATCCTGTGTGATGAATGTGTGTAGTGACAGTTAAGGTGTACATAGCTGTCTGTATGCAAAAACATATGTACAAAACATTTATATAGTCCAATGTGGGTTCTGACATGGGCTGTAATTAAAGTGTAGGAGCATGCCCAGTATGAACTTCTATAGTAAGAGTGGGACTCCATTCCAGAGATAGTTGTACTCCGGTCCGGCATTTTGTATGCTACGGCCATACCTCTCAAAAGTAGAAAGGAAGTTGCTAGTGTTACGGGGTTTGTTTTAGCAGGCATTTTCTGACATATCTGACATCTGACAATGAAATGTATTGCGTCTTTACCTAGTGACAGAAATTCTCAAATCATCACAGTGATTTACCAGAGAAAAACAAGATGTATGATGCACAGACCAATATTATGAGCCAAACTATAGATTCTTGCCCATTTCAGCCAGTTGAGAGGTGTGGCTACAGCCGATTGACTGATGAAGCTGTGTAAACAGTCCAGCACCTTGGTGATACACTGGCTGGGGTTCTCCTGCTTGTGTGGTATTCTTCTTACCTGAAAAGTCATATCCTGTTGTGGCCATGCCTCTCAATTGTACAGTTTTTTTTTGCAGATTGTCCAGATGTTTGTCTAAGTTTTGTCTATTTTACATAAACTTGTGTTTTTCTGGCAGGTTAGTGGCAAATATTTAAAGTCTGAATTTAGAAAATAATGACAGACATTAGTGTTTCAGACTTCATAACCTTCAGACAATTCCTGCTAATGCAAAACCTGTTATTCTACCAACTTTCTCAGTTTGTAAGAGCAATATCTAAAACACGTGCCTGTTGTTGGGCCTTTGTCCCACTTTTATTTATGACCTTTTCCAGATGTCTTCCTGTAAGAGATTGAAAGGCATGGGTATGGGTACAGAGTGCATTCTACTGAGCAGAAATGTACATTATATGTGTGGTATATTCCACATAGCATTGTGATTTCTGGGTATGTCAGTGGCAGAGCAGTACAGAGTAATGTGGTGATATGAGGTTAGTAGTCTATTCGTCCTGAAGCCCTTATAACCCTCTCAGATGAGAGTGTATCCCATGTTAAGACATGCCAGCACCCAGAGCCCCTGTCCAGCAGTGACACATGTGGAATCACAGGACTGTATTTGCTGCTACCCATGCACTTATACAGGGAGCACTTTACTAGGGGTATTGAGGCACTTGGCATGATGTGGATAGGGAGTGTATTCCACAAATTGGAGAATGTGTGGGACACGTATCCATCACACCAACAAGCCATACTGATATCACAGACCAGGTTGATGCTGCACCTACAGGTTGATCGAGTGGGCCTTGACTTCCACATGTGCAACAGTCCCATCAAGGCAGGGTCTGGATTGCTTTGTATGCCAGACAGGGATCACCTCTGTGGAGTCTGTATGGAACTGAGTAGAGGGACAGTGCTGTTAACCTATCTGTGTAGGGTAGGTGTTTGTGGTCCTGCATTCTCCTGGTGAGGAATCTCTGTGGTCTCTCCAGCTGCTGCATCTGCTTTGTATGGTACATGCCGAAGGGGACATTGAGCAAAAATAATTGGTCTCATAAGGTTAGCATACATGACATGACCTCTTCGTCCCTGGATGGGATACCCTTACATTTCAGTTGTCCCATCTATGAAGCTTTCTGTACAATGGGAGCAACATGGTGCTCAGACTTCAGGTTGCTATCAACCTGGGTGGCCATCTACCTCACTATTGATTGCGTATGTAGGACATTGTTGTTAATGTGATACTATGTGGGGACTTCAGTCACCCCAAAGGGAATGATGATGCATCTGCAGGCATTCAACTTGAGGCCATGTTTCTCGCATCAGGCTTTTGTTTTGGTGAGACCCTCTTGTAGGACATCCACATCACTTTGAGTATTGATGATTGTTCCCAGCTTGCAGTCATCTGCCAACTTGGTCAGCCATAGGCCAGTGTTTTTGGCCTGCACCTCAGGGAAGTATATGCTGTATACTAGAGGCCCCCAGGCCAATCCCTGGGATATGGCACTCATTATGGCTGTACTGCTTGAGTTGGCTACCCCTATTATGATTGTGTGGATTCTATCAATGAACCAGTTTGATACCCATCTGGTAACATATGGATTGCTACCTAGCTGACAGAGTTCATATACTATGGGCAAGTGGGGAATAGTGTGTAAGGCTTTGGCCAGGTCAAGATGGCTGGAGTGCATCATCTTTCCCTCATCCATGCCTTTGTTGGCTGCCTCAAGGAAGTCATCCAGAGTTCACTGACATAACTCCCCTGAGGATGGCAGATTGTTTAGGGTAATGTGTTTGGATTTTGCCAATGTCCCTGTTAATGTGATCCACGATAATCCATTGCATGGCCTTGCAGATCAGGCTAGTTAGGTTGATGGGTCTTTCATTTCCTGCATCGATAAACACCCCACCATGGTGTAAAGGGATGACAGTGGCTGTCCACCACTCGGCTGTGATGTAGACAGTACTCAGGCTTTAGGTTTGTAGGGTGCATAGTGATGCTGCCAGTTCATGCCTGGGTTCATGTAGGTTGCAGTCTGGGATGTATTCAGGTCCCATGGAGGCTGTCTTTTTGACTTTGAGAGGGCAGTGATGCCCTGTTCCCTAGTGATAAGGGTTGGGTGTTCAAGTACTGGGGATCTCCTGCTTTCCTGATAGGGGCAGAGGGGAGACATTTCCACTGAATCTGTCAGTCAGTGAATTGGCTATATCTACAGCATTTGTGTTTGTGGTGTCCTTGATCACCAGTTTTGAAGAGATCTGGGAGCTTCCTTTGGAAATGCAGACATATGTGAGGAAGGCCTTATGATTGTCTGTCTTAGATGTGGTTATTTGGACTCGGAGTTGCCTTTAGTGGATGTCACTGGTGCTCTTATTTGTTTGTTCAGGCTAAGGGATGATTACTTCCAATTGTGTACCTGCTCCTTCTCTGTCCTGGACAGTAATGTTATCTTTTTGTTATATAGTTCCTTTATTGCAGATGTTTGTGGACAGGTTTACTCTCCCTTGCAAATAGTGATGTTGTCCTGTCAGGTATTCCTGATTCCATGCATCTCTATCTATATGCGGACATACTAGTTTTTACAGAAAAGCACAAACGTTTTAACCACACACAAGGCAAGGTTGGAGCTGTAGTTCTCCAACAATTTATTCCACCATAAAATAAAAAAAACATAAGCGCTTTCGTTATATAAAATACTTAACTTCATCAGATAAAAGCCAACATTCAACTAGGCCCATATATATTTCATTATCACATGACAAACGCCAATTAATGAATTAAAGCAACAATGTATAAAAATATAAAAACAGTTAAAAACACATATATCCATTAGTAAATTCCCAGAAAAAAAAAAAAAAAATATATATATATATATATATATATATATATATATATATATATATATATAAAAATAATGCATAAATGTGAAAAAACACATAGGTTCATAGGTTCATACTAGGCTATCTGCCCTAGGGCATTTATAAGCCTAGCCAGAGTGTGTGTGGCTTTCACCACCCCTTAGGATGAGAATACTATACCCATTAATTTGCTGTGCCTCTGTCCAGCAGTGATACAGAGATGATTCCCGGGGTAAACCTACGATCTCCCATCCACTCGTCAAGATTTCTCTTGAACAGAGTCAGTGAGGGGCTCTGCCTCACATGGACTGGGATTCTGTTCCATAGTGTAGGGAGTCTCTGGGTGATGAATCTGTCCCTCCAGCATGTCCTATTTATATCCGTGTTGAGGTTTAAGTCTCTTGCTCTCGTGGCTCTGGTGGATTTGGATTTTTGAGGTGGAGCATGTCCATTAATTCGGGTTGGACATGGCCTTGTATGTCAGGCACAGATCACCTCTGAGCAGACGGTATGCGACAGAATAGAGCTGGAGTTTCTTCAGTCGGGCATCATATGACATATGTTTGAGCCCCTTTATCCTTTTGGTGAGGAACTTTTGGGGTCTTTCCAACTGCTGCAGGTGTCGGGTAAGGTACATTCAATGGGGCGTTGTACTCAATCATTGGTCTGATAAGTGAAGAGTACAGGGTACAATGACCTCTCCTGATCTGGATGTGAATCCCTTCATGATCAGGTGGGCAATGTAGAAGGTCTTCCTAACCACTTTGGCAATGTGAGTGTCAAAAGAGAGGTTACTGTCAACTTGGGTCCCCAGGTCCCTGATAACTTCTTCCGTGTTTAATGGATTACCACCTATGTGGTAATTAGGGGTTACCTTGTTTTTCCCAAAGGGTATGACTATACATTTTTTGGCATTTAGCTTAAGGCCATGGCTCTGGCACCAGTTATCCATTTCTATGAGACCTTTCTGGAGGATGTCTGTGTCTGATGGAGTGTCAATTATGGTGCCCAGTTTGCAGTCATCTGCAAATTTTGTCAACCACAATCCCCCTATGTTTGCCTGCACTTCAGAAAAATAAATGCCGAACAAGAGGGGGCCCAGGACTGAACCCTGTGGGACACCGCTCGTGACCGGCTTAGAGTCTGACATAGCACCAGCAACTCTAACCCTGTGTGTTCTGTCCTTGAGCCTTATTTTAAAATAAACTGAAAATGTAAGTATGTGTGTATAAGTCCATTAGCACATATCTGTGTGTATAAAGCTATACTATCTCAGTTCTGCCTTCATTTTTAACACACATCCTATAGATGCAATTTCATTTAAGCCTGAGAACCCCACTGCATCCAGGCACAAAATCCAATACAGGTCATGGTTCTCCAAGAACAATTGCCAGGGACCACCTCTTGTTTTCTTTTGCACTTGTTCAATTATAATGAACTTAAAGTGGTGTTCAGGGAATTCCAGAATATGTCTGTATAGGGCATTGGTATTTTTTCCTTCCGTATATCATAATTGTGCTCATAAATACATTGCTTCAACATCCGCTCTGTCTTGCCAATATAAAAAGCAGGACAGACCTGACACAATGCCCCATAGACAACTCCAGAACTATTATAATTATAATGCCCCTTCACTCTAAAATTGAACCCATTAATAGCAAAAATCTCACCCATACTGATGTATTTAAAGTGATGGCATCTCCCACATGAATATATGTACATATGTTTTAAATCATCATGTTGTCTACCAACTCTTTCTACCACATTTTTGATGTTCAGACCTCTTTTCCATACTATAACTGGTTTATTACTAATTCTAGATCTAATCTCACCATCTCCCAACAAAACCTTCCAATTTTTTGCTAGAATCTCCTGGATTGATTGAGAGCCCACAGAGAATCTGGTTATGAAGCACAATTTGAAACTGGTTTCAGTAGTAGTAACTGTAAGGAGATTCTAACAAAAAATTGGAAGGTTTTGTTGGGAGATGGTGAGATTAGATCTAGAATTAGTAATAAACCAGTTATAGTATGGAAAAGAGGTCTGAACATCAAATACGTGGTAGAAAAAGTTGGTAGACAACATGATTTAAAACATAGGTACATGTATTCATGTGGGAGATGCCATCACTGTAAATACATCAATGTGAGTGAGCTTTTTGCTATTAATGAGTTAAATTTTAGAGTGAAGAGGCATTTAAGTTTAGGTGTATATCTATTCTGCAGTTGGGCATTAGAGGGGGTGATATTGATAATCTTTTGTTGCTAAAAGAGTATGAGTGGATAGTGCGACTACAGGCTGATAAGTATCCAGGCCTTAATGGGACAGTCAGTTTAAAACCAGTTTTGACCAAGAGGCAGAGAGAAAATTTATAGTATTAAGTGTATAGTATTTCTAAATATGTAGATGTAATTAATTGTCTATATATATATATATATATATATATATATATATATATATATATATATATATCTTTCACTTTTAATACCTGTGAACTTCCTCAGAAATACTATTTCTGAGGAAGTTCACAGGTATTAAAAGTGAACGAAACGCGTAATTTGGATTCATTTGTTTTATCACTCATCTTTGAGTCATTGTTTGGCACTGTGTAGTTTTACGAAGTTTTTGGGTGCTTTACAATTCAATATATATATATATATATATATATATATATATATATATATATATATATATATATGTAACAGTTTTTTGTATTTTTTTATACTTATGTATTATGCTTTTAACAAGTAACTGTATGAAAATTAATTTTATTAGATGTTTTTAAATTGAATTTGCATATTTAATTATAGTCATCCTTTGAATGGCTGGCTTGATCATGTGATTATAATGGTCCTCTATTTAAATGTGTTAATGTGTTGTGATTTTGTATGCTGATGAAGGGTGTAAACCTGAAAGCTTCATTAAAAGTTTCTTGTTCTGTGGTTGTTTATGGTATATAGTACTTCTGGAGTATTACAGCTGTGAGGCATACCAGATGTGGGAGTCATGATAACTAGCAGGGCTGCCAGTACACACATTCATGATAATGCCCTGGACATTGCACATGACTGACAGCTGATGGAATGATAGACCTTGTGGTTGACATAGACTCTACCCTGTTCACTGGTCGGTGCCTTGATGTGGATATGCGTGCAGTTTATGGCACCCAATACCTCTGAGTAGTCTGCTACATGGTGACGCATATTGCTGGTCTTCTTCTCAGGGGTGCTGGTGAAATATATGTGCTCACCACCATGTGTTCACATGACATCCAGGAACTGGTGGAGTACCCTGGATGCAGATGCCTGTGAGACCCCCATGATGTTTCTACTAGGTCTTCAGAAGGTACCTGTAGCTAGTATTCTTAAGGCTACACATACCTTGGTTTCAACTGGGATGGGTTCCCCTCTGTTGGCTCTGGGTCTGAGGTGAGGCTGGCACAGCTCGATATTTTGCTGAAGTATGTCCCTGTCCACCTTGTAGTGCTCTAGTATCTCCATGTCATGTAGCCCCTGGTAGGTTACCTTGGGTCTGAACACTCTTCTCTTCCTCCTCAGTCTGGGAAGGTTGTCAGCATTATCCTCCTCACCGCCCTCAGTCTCTAGCACACACTGATGTATGAAAGCAACAGCAGCCCCTAACATTTTGTCAGTTAAAATTCCCAACTGTGTACACCAATGGTGCAGGGTTTGTGGGAAAAACCAGACTGAAAGGTGTTAGCATATTTTTACTGTTGTGCTGCAAATGCTGCCTGTGTGATTGGCTGACTATGATACATTCCAACTGCCAGTTGTATTATTGAGTGGTTTGAATGGGCCACTGTGACTGGGAGAGGCCATTTTAGTGATTTGTAGGTCATTTCCTTTTTTTTTTTTCACTCTGTTTAAGCCCCATGGCATGCTATGCAAACTGTTTTAGCAAGTGTAAACAATGCTGAGCAGAAAAGGCCCTCCTCTGGACAAGAACATGCTCTTCTGTTCTTGAAGGAGCTAAACAGAGTTAAGCAGCCTCAGACACACCCCCCTTGCTTAGCTATGCTGAACTGAGCACAGATAGGTGCCACAGAGCTCCAATGTGCTTACACTAACCATGACACACACCCTTTTCATGTCAGCTGCTTCTCCTACTTACACCACCGCATTACAGCTCCTACACGGTTAGGTGCATGCAGACATGGTCTCCCATTTTACTGTTCAATACATTTACCTCATTTGCATACCCCACTGCCTTAGACCCTAGTTACAGCACTACTCTGGCTTGGCTACCGCTGTTACCTGTTATTGTTATGAGTCTGCTTGCTGCTCCTTATAATGGCAAAATTCATCTTTCACATAAAATTTTCTTTTTACATTTTTTTTTATTTTCTGCATGATCTCGTTTCCGCTCCGCTTAAACGGCTGAAATTGGCCAAAAAATAAACTTTGATTTTTATAAGTTTGACATAGTTTTGCATGCCAATGGCCATAGTTTTGGCCATTGGTATGATTAATACTCATAATACATGCTTTACTTTGAGGCGTCATGCCCCCTTTTTGATTTTTGCAGAAATGTACACAGTTAGTAACTGAATACATTTCTGCAGCAGACACAGCTCTAACACGGATGCATGTCTGTTTGCTGAATTGCTAATTCACCTCATTTGCATGGTTTTCACCAGAAAATGAGGTGATTAGCATTATTTTGTGGTGTCAGTGTTAGAATAGTGCTGGGAGGCTTGTCCACGCCCCAAGCCTTGTTTACTGGATCGCTCGGCAGCCATATTCCATGCTAGGGCTGCTACACTATTCATACACAGATAATCTCTCCTTGTAAGTTTTATTGAATCCTGGGGACTATTTCTAGTGTCAATAACATTAGGCAAAGTACTAATATTTGATATCTACACAATATACAATGAGACAAATGCATATTTTATACAAGCAGATATAATTCAATAAGATGCTGTGAAGAGCTTCTGTGATTCAATCCATGGAACAAGTTTTGGTAATAAAAACCTTAAGCCAGTATCCCAGAAGCAAGAGCATCTGACATGCTTATGAAACATCTCTTTCAGTGTCGTTTAAATGCTTCTAAAGTATAATTACATTTTGCTTTATTTGGGAGGTGGTTCCAGGGAGTGGGCCTTGTTCTGGAAATTATTTTTCTCCCACACTATGATTGAATCTTTGGTTGGAATGTGTGAGAATGATGTCTAGGTTGCTTAAAAGTCAGTAGTTTTGATTTGTGATTAGAAGATTTGTTTCAGATGTGAGCAGTAACCCAGAAGAATAATTTTAAATACAATGCTACCTAGAAGCAGAGTAGCCCTGTGTGCTATAGGAAGCCAATACAACTTCTCCAACAAGTCACAGTAATGTGTGATTTAGTCGGCTAAGAGAGTAGATCTACACATTTTGAATTCTCTGCTTTCTAGTCTTTGACAGTTGTAAACTGAATGCATGCATTAAAAGCAGTAGAGCATATATTAGCTTGGGAATTAATACATTTTTGGTTATAGCTTTTCATGAGACTCAGGGCCGGCCTTAGCCGAAATGGCGCCCTAGGCGAACTAGTGCTCTGGCGCCCCTTACCCCACCCACACCACACTCATGAAACACCCCTATTTGAACCACACCCACTGGGTCATTCCCAAAGAAAGCCACTCCAGTCATTTCCTTAAATTATTTAAATGCATAGGAAGAAAAATATACCTTGTAATGTAGTTAAACTGCAGCCCTTTAGGGGGGAGAGGGGGTAAAGTTAGCACTGAACCTATCTGCCAGGATGTTGGCAATCAGTTGTTCTGTATATTTAGTGCCATTGTGCTGTAACTCAGCAGATCTGAGTGTTGTCATTGAGATTTTTGACATAGCTATAGAATGCTTTGTGGTTGTCTTTAGAAACAGTGGTGATTTTGTTTTCGTAACTAGCGTTGGAGGATTTTATGAGGGAATTCAACTTCTTAATGAGGCTAACCAGGGAGTTCCTCCAGTCATGGGATTTTACTCTCTTTTGCAGCAGTTTCTTTCTTCTCTTGTAGAGTTTGTTTATGGCAGGAGACCACCAGATTGGCTTCCTATTTTTGGAGGACAGCATCTTGGTTATATTAGGGATAGCACAATCCATGCACTCGTGTAAGGGCTTATAAAGTGCATTTCTGTAGGATTCAGCAATTGTATCTCTATTGTCCGTCTGCATGGGTGTCGTGAAGTTTGCCACTTCTGTCTTAAGAAGCATGAAGTTGGCTTTGGAGAATTTTTTTACGGTGGTTTCCCTAATGGGGGGTGGGGATGGGATGTGGATGTCTAGGGTGATTAGCTTGTGGTTGGATGACCAGGTCTAGGATATTGCTGCCCCTGGTAGGGGTGTGGATAAGTTGATCCAAGGCATTGGAATTTATGAATCCCAGAAAACATTGAGCAAAAGAGTTGGAACACGAGTAGTTTTCCCAGTTAATGGTGGGGTAGTTGAAATCGCCCATTATTAGGGTGTTAAGTTGTACCCTACGATTTTCCAGTGTATCAAGAAATGAGGAGTGGGAATCCTGGGGCAAGGTGGGGGATATGTAGCAAGCTACAATTTGGATTGCGGTCGTGCCTAGACTTAGTTGCACTTGGATAATCTTGGATGCATTATGCTGAGCAACTAGCCTGGAGGTGTGGATATCCTTAATGAATATGGACACGCCTCTGCCTTTAGTGTTTCAGTCCAGGTTAGGTGGCTGAAAGCTGTGGTATGAATTATAGCCTGGTAATGCAGGGGTGCTCTCTGGAGCCTTGAACCAGGTCTCTGTCACTGCACAGATGTCGATGTTTTCCATTTTAAGGAGTACCTCGAGTGAGTGCATTTTGAGGTTTGGACTTCTAGCATTGAGTAGCATTACCCTCAGATGTTGCTTGCTTGTATCTGTTATGGTGGTGAATTTGTCATTTGAACCTTGACTAAAAAAGGCACTATAGGGGTGGCAAGAGCTTTAGCTAGTATCCGGAATCCCAAGGGCGACAGGTGCAGGCCATCTCTGGCAAAACATTGTGGTCTGTCAATCATGTCATTTTAGGCAGACAGATACTGGATCCCCTTAGAGTGACACCAGAAGCTTAGCCAATTGTTGAAGTCAATCATTTTGTCCTTGTACTGTGGTAGGATTCTGGGTGATGGCAGGATGCTACTCAGGATCAGGGTCATACCCGTCTGAGCTGCAAGATTGGAGAGCTCCTCCATGTCTCTTTTTATGTAGTCCAGGGAGGTACATCTCAGGTCATTCACACCAACATGGACAATGACAGAGTCACATTTGTACTTGTTGTGGAGTGACCTGAGTGCATGAGCTATGTGGTGGATCCTGGCACCTGACAGTAACTTTCTCCTTGTTTAGCCTGGTGAGTGGAACATCAGTGTGCCAGAATATAGTGTCATCTATGACTAGAGTGTTGGGTACGTTGTTATGCCTTATGGGCTGTAGTTGAGTGGCACACTGAGTTTGTGGGCTATGTGTCATTTGGGTTGTGTTGGGGGTTGGAGGTTGCTTGCGTTTCTGCTTTGGAGGTCTCTGTTGCTTGGGCAGATATTTATTGAGAGCCTCCGTGACTGTAGGTGTGTGTTTTGTGTTTGTGTGTTTTGGTGGTGTAGGTATTGAGGGACTTTGTGATCAGTGTGGAGTGGTGCAAGTGTTTACCCTCTCCTCTTGACTGTATAGTCCAGTCTTGGGTGAAGAGAGCTTTGCTTCCAGTTTGGCTGTATAAGTGCATCTCTCACAGGTTGTAGGGCTGGGTGGTTGGAGGAGAGGGTTGTCTTGCTTACATGAGGCAAGTGATGCATTGCCCCAAAATGCCCAGATTCATCAGGTAGACAGGAGAAACACTGGGAGCTGACCCATAGACATTCCTGGATAGGTGCTTATTTATTAAGTACTAAAAAACTGTTTTCCTCCAGACAAGTGAGGAACAGTCTTCAGTATTAGGACCATTATTAAATCTACACATTATCTCCCAATTTCTCGTCTTTCTCATGCATGTAAATAAAATATGCCTTTCCCCTACTCTGGATATATCAAAATCCACGCCAAGCTATTCAATTGCAGCATACCAGTAAAAAAAAAAAAAATCATACTGCCATCTACTGTTTGTTTATGTGATAGCATACTGTGACCATAGTCATATTCAAACTGGTGCTTCTAGACAAGGGGTTGTTAGAACCCCCCCCCCCATTCTTAAGTTCATAGAAACGTGTCACATTATTGGCACTGAATAACCAAGCCTTGTTTCCAGTGCATCACACATCTACCAATTCATTAGCAGATACTGATAAAAATGAAAAGCAAGCATCATTTTTGATTTCACTAATACATGACCATTTTGGTAGGCAATTTACCAATACACATCTGGTTTCAACCTTTTTAGACTAGAAAGCATTAAATCATCAATGACAACACTACCAGGTTATATCTCATACCATGCTTTACGGCCCCAAAACTTGGACCGAACCACAAAAGGAGGGGGAGTATCAATATTCGTCAAAGATACCCACACCTCCAGGTTGGTGGCACAGCACGAAGCATCGGAGACTATCCATGTGCAACTAACAGTGGGTAAAACTGCCTCCCAGTTTATAGCCTGCTACAGACCATCCTCCCAAACCCAGGAACCCCACTCGGCCTTCCTGAGAACACTGGAAAATATGAAGGTCTCTCCAAACACCATTATATTGGGTGACTTCAACTACCCAAACATAGACTGGGAGCATTACTCTAGCTCCAACATCCTAGCCCAAAGGTTCCTAGAATTTATAAACACAAATGCTATGGACCAACTTGTTACCACTCCCACAAGAGGGGAAAACATACTGGACATGATCATCTCCAACATGGGGACTCTATGCTCCAGACCAGAAGTGTATCCCTCACTGGTAAGATCAGACCATAAATTAATCTCACTGGATATTCACATCCCGACTCCACCCCCTGCCCTGAAAACCACAGTGAAAAACTTCTCTAAAGCAAATTTCACACTCCTCAAAACCGAGGTGGAATCCTTCAAAGCCCCCGGGCTTGTGGAAAATACGGCCCAGACCGCAGAATCCTTTATAAACGCATTCTATGAACACCTTCAGGAATGCATGGATCATGCAATCCCAAATAAAACCAAGACCCAATCCTCCAAAGGCAGACGTCCTGTCTGGTGGACCCCAGCCATAAACAAACTATACAATAGAAGGAGGAAGCTACTACATGATAGAGCAAAATCCCAAAAAGGGAAGGCATCTCTGATCAGTATTAGCAAAAAACTATGGGCACTCATAAAATCGTCTAAGGCCAGCTTCGAGAGAAAAATTGCACAGGACACTAAGGATAATCACAAGGCTTTCTTTAGTTATGTTAGGAACCTGGGTGGGAATTCCCAGATATGCTCAGAATTAGTCCAAAATGACAAAAAATACACCGAACCCACAGACATTGAAAACATCCTAGCTGACAGGTTCAGCGCAAACTTCTCCCCCCCCCTTCCCACCAAAAGGGCAAATATCTATCCCAGCAGAGTGCTACCCCCCTGACATCTCAGATGCTCAGGTAAGAGCTGTCCTCTCCAAAGCAAAAAACACAGCATCAATGGGAACAGACGGTATCCTGGGCTGCGTCCTACATGAACTCCAAGAAGAGCTAAACCCAAACATAAAACTACTGTTCAATCTCAGCCTTACTACAGGATATGTACCCAAAGAGTGGCGTACAGCAACAGTGGTCCCTCTCCACAAAGGTGGTGCCTCAACGGATCCTGGAAACTATCGCCCCATAAGCCTGACTAGCTTGGTCTGCAAAGCTATGGAAAGGATCATCATGGACCTCATAATTAAAGATATTGTGGACCTACAGACACTGGATCCTACCCAGTTCAGCTTTGTTAAGGGCAGATCCTGCCTCTTAAACCTGGTTGATTTCTTTGAAACAGTCACCAAGGCCATTGACGAGGGGAAGGTGGTCCACACAGCCTACCTGGACCTCGCAAAAGCCTTCGATACAATACCCCACTTGGGCATTATAGATAAGCTCACCAGCTTAAATATAAACCCCTATGTCACTGGATGGGTTGCAAACTGGCTCAAGGACAGAACCCACATGGTTAGAATTGCTGGAGCCATGTCAGACTCCAAACCAGTTACAAGTGGCATCCCACAAGGCTCAGTCCTGGGACCTCTCTTGTTTGGTATATATTTCTCAGAGGTACAGGCCAACACGGAAGGACTGTGGCTGACCAAGTTCGCAGATGACTGCAAACTGGGCGCCATAATCGACTCTCCAGCCGACACAAGCATCCTCCAAAAGGGCCTCATAGAAACAGACAATTGGTGCCAGAGCCATGGCCTCAAGCTAAACGCCAAAAAGTGTATAGTCATCCCCTTTGGCAAAAACAAAGTGCCCACAAAGTACTACATAGGTGGTAATCCATTAAGTACAGAAGAAGTAATTAGGGACCTGGGGACCCAAGTTGATAGCAATCTCTCATTTGACAACCACGTGGCCAAAGTGGTTAGAAAAACATTTTATATAGCCCACCTAATCATGAAGGGATTCACATCTAGATCAGGGGAGGTCATCATGCCTCTTTACTCATCCCTCATCAGGCCCATAATTGAGTACAATGCCCCTTTTGGGATGTACCTTACCAGACACCTGCAGCAACTGGAAAGACCCCAAAAGTGCCTCACTAATAGGATCAAAGGTCTAAAACAGATGCCATATGCTGCCCGGTTAAAGAAACTCCAGCTCTACTCAGTGGCATACCGCCTGCTCAGAGATGATCTGTGCCTGACATATAAAGCCATGTCCAACCCGAGATTAATGGACATACTGCACCTCAGAAAATCCAAATCCCATCGAGCTACGTGCTCGAGAGACTTGAACCTCAGCACTGAAATAAATATGACATGCTGGAGGGACAGATAGATAACCCAGAGGCTCCCTTCACTCTGGAATAAAATCCCAGTCCAGGTTAGGCAGAGTCCCTCATTGACTCTCTTCAAGAGGAATCTTGATGAGTGGATGGGAGATCGTAGGTTTACTCCGGGTATTACTTCTGTGTCACTGTTGGTTGTGACATACTTGTGCATAATTTTAACCATCAGTCACCCAAAAACAATCTCAAATAACCTAGCCAAGCTAGTCTACACTATACCTTAAACTTGTGCTATAGTGGAGGCCCATGTGACATTTGCAAATGGCCTCTTAAGGACATATAAGTGTTTCAGTACATGACCAATGAATGCCCATTGAATTAAGTCAGTTTGAGTACATTCAGGCAAATAAAACCAAGTCCCATTAGCTGTAGACATGCCATGATTCTGACCTGGTCAGGACATTACATTGTCTGACTACACTTTATTACAAACACAGAGCT
This sequence comes from Protopterus annectens, assembly GCF_019279795.1. Classification (NCBI taxonomy): domain Eukaryota; kingdom Metazoa; phylum Chordata; order Ceratodontiformes; family Protopteridae; genus Protopterus; species Protopterus annectens. Next base: position 246,407,954 of record NC_056744.1, read on the forward strand.
TAAAAGTCAATGCTTTGCAACCTGTCAGTGGGAAGTTTTGATTTATTGGCCCAAACATACTTATACACTTTTAGTTGAAACACTGGTGTCTCCTTAAGAGGTAACTTGCACATACCCCATGGGCCTCCACTACAGAAAATCTAAAGTATTACTCAGTTTGGACTCTAGCTTGACTGTGTCTTTTTTGTAGTTGCAATAGATGGTACACAAAGAAGAGAAAAAAATACAGTGCAGACAAAGCAATGACAAGATCCAGTTCTCCCACAAAAATACTGAAAAGTGCCCAAACATTAAGACATAAATTAAATTAGGTAACAAGTTACTACTGCATAAAGCGGGTTACTACAGTTCACAAAAAGAATAACCAATTGTAAAAAATATTAAACAGTGATCCTAATGCACACATCCATAAAGGGGTCTGACCGTGGCACCATTCAAACAATGCCTGATCGGCCAATGGTACAGTGGTTAAGGTATGTGCCTTTCAAACACAAGGTGCAGGGATTGATTCTCATCACTGGTGAAAGCTTAACAGATTGAAAATGTATATTTTCCAGGAAAAAAGAGGTCATTGTTCCCCCCTACTCATCACTCATTAGACCCATTATAGAGTACAATGCCCCTTTTGTTATGTACCTCACAAGACATCTACAACAACTGGAAAGGCCACAGAAATACCTCACAAAGAGGATTACCGGCCTCAAACAGATGCTCTACGCAGACCGTCTCAAAAAACTCCAGCTTTACTCTTTCACATATCACCTATTCAGAGGCGATCTCTGCCTGACGTGCAAAGCTATGTCAAACCCAGAGCTGCTGGACATGCTCCAATTAAAGAAATCCCATTCCCCTCCAAGCTACACGCTCTAGGGACCTAAACCTTGTCAACACAATAAACAGAACATGCTGGTGGGACAGATTCCTCTCCCAGGGACTTCCCATACTCAGGAACAAACTACCCATCTATAGCAAACAAAGCTCGTCATTAGCACTCTTCAAGAGTGATGATTGGATGGGAGATAGGAAATTCACCCTGGGGATCACTTCTGTGACTCTGCTTGACAGGGGCACAAGAAAATAATTTTCTTGGGTGGCAAAAGCCAGGGTACCATTTGGATAGGCTTAATAGCCTAGTACCTACCTAAGTACCTACCTAATCTAGGATAACACACTCAGATGATATGGCTTTGCGTGTGTTTTGTTCTGATACAGTGCAATTATTTTGCAGTGCAGTGAAATCTATATATTTTACGTCCAGAGAGAGCATACAATCGGTTCACAAAATGCACTCAACACAAACACATATGCCTACAACTACTCACAGAACCCTGTAATTAAAATAGTAATATGCACTGCTACCCCAAGAGCCATAGAAAGCTAGAGAAGGCAAACTATTCCTAAATCGAAGCACAGCACAACAGATATCTTATTTACATACTCCCTTGTTAGACTTCGTCTCCTTATACTACCAATGCAGTGTGCATACATTTCAAGTAAATGCCTGCATCCAATAACATAAAGCTAATCACGACAGAATCAAGAAAAAAAATGCCATAGGAACACACATGTGAACACTGCTGCCTGCTCTCTGGAATGGGAAGAGGAGCGTTAATACTGCAAACGTGCGTACAAGTATAACATTCAGTTATCGTGCATACTTGCACATATAAGCATCCGCTTTTCCAAGAGAAATAAATTAGACATACGAAAGGAGAATAATAAAGAACATACTGTCATCCTTGCTTTGTATAAACCAAGGCCTACATATGCCTTAAAAAAATGTATTTTTACCCACAATCAATTAACTTATTAAACATGAAGAAACACTCAGAATAACCAATATGCATTTTAAAACAAATCTTCTTCCAACACCATAAAATATTTACAAAAAATACTTTTACAATGAACCATACCAGAAAAAAATAGAAGATTCCCACACCAGTACTTGCAAATTCCATACACATCCATACACACATACTTTCTCTCGCATACAGAAACCCAGTTTAAACTACACAAACACACACATGAATACACTTACTTACCTTCTTTTTAAACAAAATGCCCACACGCATACACATGAAATTAATCTCTCTCTTAAAGTGCTTGTTTAATTTCCGCGTGCCACCATAGAACGTCTTTACATCAGTGTTGGTACTTGTGTATGACGCGCATGTACTTCTCCTTAAAGGTAGTGGGTGGAACGAGAATTTTTTTTTTTTTGTATTTGTTGAAACCTCCTGGCAATGCTGCAGGTATAAAATTGGGAGGGCACTTGCCCCTCCCCCTCGTCCAGCACCCTATAGTTTATTTATTTATTTTAATTAATGTACTTTTCTTATCATGTGTTCGCATAATAAGAAAAGTAAATTAATTAAAATAAATAAATAAATGAACACAAACTGCGCCCTTTACTAGGCCAGCCTGTATGGCGCCCTAGACGGTTGCCTAGTTCACCTATGCCTAAGGCCGGCCGTGATGAGACTGAAAAGTGGATTTGGGAGATACAATAAATGAAAGTTAATGCTAGATCCTTTCATTCATGTAAACCCACTATGACATATGTGTTTTCAAGACACTGGTCACATCTGATTCGGCAGCATGAGTGCTCCAGCCTTGAGCCCCTTAAGAATTTTCCCTCTGCTTATGCACCTGTCCTTTAGTTAGCTCAGATCTTAATTGACATCTGAAGAACTAATCATCTCTACTCTGCCTGAGAAACAGAGCCCATATAGGATCAAACAATCCTTCAGGTCTTACAAGAGAAGGTAGGGGAAGGTGGGATGGTTGTCATTTTAGATGGACATGAATGAGGGATATAGCATCATTGTAAGTACATAACTTTCATATTGTATTTATTCAGTTCAGCCAGCCTGACATATGGGTCAGTATCCTCAACCACAATATGTTCTGGTTGGCCTCATGACAGGTGACCTTTTTAGGATAGTAGCACCAAATGATACTCTAGCCCTTGAAAAACAGTCCAGTTTATAGAGACTGATGAAAGCATGCATGCAGGACCAGGTAGCAGCATCACAAATGTCACTTACTGGGGAAGATCTAAAGAATGGTCTAGAGGTAGCCATTGCCCTTGTGGAGTGCAATTTTGGTTTATAGGGTATGGAATTGTTTTGATTAGCATAAATGAACAAGATGCAGTCTGACAGTCAACTGGTGAGAGAAATTTTCAATACCTTTTGTCCAAGTTTATTGAGAGCAAAAGAGATAAATTGCTGTACATTTTGTTCTGAAAGGCTTGGTTCTATGAAGGAATAAATGCAACTCTGTGTGAACACCTAAGGTGTGAAAGTTATATTCACCTTTATTAGTATAGCTGGGAAAGAATACTGGCAGAGGAAGAGCTTGAGATATGTTAGATTCTAAAGCAGCTTTAGGAATAAAAGAAGGGTTAGCCCTGAGCAATACCATATCTTAGGGATAAAGTATATAAGGAGGTGATGAAAATAGGGCCTACAGTTATGAAATTCTCCTGGTTGATGTGATAGCTATAGTAGAAAAATTGTCTTCCAAGAGAGAATCTTCAGCTCTGCTGGGGTTGCAGGTTCAAATGGAAATATAGTCAAGGCCTGCAGGACCAGAGTTAGATCTCTTGGAGGTAGAGGATCTTTGACTGGAGGACTCAGAATAAAAATTCCTTTGTGAAATATCTTGTATAGTTGATGTGAAGCAAGTAATTGATCTCTGAAGCCCTTGTCAAAATTGGAGATTACTACCAGCTGAGCCTTGATCATGGAGTAACTAGAGGCTGACTGAAAAATGGAGGTTACGAAAAGAAGATTGTCAGGAACAATGTGGAGACAGTGTCACTGTTTTGAATATCAACCCAAAGGACACATTTTTTCCATTTACTATGGTAAACATTTGAATGAAGTTGTCTTGGATTGTCTTCTTGTTTGGAAATTTATCCTTGACCATCACAGGAAATGGAGAAACCAAGTGGCTAACTTTATTTTCAGAATGTCTGGGTGAAGCTTCATGGAATGGGGAATGAGTAGATCCTGAATTGGATCCAGGAGCAAAGGGAGCTCCTGAGGAAGAGGTTTCAGAAGGGGGAACCAGATTTGTCTGGACCACAAGAGGGCTATGATGATGACCATTGCCTTGTACATCATTGCTTTGGGTAGGAACCTGGGGATTAGAGGAAGAGGGTGGTAAGCATAAAGGAGCCCTAGAGGTCATTGCTGAGACAGATCATGTGTTGGTGACTGTTCCAGCAGGACAGAGAAAGCAAAGACCTTTCTGCATTTGGTGTGTGAAAAGGAGAAGAAATTGCAGCAAGGGGTGCCCCAATGTTATAAAATTTGGATTGAGAGGCCACTCATGAGACATAAGGAGAGTCCTTCTGACTCTGCCCACTCGGCAATTCAAAACACTGGGTTTGAGTGTTGCCACAGGAAAATGGTATGCAGCCATCGACCACTGCAACACCTTCTTTGCTTCCTGATTTAGGGTATAGAACCTGGATCCTACATGCTTTTTGATGTACAAAACTACAGTAATGTTTTCCATTTGGATGGCTATCCCACCTTGAGAAAGATGGTCCTGAAGTTCCTGCAGGACAAGGAGGACGTCTATCAACTCCAAGAGACATTTATACCTGTATCCACCTCAGTTTCCAATCATTGACCTTGGACCATTCTCCCTTCATAATGGCTTGGCAGCTCATTGAGAAAGTGTATGTGCTTACCATTGCTACCAGGCTTGGGAATACAAAAGGTTTTCCTGCAGACATGATTGGAGACTGAGCCACCGTTTCAGGTGTGACTTGCATGAATTTGTAATAATGATGGTCTTGGATGGAGAGTGTAGGCATTGAGATCATTGTACTTGAAGAAGCCACATTATGGATTCTCATGTGGATCCCTGTAATAGGAAGCATTAAAATGGATGACGCCATAAGATACAGAACTCTCAGCACTAGAGCTTTGGAAGGGGATAGACTGTGAAGCAGAAATTGGATGGCTGATCTCAGAGTCTGAAGTATTTTCTGTGGTAATAAAAATATGCTTGAATAGTGTCTAGCCTGAATCCAGTAAATATGATTGTCCAAGCTGGCATCAGGATGGACTTCTGAAGGTTGGATCTTATTCACAGAGAGTTACAGAGGCTGAGAAGACAAACCCTGGCTTCAATGATGGAAGTCCATCAAAGGTCAGCTATGAGCCAGTCAGTTAGGTAGGGAAGAATCCTGTTTCCTTTTAGTCATAGGTGAGCTGCTATGACAATGCATTTGTCAAACACCCTGGTGGCTGTGGTGAGATCAAAGGGCAGGACTCTGAAGTGATAGTGATCAGCTTCAATCTGGAAAATCAGAAACCTTCCCAACTTCTTCACACTCTTTATGTGAAGGCAAGCATAAGGAAGATTGACAGAGCACAAACAATCATTCGTCCTGAAGGAAGATAGACATTATTGCACTGTGACCATTCTGAAGTCGGTTTTGCAAATAAAGTTGTTTAAGAGGCTGAAGTTCAGGATGCACCTGAGGGCATTTGTTTAATTTGAAACAAAAAACAACCTTGAAAAAATCCTGGCCCTTTCTGCTCTGTATGGACCTCTTGGATTACTTTTTTTTCTAAAAGAGAATCTCTTTTTCAGCTACTTTTACCTGAGTGAATGAGACATTGGGCAACTGCTTGTTGGGCTGAGTAGGAGTTTGTAAAAAGGGAATTTAATAGCCTCTGGATATTATCCTTCTCACCCAGTTGTCCTACTGATGGCCAGATGGAGGAAGAGACATTCCTGACTGCCTCCAGAGTGGATAATCTAGGTAGGCCTTCAGGAATACTGTTGTTTACAATCCAAAAAAGGGACACAGTATCCCAGGTTTTGCAGACCCACTCTTTTTCTGAGCTGGTGTCCATTAAAGCCATCACCTGTGCCACTACCACCCTGTCAGGAGGTCAGTCAAACTTTTGTCATTTAGACTTCCTAAACCAGAGAGATTGGGATCCATTTTGGTTCCTAGTATATGATCTCTGGGGAACCTTAAACTTTACTCCAGTGGCACAAAGGGTCTTAACACCTTTTTCACACTTCTGAATTTTTTCTTTCACTGAAGGGACAAATAGTGATGACCCATCAAAGGGGGCATTAGTGAAGGAGGCATTGAAGTTATCCACAAAGTCACATAGGTGCAGCCAAGTGTGGCATCTCATGGCTAAACCTGAACTAGCTGCCCTAGCCACTTCATTTTCCACATTATGTATAAGGCACATGTAGAGGTTGGAGATGTTCAACATAGCAGTTAAGGTAGCTTGAAGTTGCTTGCTTGACTCCATCATAAGTGGGTTCTTCAAATTACATAAGGCCTGCTAGGCAAGATTTCTGTGTAACACGTTCATGTGTGTGGAGTAGTTCCATGCCTTTAGAGTGAAGTTGTCCATAGCATACACCTGCTTACCTAATCTGTCCAATGTCCTGTAATCCTTATTGGGAGAATAGATAGATGAAGAGTCCTCTGACAGCTCTCTTTTGGTAGCTGCTGCCACATTGATGGAGTCTACTGCTGGAGATTTTACCCAATGTTTTTTTTTTTTTACTATTCAGATGGTGCAGTACCCTGTCAAGTTTGTGGGGGACTGCTTCACAACTATCTAGTTCTTGCCATGACTTTCAGACTGGCAGATCAATACGTTTGCTTACTGGATGCACCTCCCAGGATATAGATGGTGATGAGCTGTAAGCCTCAGTCTATACTAGAGGGGGAGTCTATGGGTCAAGCTCTCCTCCAGTGCATCAGCCCTAATATTGTGCCAAATGTGGCATCTTCTAGAGAGGATTGAGAGGAGCCCTCTTGACCACCTGAGTCAGAATCTCATGACTGAGGGGGTCTAGGTGCTTCCTTTTGCATGTCTTCTTTTTGTGTATCTCAGAAGATGAGCCTCCTGAATACTCAGAGGCCTAAATCAGGTGTTGAACAAGGGGATTGAAGCTCCAGGTCTTGCTCTGACCTGTGGACACTTAATGAAAAGGAAGCAAGATAGAGACAGAATTGCAGGGTGGAGCCACACCTGTTGGGACCAATGGCACTGTTCTATTAGGTGACCTGATCATCTTTCCCAACAAAAAACTGAAAATACCTCCATAGTATCTGAAGCCTTTGCTCCAGCTGTTGGATCTGACCATCCCTTCTGAGGAATGGCCCCAACAGGAGGAAGAGGCTCTGGCAGAAGGAGATTGGATGGCTCCAATGAGGGGATTGAAACTGAAGGGAAGACAGAGATGACAATACCAACAGGAGCTGAAACTAATAGATTTGATGCCAGCATCATGGCCCCTAGCCCAATCCCTCAGTTGTGAGACTGTATCTTCTTCAGCAAACCAGAGCTGAAGCAGTGAAATCCAAATACCTCAGTGGCAAACCTAAATAAGAAATCTACATCAAGGGCACATGTCCAGGAGTAGTGACTGATATGAAGTTGCCAAAGCTGAAGCACAGACCAGTGAAGGAACAATGATTGAGGTAAAATGGGTGGATATGGCCACTGTCAGTGTCAAATTTGGTGGAATGACTCCCATCTTTATCTCGGTCCTTAAATACATTTGCATCAAGCGGACCTAGTCTGATTTAGAAGCATTGTTGTAAGGCCTAAAACGTCTGTTTGAAAGGGCTGAAATGGGTCTCACTGAAGGACGTTGTTCTGGTTTGCCTATAGACATTTGCCTCTTGGGAGGGTCTTGTAGTGTAATTGGTTCAAATGGAACTGATCTGCAAGAGGGATTTAAGTGGTTGTAAAGGTCACTGATAACTCAATTCTCAGCTGTTTTAGAGCTGAGGAAATGGAGGACGACAAGTCTGTGTATCTCTTTTTCAGATCTGATTGCTATAGCTTTGAATGCTTTTCTGATGGTTTCTTATATTTTGGAGACTATGGACTGGGGGAAATAAACCCTTGAGAATCAGATTATTTCTTCTATCTGCTAAATCCTATATGCTAAACCCCTTGCATATCTCACAGTCTACTGACAAACTGGGCCACCCAGGCAAACCGCGCACAGGTTATGAAGATCCTGTTGTGGGATCCTGTGCCCACACACAGAACATTCTTTTTAAACTTGTCTGTTTATCCATGCTGAGATCACAAACACTGTCACCACTATGAAAAAGCACTGTAAAAAATACAAAGCCAGCTGAAAATATATTAATGAACTCAAAACACACTTCACTAACATGCTTTGGTATCACCACTATAGTATATATCAAAGTAACAACAGCATACATTAACTGGAAATATGTGTCAAAGTGTGTAGTTCTGAACACTTTCTGAAAGACTAACTTCCTATAAATATCTAAGGAAGGACAACTACTACTACTGCTACAGTATCGAGCACTCTAAGTCTGACAGAAAGGAAAATGAAGGGAAACCACTATAACAAAAAGGGGCTACAACAAAGAAACGTTTTTACTCTAACTAGAAGTAGGAAAGCAATAAAAGCATTAAGGACACTAACTCTAAAATTATAAGACAAATCTTCAAGAAAACTTGTAAATCTAAGAATGAGGTGAGGCACTTAGGTGAACCTCAGAAAGCATCTATTCCCAAAGGCAGCAAATGAGATCCAAGATAACTAGAATGATAGATACAGATACATTATGAGATGAAAAATTCTTAAGGGGCTTGGGGCTGGAGCAATATTGTGGCTGGGTCAGATAAAAAAGTGTCTTAAGGACCCATATGCTGGATCGGTTGGCCAGAATGAATAGCCTCACAGTTTCAGCTGGAAAAAAACATTTGGGATGATGTTGTCTGTATGAACTGAGATGTTAAGGAGAGGGTCCAAAGTTAGTCTAAGGCATTCTTATTCTTTAACATTGGAAATAATATAGTTTTTAAGGTTCAAAGAAACAAGTTTGGTAAAGGGGCACAGGAGAATAACATTTCATTAGTTTTAAGAGAGTAG